>NC_052479.1:21076356-21123447 GCF_009730915.1 Dioscorea cayenensis subsp. rotundata | reverse complement strand
AGTTACTATAAATTAATTAGGTGCAAATATTGAAATGAAAAGAATTAAATAAAATATAGCCAAAAAAATTAATTCAAGCCGTATATTAATGGAATATGATGCGTATAAAAGTTATTATAAAAGAAGTCTTATCACTAATATTAGTAACACTTATAAAATCTAAAAGTTGTAAAAATTGGATGTCTACTCTTGACTTTGTGGATCATGGACATGAAATAGCATTTTAATTTTTTCTTCCCAATCTCTATTCATCTTTGCTATTTTTTCATCCATCTGCTTTTCCATTGACTCTATTCTCGCACTTGCTTCCCTTTTAGCAATTTCAACTTGCTCGCTTGCTTCCTTTTTAGTTGCTTCCACTTGTTTCATAAGTTCAACTTTTGATGGTATAACACCAAAATAATCTGTTATTCTTTTACCCGGGCCATATGCTCGTACATAACCATTTTTTTCAGGTCCAAGTACTTCTTTAAAGATTTCCTCATCATCTAGTGAAATTTGCCCTTCTTCTTGTTTTTTCTTCAATTGATCAAATTGTGCCTATAATTATAATATGAAAACAATTAAGTAGTTTTTTTCTATAAATAGCAAATATAGAAAAGGATATCAGTAGAAAATTTTAATAAAAAATAATACTCACAATTACATTTTGTGAAGAAGGATCAATTTCTTGGTCTCTCTTTCTTTTTCGAGATTCAATCCAAAGTTCAACACGAAAAGGTACCTTTTCTTTTTCTTTTTCCTATAAAAGACATATTATAAGGAAAAAAAATTACACATTATTCAACTATTGCTATGAAAAATCTATACCATTATAATAAATTGTATATAGATCATAACTTTATTTACTATCAACTCAGTAAAAAAATCAAAAACTTATTATTGATGTTGTTCATACCATTTGGTGTCTTAGTCATGCATAGCTTTTGGTTCCAGTGTATGGAGGCATTGAACGCTTTTCCCTATTTTTCTTATTTTTCATGCTTCTTTCCTATAAAAAATTTTAAAAAAAGTTCATTTAATAAAAGCTATATAGGTATAAAACAATTACAAATCAAGCAATTAGATTAATTATACTAACCTGAAATGTTGTATCACTCCAAAGATTAACCAAATACTTCCAATCATTCATAGTAACATGCTTAGGCTTATTTTTTAGACGATTATGATAAGTTGTTTTTGAATCAAAATATTGTTTCTTCAATTTGTGTCTATAATCTCGATATAAAGCATTCATATGACCATAAATGGCTTCTTTCCTTCCATTTGGTATTTCAAAGTCGAACTTTTCCTACAAAGAAGTCATATATTAATAAACAAATGAAAATATATTCAAAGTTAATATAATTATGTAGTTCTTGTATGAAGAAAATAATAATTGCATTAATTAAAAAAATAATAAGGTATTATGCAACTTACTAATATAATGTGCCACATATGCTCAATGGAACCATTTGGAATATCTTTCCATTCTTTGACTTGTAAAGGACAACATGATCGATTCCGAACAGTTTGTCCTAAAAACCAAATAAAATCCGTTGAGTTATCACCAACATCTTGGTGGTCATCATCAAATTCTACTTGCAATTTTTGTCCATTTTCTAAACCAATGAGTCTCATGCAACGTGTAGGCCCTCTTGTCTTTCTTTTAATAATTTTTGAAGCTATTAATAAGAAAAAAAAATATTAAATCAATTAAGTAAATAAAAATCATTAAAAAAAAGGCATCGAAAAATTCATGAAAAAATAATTATATACCTGAATCATTAAGGGGACAACTTGGTTCATGCTCATCTTCAATCCCATTGTTTATCACATCTGCATCACTATGTCTAAACAAATCCTCAAGAGAAGTATTAGGTACAATATCATAATATTTCAATAGAGTATATATATATATCAATAGGTTTCGAATTGAATCTTGCATAGCTACCAAGCATGTTTTGCATATCTCCATCATCTTTAACTAGTACCAAGGCATTAAAATCCTCAAAAGTGCTTGATGGATTTAGATAATAGAACTTGTCACCTCTCAAAATGTCAAATTCACATTCCTCCTTTATAAAATCCAACATATCAAAATATGCTATAAAATCAACATCAAAATCAGACACCTTCACTTTTTCATTCACATATTTTCTGCCTTGTGAAAATGTAAAATGACCTCCATAGTGACATCTAATCGTCTTATTGGTTGTGTTGTCCATCATTCCTATTACAATAAATAAATTTGAATGGCATTATAACATAACTATATTTAAAAAATAAAACATGGAAAATGAATTTATAATTTAAATTCATAATTTAAGACATATATTATGTATTGTATTTTACCAAGAAAATTAGAATCTTCTCTTGGCTGTTGAAGAATATGATGACCCCTTGATCCATTTGCGGTGTTTGTAGGTTCATTGACATCAGAAGGTTGATAGAATGTCGTATCAATTTCTTTTGATAAATCCTTTCCAATATTGTGATCTTTTCTTTTTCTTTTTCCAAATCGTCCATGCCTAGGCATGTCTCTAGTAGCTTTTGACAAAATTAATAAGAAACAAAATTAAAAAAAAAACAACTAAAAGACCATAATCATTGATGTTGTAGACATGTAGTATAAATAAAATTTGAAGCTAAGCTTGGAGGTCCTGTACAATACCGGTGGATGTATCCAATTGAGAGGTAATATGTAAAATTATATTATTTTTTTAATCTTTTAATATATTAATATTGGTTAAGCAATTAATGAAAATTTGTATGGTGTAGGTTTCTTCGTAAATTAAAATGTTATGTTCGTAATAAAAGTTGACCCGAGGGCTCCATTGTAGAAGGGTATATTGTGGAGGAAAGTCTTATCTTTTGCTCAAGATATTTACACGGTATTGACTCCAAATTTAATCAAGTAAACAGAAATTCTGAAGGAGCTTATGTTGATTCAGAGAGATTATCTGTGTTTGCACAAACGGGTTTTCCTTTATCAAAAGGCAAACCTAAATTTCTAGAAGAATATGAAAGAAAGCAAGCCCAACTCTATGTGTTGAAAAATTGTGAAGAAGTTCAACCATTTTTATGGTATGATATAGTTTTTATTGTGTTATATATTGACCCTTATATATATTGTATTATCTTCTTATTTATATCTTTGTATTTTATAGTGAATATGAGCAAAGTGTGCATGACATTGACTTCTCCGATTGGTTTCATTAGAGAGTACGTTTTGGTTCCTATTACTTTTAATATTTTGAATATGAAATTTCATATAATTTTTAAGAAACAACTTATTATTATAATTATTATTATGATTATTATTATTTGGTGAACTTTATAGGCTACACAATTGCATCAAGAAGAAAGTACTCATCTGAGTGAAGAATTATTATCATTGGCTCGAGGTCCACTTTCTGGTATTCAACAATTTATGGGATATGTTATAAATGGTTTTAGGTTTCACACAAAGCAACTTGAAACAAAAAGAGTAACCCAAAATAGTGGTGTTCTAGTGAAGGGAATGATGGGTTGCAAGAATGTAGACTATTTTGGTGTTCTCACCGAGATAGTAGAACTCCAATACTTAGGAGGGAAAAGAATTATTCTATTTAAGTGTGATTGGTGGGATGTTGATAAAATTGGAAAGGGAGTCAAGATTTACAAGCATGGTTTTGTTAGTGTTAATACTTCTAAGAAGTTGATAACTAATGAGGCATTTGTTCTTGCATCTCAGGCAGAACAAGTTTTTTATGTTAAAGATGGTAGTAATCCTAATTGGGTTATTGTTTTAAAAAATCAGTCTGAAAACTTTTATGATTTACCATCAAAAGGTTTGAAAAATGGTGATGCAATGGGTGTGAGGAAGCTTTTCAACAAAATGTATCACAAAACTATTGTGAATTTTCAAGTATAGTTGAAGAGGATGACGGCTTGATGCATTTGGGGAGAAATAGTGTGAATGCTTTTGTCAGTGATGTTAATCTTATTGATGACACTTTAGTAGAAGTCGATATAGAATCCGATCTTTATAGTGATGATGAAGATTTATTACTATGAGCAAATTGTAGCATGTTTGTAAACCAAAGGTATATATTACTTTCAATTACTTTATTTTTTGAATTTTTTAATTAAAATATTTATTTTGTTTTTTCATTGATTATTTTTTTTGTTGTAGATAAAAATGAAGAAAGACTCCGGTCATCTTTTTATTGGAGCTATTGAAGAGATCAAAATAGAAATAATTTTTATTTAGCTTTAAAGTTGAATTTTTTTAATGGCCAGCTACTTTTGATGTATTATTAAGTGTTGAATGGTGAACTAATTATGACCATATTGTATTTGATAACAATGTTATTTAAAGTGATTTTAGGAAATTTGTGTTTGGTTTTTTTTTCCTTTCGCAAAAAAGATTCTAATGTTGATTGTTTATTTTTTTAATCTCCGAAAGCTTAAAAATAATATATTTTCAAACTTTTAGGGTGATGGCAGGTATGAATAATATGAGCATGGAAAGAATTTTCTCCTATTGTTAGTGTTTTTTTTAATTAATTCTCATTGCATAATATATATTTGATGAGGATTTTCTCTTTCATTGCAATTTTTTTTAGAATTTAATTTATTTTGATTATTTTTTCATGTCGTCTATTAATTATATAAAAGCATTTTTAGATTTATTATTTCCATATTTTTCCTATATAAAAAGGAGTTGAATTATTTTTTTTTTGCTAAATTAGATGGATATAATATAAGAATTGATTTATAATAACAATTTAAATTGTACCATGCATGCATGCTTTTACCACAGTCTCACTTTTTCTTGTGGCTCTTTAATATGTATATATTTAGCTATAGGATATATATTATCCACTATAGCTACAAAAGCTATACTCATAACAAATTATTTTTTAAAATTACAATTTGCTATATGTATTTAATGTTTGTAGTTGTATATTGATAATAGCCACTATTATCTTAATGTGGCTAGTATCTAAATTTTAAACTCATTATTGCCACAAGAAATTACTATTTGTAACTAAATAAACTATTTTGCTATAGTATATTCATGTGGCTAAAAAAATAGTGGCTAGAAAAATTAGTTATTGCCACAAAAATCAAGATATCAAAACAAAAATAATCTATTTGCTATAAATTAATGATCATTGTAACTAAAAAAATCTAATCAAATATAGATAGCTACAAATGACTTTGTCTATAGCTATTGTAATGTTTTAGCTACAAAAATATATTTTGTGGCTATGAATTTGTAGCTGTAGATATAGATTGTTGTAGTGTAGGTTTGTTCTCTTTCCCAAATCAGTGCCTCCCTCTCCGAAGCACCCCTTCCTCACCGTCTCACCTGACACACTGGCACCGTTGCTGACGTCGCCATCGTGAAGCCCTTCCTCGCCGTTTTGCCTGACGCCACAGGCACTATCAATTCCCATTCCTTTCTTCTTTGATCAAGAGAGAGCTTCGGCGGATGGACGTGGTCGTGGCGGCAGTTGATACCACCGTGTCCACGGGATCGATCCGGGTTCAACTTCAGTTTGACAAGCCCATCCTTTTCAGGTTCTTGATTCCAAACCCTAGTCTTTTTCTCCCTTGGATCTGCTACTAGTATTTCGGAAAAGGATCCGCTCTCCATGGTCAACTAGGGTTCCAATGTTCCTCCTTCATGGCTTCAAATGGCAATGGCTCTGAATGGTTTCTTTAGGTTGATTCTATGGCAACGGCTCTGAAGTTCTTCGTTTCGGAGAGAGAGACGGCGAGGAAGAAGACGATTTGGGAAAGAGAGAAACTCTTTCTCGTTATCTTTAACACAAGAGAGAGAAAGTAGGCTTACGTGGATGCCATATAGGCATCCACGTCAGTCGGCCCAAAATTTCGGACTAGCATTTCGGTGTAAATAGCATTTCTCTTAATACACTACCCAACTAACCAACAAATTTTTTATTGTTACTATTTGTTTAGTAAACTATATAGACAATAAGTAAGGCTTACCAACAAATTTTTTTGGCTCAGCCTGTCCCGTCCAAACCCACCGAGTCAAATGAACCGATTGGTTGGGCCGGAAACTTGTAACCGCCCACATCGAGCGACTCATTTACTGGGTTAACCATTTTTCTAACCCTGCCCGGTAGACTAACTCGCCGAGTTTGGCCCTGCGAACCTCAGCGGTTTGTTATTTTAATTAATCATTTTTGAATTTTTACAAAAAAAAAATGGGGTTCTTGGCAGATTCGATCTCTAGACTTGGGTTTGAGAGGAATATAGCCCATCCACTTGAGCAAAGCAAATTTTAAATTTATATATTAAAATTTAAAATATAGATAATGCAATAAACGTAAGCTACCAAAAATTAAACTTCTAAATATTAAAATTTAAATTTTCATGAATAATTACAAGTGTACTTAAATTGGACAACAAAAAATAGAGTTAAGAAATTCTCCGAATGTACTGGTTTTTTTCACTAACAACATTATAAGTTAGGTATAGTTTTAATAAAAATGAGATCATAGACAAAATCATGATAATTTTTAAAAATTTAATTTTTTTAAATAATAAATTATATAATAAAAATATATAAATCATTATTATCAATTACAATAAATAAAATATTGATCATAAAAATAATTGGAGATTTGAAATCTATCTTCAGTCCTTTGTCTAATTTGATGCAATGTATAGAAAAATCCTTAATGATAAGTAAGTGTTGGGCATCATTATGTTATTATGTTTTTATCTTTGTAATGTTATCTCTAAAATCTTAAATCATAATCCTATTTGGTTTCTACAACAAGGTGGTTAAGTAAGTATAATTCATTTTACAACAATTTTATGTTTTTCTTTTAATATAACCTCTAAAATCTTAAACATATTGTTCAGTTAAAATCATAATACTCAATCTTGATTAATAAATGATTAAATTAAAGTTTTAATATATTAATAAAAAAGTTTTTTCGTACAACATAGTTCATAAAAACAAAATTTTTAACTATAAATTTTCGCTAATCTTCATAGTAACAATATATATATATATATATATAATAAAAAAATTTAAATTAGGATAAAAATATCAATTATAAAGATTATATTAACAATTGTCATATTATAACATAACCATTAATATTTTAAAATTGGTTAGATTTTATCATTTCTATATTTAACTATTTTATAATATAAAAATAAAATTTTCATTTAATAAAATTTCTTCACTTCTAACTTCCAATGTTTCTCTTTAATTAAATTAATGATTCTCTAATATATTTAAATTTTATACCCATCAACAAATATCCAGTTTTAAAAACGTTATTAAAACATTATATAATAAGTATTTAATAAAATAAATTAATAACTACAAAAGTTTTAAATTATTTCAATTTTTTTGAAATTATCTTAAGTATTTTTAAATTTTTAAAAATTCAATTTGATTTATGAAAAAAATAATAAATATATATAGTAGTTAACAAGGTTTGAACTCATGACACCAACACACTTGTAACTCTAACCACTCCATCAATACTTTTTGAATTAACATTATTTCTTTACCAAAAGATATAAACAATAGATATATTTTATACTACTCACATTTAATTCCACATTGGCTAGAATAAGAAAATAATCATATGAATTGCTTATAAAAGCAATGGCAACTAACCCAAATGCTTTTGTGATTTTTGTTACATATTTTTTTATTTTAAATTATTTTTTATAATTTTGTTTAAATAAAAAAATAAATAAATGAAAAACCTAGTGGGCCGACCCGTGAACTAGTGGGTTCCGGCCAGACCCGCCGGTTTTGGGAGGCTTTCCGGGCCGCGTCCGGGTCACCTCGGGTGACCTGTGACCAGCCGGGCCAACTTGGTCGATGGGTCGGCAATATGGGTCGGGCCGGTTATGGATCGGCCTTTAGCCGATGCGGACCCAACTGGTTCGGGCCCGGTGGGACCGGTTAACCGGCCTGTGCCCCCTTTTAGCTTACACTATTCAATTTAGTCCCACATCAACTAATCTAAGAAAAAGACATGAAAACTATCTATAAAAATAGTCCTATGTATAGCCTAAGTTCATAACTGTATTTTATGTTTTTATTATCTTTTAAATTAAATTTTATAATTTAATTTTAAAAAAACATTTGAAACCTGGCAGGCCGGCCTGTGAACCGGAGGGTTTTGGCTCAGCTTGCCAGTTTTGGGGGAACCCCGGGATGAGTCCGGGTCACCGGGTAACCCGTGACCCGCTTGGTCGGACGGGCCAACTCGGCATGCACTATTGGGCAGGTCGGTTATGGGTCGCTCATTGGCAGACCCGGACTCGCCAGGTTGGGCCTGTTGGGCCTGTTGGACCCGATTAATCGGCCCGTGCCCCCCTCTAGTTATAAAGGTTTTGACCTGGCTAACATCTTTGGATGAAAGGTCAATATCTAGAACCTAAGAAGAATTGAAATGTATAAAAGATGTAATAGAAATTAGGTTATAGAAATTGCACCTGCTGCAAGAATAAGATGTATAAGAAAAGCAAAAATAAACCGAACTTAATTGAGCTGAAATCTATGAGCTGAATTTTGTAGTGATAGTTCAAGACAGTGTGAGGTTGATTGAATTTTCAAGATCCAGAACAGTCCACAATCTTAAGGCCAAACTGAGAAAAGGTAGTAACCAACTCCAATGACTTAATTAAAGCATAGAGACCTCACAAAATCACAATTTTTCAATGAAAACTAAGAAGAATTAAACCACCAATGATTGATTCTAAGAGCTTAAAGATATGCAATCAAACTCTGAAATCTTAACCACCAGCAATCATAAGTTTCACAATAATCCGATCAAATCCGATCAAAATATCTAGAAAAAGCAAGAAGCATTGAACTTCCAAACACCAAGAGAACGGAAACCAAAAGGAATCCTTACTGTTACCCTTCATCGAAGGCAGGCGGCGGCACCTCCTTGCGGGTATAGTGTGCCACAAGATTATCCAAGCAATACACCACCATTTCTCGATTAGCGGCCACCATCTCGAAGCTCAAATGATGGTGATTCAAAGAACAATGAAATCGATCATGTCCAAACAACTAGGCAGAAAGAGCAAGGCTTCTCGATCTCCAAAAAAAAAAAAGCTAAAACTCCTATCAATGATGTAAAGAGCTAGCTACGATTCTGGTGATGATAAGCGAAGAATTCTCTCGAAGAGCTCGATTCTGATGCTATTATGGTAACGATGTCGCCGTCTTAAGATTATAGAGGGAGACCACAATAGATGGTGGGCTGTGGAGGGTGGATATGTACTCCCGTGGGAGTTGTCATTTTCTGGGAGAGGAGGGTGGATAAAAAAAAATGAAAACAGGGCATTGAGATTCGTTAGCTGAAGAGGAGAGAAAGATGGAAGCAAGGAGATGAAGATAGGAGATGAAGTAGAGCTTTGACCAAGCAGCTATTTTTTTGTGTGGTTTTTTTACATTAAAGTGAGAGAGAAATGAGGTGATGAGGATAGAGAAAAGAAGATCACGTAGATGGCCACATCGTTCGAGAGCTAAATTTCTGGCACATTGGTCGGGACGAATAGCTTTACTCTAAAACTACTCCTCCATTTTCCCAACCTCCGAAGTTTCCAAATAATTTTCAAAATTTTCCATATTCTTTCTTCCCACCAAATATGCAAAATTTTCAAAATTATCCTCAAAATTCACAAAATTATCGTACCTCATATAATTTTTCTCATATTTATCCAAATGTCCAAAATCAACCAAATTTTCCATGTGGTTATCATATGTTTTCTGGACCTAGTTTCTTCAATCCAAGCATGAGTATGGCAAGTCAACAAACCAATGCAGAAATAAGTAGCTTTCAGATTCCTTCAAGCAACCCCGAAATTTCGATAAAAATTCTTGTGTCGATCAACAAAATACAATGGAAAATGTTCATTTTCTAAGAAGACCCAGCAATGATGATGTTGGATGTTTACTTCAACTGCATTCTGAGCGTCATGGCTTTCCCGGTATGCTTGGTAGCATAGATTTCATGCATTGGCAATAGAAAAATTGCCCAGTCACATGGAAAGATCAATTCAGTTGAGGACAATTATGTTAAAAGCGGTTGCTTCAACCGACATATGGATTTGGCATGTATTCTTTGAAGTTGATGGTTCCAATAATAATATAAATGTGCTCAACCAATCTCCTTTGTTCAATGATGTATTATATGGATATGCTGTAGAAATTTAGTTCAATGTTAATGGTACAACATACACAGAAGGATATTATCTTTGTTGATAGCGTATATCTAGATATTATCTTGCTTATATCATATATCCAAATTGGGCAACATTCGTTAAAAGCTTCTCATATCCGGAAAACCCAAAGAGAATCAAGTTCAAACAAATGCAAGAGGCTGGAAGAAAAGGCATTGAGTGAGCATTTGGCGTACTTCAATCTCAGTGGGCAATTGTACGTGACCCTGCTTGTTTTTGGCACAGGAAAAAATTGAGAGATATAATGTACACATGCATAATATTGTATAACATGATTGTTGAAGATGAAGGAGATATAATCACAAATTGGGATGACGAAGAAAGTGAATTTCTATTCCTTGTCAATCAAGGATGCACTCGAGATTTTCAACAATATCTAAGAAGAAATGCAGAATTACGTGATCAAGAAGTACACCATCAACTTCATTCATACTTAGTAGAGCATATTTGGCATCACTTCGGAGTCAATGAAGACGAAAAATAGTGTTTTATATCTTTTATTAAGAATTTAATTATGTAATATTTTTAATGTTTTTAATTTATATAAATTATTTCTTTATTTCTTCATCATTTTGATAAATTATTTTTTACATTTTTGTCATCCACGAATTAATTAATTTTTCCCAAAATATATAATAATTTATTATTATTCATATATTTTTATTATTTTAAATATTTATTTTGAAATTTAATTTTTTAAATATATTATATACAATTTTATTAATAATATTTAAGATTTTATTAAATAAATATGTTTTAATTAAATATATAAATATAAACAGTTAATAAGTTGAATGAAATGATTGTGGGGTTTTTTTTTGTCCGCCATACTGCGTTTTGCTTTGGTATTTCATTCAAGTATGATTGTTGCATTGTAAGGCCTAAAGAATTCTAATTAAAACAAGTATCACTGTCCTTATATATATATATATATACATATATGTATATGAGTATTTGCATATGTAACATACTATGTATAGGTATATGTATAATTGTGTATATATGCATATATGTATATATGTAGATGCTTATATATGTGTTTGTATGTATGTATGCATATGTAAACATAGCTATGTATGTTTGTATAAATGTATATATAAATATATGTATGTGTGTGTATCTGCATATATGCATATATGCATATATACATGTGTATATATATATATATCTATCTATATATGTATGTATGTATGTAGATAAATGTGTATATATATGTGCATGTATACATATATATGTATACATGTGGATATACATTAATATGTATATGCATATGTATATATACACACATATATACATCACATAAGGACTTTCAACTCGCGGGATTTTGACTTACACTCGACTTGGACACAAGTCCAAATATATCCGGGGGAGTAATTGGTTTTACCTCATAGTGTTTTAAAATCTTTTAAACCAAACAAAAGATTTTGAATGTGGTATTTGAAGTTACAATGTAACAATGTAACTTCAAATACCACAAAACAAACACTACCTTAGTTTAGAATGATAATTTTCTGGGTGACATTAGACTTCCCTTATTGCAGACATCTTTATTGATTCTTCACATCTATAAAGTATACTTTTCTGGAAAGAAATTGTTAGTCGGAGGTAAACATTTTTCTAGACTCTTTCTGGCTACTATATCAAATATTATGCATATATTTAAAATTTTTTATTTTTATTTTTTATTTTTATTTTTTGTCTATATACCTTATATACATTATTAAAATATATTATTAAATATTAAAGACTAAAACTTGTGCATATACAAGCTAAAAATTTTACAGTTTTCAACATATTAATATTTTTACATATGTAACCCTCAAAACTATTTACTCTTGTTTTATTCACTATATGTTATACATATGAGGCAAACGGGTATATATAAGTAAAATAAATTGAATTTTTAAGGGGGTGTGCATGATACTTTAGTTTTAATATCAAAGGTATACATACAATTTGTTAAATTTTTAAAGATACACAAACAAATAGTTTCTATTTTCCATAAGCCACTCCGTACACTGTTAGGAACCCTTATCCCGTTAGGGCTTATAAAAACTTTAATTTATTAATATTAATATAATAGATATTTAATTTTACAAGGACATGTTTGGAAAAGAAATATAAAAAAATACCAAGAGAAAGCACGTTGCTTTCACAAGCTCTGAGTGCGCAATACATAAGATCTAAAATTAACCCGCAACGAATCTCGCCGTGTCTCTCCTCCATTGCTCACTATTGGGCAAGCCATAGGACATCTTGTGTTAACTCTAGGCATGTGTATCTTGATCCCAAGCTTAAGTGCCCAATTCATGAAATTTTTATCCAATTTTGTTCATCTTGTTTGTTTTAATCGCTTGATTTGCCCGAATGTTATAGTTTTTTTTATGGTGATCTTGTTTGGGTTGGGGTGGGAACAATGGGTTGCACTATAAGAAAATTTCATTTTACCTATAACAATTTACCCAGGGATACGTTCCGTGGGTATATATACAGGCAATACCCACAGAATAGCAAGGAATTCATAAAATAAAATATATCAAATTTACCTAAGGAACACATATGGATTTACCTCCGGGTTTATCCAGGTATTATACATATGTAGGTAGGTTGTGGGTAAATAACACGAGTAGTTCCCGCTTGGAAATTACCCACAACATACACAAGGAATATTTGTGTGGGAGAACATTCATGGGTAATCCGTGGGTAAATATAATATTCCCACGGATTACCCAACGAAGTTGTTTGTGGGTGTTCTAGTCGTGGGTAATCCCTGGATAACTTAAAAAAAATTTAACTTTACAACATTACCCACAAATTACCCAGACATATTATATGTGGACAACATATTTATGGGTAATCCTTGGTTAATCAAATATGTGAACTTTTTTGCCTAAATTTTACCCATGGAAAATGTTTGTAGGTAAACATACCGTGGATAATTCTAATGTAATAAGAATTAAAAGGTAAGATTTTGATACTAAACATTTACCCACAATTTACCCAAAATCCATTTTCATGGGTGATAAATTTGAAAATAATACTTTAAATATATTATTTTAAATTTTACTTAAATTTTATATTTATATTTGATAGAGCATAATATTATCAAAATTGGATTTGAGATTTATATTTAAAATCATAATTAATTTTAAAAAATTAAATATTATAAAACAAATATAAAAAAATAATGTCATAATAATTTATTCAATAAATTATAAGTACATCCTGCAAAATAAGATGCTAATAAAAATCAATTGGATATATAATTAATCAATTAATATACGAACTTATGAGAATTACTTAATTTATAAACGGATAAGAGTATTACTTGCACTTATATTCAAAATCTCACCATGGATTTATAAAATTTGAAACTATATAAAATATAAATAGTATATATATGAAAAAAATTTAAAACAAAAACCAAGATAGTTAAACATATACAAAAAAAGGTAGAGATACTATTGAGTCCTAAATAGATGCCAATGAAAATCAATTAACTTGTTATTTTATATAAATCAATTTGTAATGTATAATTTTTATGTGATTAAATAATTTAAGATAAACAATTATGTATTAAAATAAAATTTTTAAAACATTAATATTGATTATTAGCATTAAAAAAATGAATGTGTTTTTCTTTTTGGCCAACAAATATTTCATTTTAATTATTTTAAAAATATTTTTATTTGAGACCAGTTAAAAATAAATAAATAAAATTATTATAATTATAATATTTATAATTATTATGCAGACCAAATAATAGTATAAATTTAATTGTAAGTTATATAATTAATTATTTACTTAAGACATTTTCATTTTGCTCAAACAATTAATTTTTAATTATTATTATTATTATTATTATTATTATTATTAGTATAGATTAATAATATAAACAACAATTTTTTCTAAATATAAATTGCTTTTATTTATAAATATATTTATTAGACAGATATTTGTGTTTTCGTTATTTATATAATATATAAATATTTATAAGGATTAATAGAAAATAAAACTCCTTTTTAAAAAGAAAGAAAAACCCCAAAACTCTAGTTTCTCTCCCTTTTCTTCTCTAAAACACATATCAGTGGCTTTGAATAGATTTGACTTCCCAGGGATAAACCCCTGAAAATGAGAGGTATTTTTCATACAGAATTCCTACATGGGACCAGAAAAGAGAATTGCAATTTGGGAGACTCAAATTCGAGACCTGTCAATCATAAGCATGGATTATTAGTTATAAATCAATTTGTGACATAAATTTTATGTAATTATATAATTTAAGATAGACAATTATGTTTTTTAAAAAAAAATTTAAAACATTAATATTGACTATTATCATTAAAAAAAGAGTGAATATGTGTTTTTTTTTCCAATAAATATTTGATTTTAAAAAAATATTTTTTTAATTGAGATCACTTAAAAATAAATAAATAAAATTATTATAATTATAATATTTATAATTATTATGCATACAAAATAATAATATAAATTTAATTATAAGTTATATAATTAATAATTTGTTTGACATTTTCTTGCTCAAATAATTTAATTTTAATTATTATTAGTATAGATTAATGATATAAACAACATTTTTTTTTCTAAATATAAATTATTATAATGTTTATTTATAAATATATTTATTATATATTTGAGTTTTTGTTATTTATATAATAAATAAATATTTATAAGGATTAAAAAAAGAGAAATTATTTATATGATCCCTCTAAATTTCTCATTTGATTAAACAATTCTTAGCTATTTGCATATTCCTAAAAAATTCTTTTTTTTTTATGATAGTGTAATTTTCAGTCTTTTTATCAAAAAAGTAGCTGATGTTGACCGAAATGCCTCTCAGCTTCTTTAAAAGAAAACACATAATATTGAACGGGAATTAATATATTAAACGATTAAAATATTAAATGAAAAAATAACATATTAAATGAAAAAATAACATATTAAATGAAAATTTATGTGGTTATTTCATGTAAACAAGTAATGTTAAAAAAAAATATACTTAATAACCAGGAAGTATATTTTGTAAGCGGGACAAAATTAGATTTTTAAATAGGAGGTATTTGAAAAGTTGTAAAGAGTAATAAATAATTTTGTTTTAAAAGTAAACAAAACTCCTTAAAAATCCAAAACTCCAGTTTCTCTCCATTTTTATCTTCTTCTTCTCTAAAATAAACATCAGATCGGCGGTGGTATCTTCGAACGGATCGGCGGCTTCTACATCAGGCGCTCTCACTTCCAAGCATCAAACCCCAAGATCTTGCAAAGTTCATCCAAAACTCGTCAACTAAATTGTTTTCTCTGGCAGCAGCTGTAAGAAACCATGCTCCTCTAAATCATCGCCATAATCCGGGAGACCTTTGCCTTCTTTGCCTTGTCTTTGATGGGTTGTTTGATTTCAGGCCCCAAGTCTTGAACCCGCTGCAACAAATTAATGCAAGTCCTCCGAAACTCTTTGATTTGCCGGAATTAGCTCATCCCGATTAACAAGGTTGTCCTTGCGCTCTCACTTCTTCCTCCATCTTTTGTTTCTTTGTTCTATCCTTATTCTTGCAATTCTTTTCTCATATTGATTATTGTTCTGGATTCTTGCTAACAGGTGATTCTTTGTTGCTTTTGTCTCTGTCTAGGTGGTTAATGTTGTTCTCTTGTTGATAATGATGTATGTCATTATGAATATTAGCCTCTTTTTCTTCTTGAAGTTTGAGGTTTTATACAACTGAAGTATGGTAAAAAAAAATTGAGTGTCATAATGATGATATTCAAGGGCTGCACCTCATCTTCAATTGTCATTTCCATGTTAAAATAATGCTACAATTTCTTATGAATTTCTTAAATGTTTGCTTGGTTGAAGTGTCATAATGAAGTATAAGCAAAGTTGTTTTCCCAAACACTCCATCCATTGAGGTGTCATATTTCAAGTGGCTAGTACTGCATACAGATGGATTGAATTTGGTTATATTTTTGTTTTTTGGCAATCAACCACTGTAGGACTATCATGTATATGGCCTACGGATGGCCGCAGGTGATCCCTCTGGAGCCTGGTCTTTGCGGTCACTCTTCCCGCTTGGATCGGATCATCTACCTCAAAGTCATCAGCCGCCTTCTCCTCCTCGTCGCCCCAACTCACATAGAGCTTTGGAGCTCATCCCAGGTTCCCATCTTCTTTCCATCCTTGCCCTAATTTCTTTCTCTCTCTTTCTTTCTCAATAAATCTCTGTCACTGTCATGTCCATTTTCACGGGGATATCAGCACAAGGTTCGATTGGGGAAGCACACTAGAAATTTAGGGTCAATCCAGACCGAGGGCGAGAATTCTGAGGCAATCTGGAGTCCCGACACGAAAACCATTGCCATTTTGGTAATTTTATTTATCAAACATGTCTTTCAGTAACTTTTCTTTTCTTTTCTTTTTTTTTTCCACCATACTGCATTTTGCTTTGGTATTTCATTCAAGTATCATTGTTGCATTATAAGGCCTGAAGAATTCTAATTAGAACAAGTATCACTGTCCTTGTTTTTTACTTAGTTTAGGATAATTTTCTGGGTGACATTGGACTTCAATTGTTGCAGACATCTTTATCGATTCTTCACATCTATAAGGTACACTTTTCTGGAAAGAAACTGTTAGTTGGAGGTAAACATTCCTCTGGACTCTTTCTGGCAACTATATCATTGGTAATTACTGAGAAGACACCTTTTGCTGATAAGAATTTGATAACGTAAGGTCTATGATTTTTTGGCAGGTATTTTTAGATTCTTGCTCTTGGTTTCCTTGTTTTTGAATTTACATATGCCATCTGAATTGTAGGAGCAATTTTGTTTGTGACAACAAAAGCCTGCTTATTGGACTCTCTGATGGGTGCTTACAACTTGCTTCCTGGAATGGGGAGGTACCTGTTTATGTGTTCACTTTGTTTCTGCTATCTTAGTCAAGTGTTTGGTGGTTTTTAGTATGCTCTCTAATCTTCCATTCTTACCTTATCTTATGAATAAATCCAGTTCTCTGATGCCTTCAAACCATCTTACCATCCTTCTGCCTATCAAGGAGATAGCAGAGGAGCATCATCCACTGAAAGCAATGGCAAAAATGCTGCTATCATCCAGCTGGGATTTTCTTTAGCCCTGAGGATGCTATTTATTTTGTATTCTGATGGTTGTATAGCATTATGCTCAACAAGCAAAAAGGGTTTGAGGTTAGTCAATTCATTGAAAATTGAAAGATGGCTGAATACCCCGGATGCCTTATGTGCTTCAGTGGCTTCAAATCAACATATTCTTGCTATTGGTTGTCGGAGAGGTGTCGTGGAGTTATATGACTTGATAGAGGGTGTATCA
Organism: Dioscorea cayenensis subsp. rotundata; assembly: GCF_009730915.1. NCBI lineage: Eukaryota > Viridiplantae > Streptophyta > Magnoliopsida > Dioscoreales > Dioscoreaceae > Dioscorea > Dioscorea cayenensis. The sequence goes on along the minus strand of NC_052479.1, from coordinate 21,105,867 downwards.
CATCTTCGTACAGTATCTGTATATGACTGGGGGTAAGTAATGAGTAAGTAGTTGCATAACTAAATGGTATTGGTTTTAACACTCTTTTTGCTATTTTAACCAACGGTTGACACTGTTGTCTAAAGCACAACATATTAATCTGGTTCGTAAACTCAATGTTTGTTATGAGGTATAAAAATCTTGATGCTGCTTTTTCGAATTGAATTAATAATATTTGGCTGAGAATTTGGTAATTTCAGGAAATTTTGTTACTATTCTGATAACTTAAATTCATTAAATTTTTGGTTTATTGTACTAGATAATTGGGAAGTTCTATGCTCACTATTTGGCAGTGTTGATTCTTTCTTAGTAGCATATTTGATGTGAATGTTTTGTTAAACATCTTTGAAAATCTAGTACAGCGATGGCCGCTGTGATCAACTGATTTTTGCTGGACTTTACACATCCCCATGGAAATTCTAATTCATTATTCTTTAGATTTTCCAAACAGAGTAATTGGTTCATCTGCATACACTGAATGCAGGTATTCAATGGAGGATACTGGTCCTGTCTCTTGTATAGCTTGGACACCTGATAATTGTGCTTTTGCTGTTGGGTGGAAATTTAGAGGGCTTGCTGTTTGGTCTGTTTCAGGATGCCGTTTGATGTGCACAATTCGTCAAATTGGAATCAATTCTGCGTCATCTCCCATTGTGAAATCCAGCCAAGATTTAAAATTCGAACCTTTTTTGGGTGGCACTTCAGTGGTGCACTGGGATGAGTATGGATACAAATTGTACGCTGTTGAGGAGAGTTCATCTGAGAGGATTGTAGCATTTTCCTTTGGTAAATATTGTCTAAATAGAGGTCTTTCAGGCACAACATATGTTCGTCAGGTTATATATGGTGAAGATCGGGTTCTTTTAGTGCAGCCGGATGATACAGATGAACTTAAAATGTTACACCTGAACCTTCCAGTTAGGTGTTAGAAATAATGTTTATTATGATTTGGTATTTCATGTGCTACTTGTTTGTGCTAATGTGTGTATTATTTTATTAACCAGGTATCATATGTCTCCCAAAATTGGCCAGTTTCACAGGTTGTGGCTAGCAAAGACGGTATGTATTTGGCAGTTGCAGGTCATCATGGTCTTATCCTGTATGATCTACGTAACAAGAAATGGCGTGTCTTCGGAGATGTTACACAGGAACAGAAGATTGAATGCAAAGGCTTGCTATGGCTAGGCAAAATTATTGTAGTATGCAACTACAATGAAACTACCTATTCGTGAGAGCCTTATCTTCTAACCTTTTCATACTCTATATATAACATATTCAGCACCATATTTTTCTTTACAGTAGCCAAAAAAATTCAGTTTTAGGTGTTTTTGATATTCACATATGGTATGAAATTACTGCACCATTTCCAACTTTTTGAGGAATCTATAGATACATAAATTTTTCAGAGAATTATAATGCCTTTTTTTATTTTTGGTGAGATGTGGACAGATGGTTTTAATTGTTCAACTTATCAACTCTGATACTGTAGAAGAGGCTGGAAAAAAAAAGAAAACCATCAACTTAGCGGAAACAATATGAAAAATATGATTATACTACCTCTAATTGCACAATTAAATAAAAAATTATTAGCTAATAAAAGAAGTTCTCACATGACAGGGATTTTGGCAATATACCATTTATAATCATGTAGTAAATTCCTATCTAATATGATTCTTCTGTTACATGAGTTCAAAAATGCAGGAAGAAGATAAGAATCTACTAAAATAAACATTGCTGATGCTAAATTGACCAAGGTCATATCATTGTAGAATTATACCCTATTTGTGTCATTGTTTTTATTTTTGTCCGTATCAATGAATATTTATCGTAATGAATGCAGTACTTTTTCTAGTTTAGTTACCTTCTTTGTGGTCCTTTTTGCATTGGTACAAATACTTGGGCAATATATTGTAGCAATTAGATGCCTGTTAAAGAAAGATAGTTAGCTTCCCTTTGCAATTTGGCTACTAATATTTATTTAGTCCCCTATGTTGCATTTATATCTAGTTCATTTTCTTAAACTGTTTTGGTGATTGCTTCTAGGTATGAACTGCTTTTCTTTCCAAGATATCATCTTGATCAAAGCTCCTTACTTTGTCGGAAATCGCTACTTGGGAAACCAATTGTTATGGATGTTTTCCAAGATTATATACTTGTTACATACTATCCTTTTGATGTTCACATTTTTCATGTGAAGATCCTTGGAGACTTATCACCTTCTACAAGTCCTGTTTTACAGGTAAAGTGGCTCATCTTGTATTGCTGTTTGTCTTCCTTTATTAATGAAGTTACCGGCTTTCATTGAGGTTTAAGTTCTTGAAAAGAGCATCATTCTTATGCGTTGGCAAGTAACCAAATGACAAACAGCTTTCCACAGTACGTGAGCTATCAATCATGAGTGCCAAGAGCAGTCCAGCAATAATGCGCTTCATCCCAGATCCAGCTGGTGAAGCAACATTGACGAGTTCTCTATCATCTAATTTTTTAAGCCAACAACCCGCTAGGTACATGTGCTTTTCCTTCTGAATGTCTCTGGAACTTTTTTTTCATATTGAGCTTCTAATCATTCTGCATCCACCGCCAGATGCTTAATATTGCGGACAAATGGAGAGCTTTCGTTACTTGATCTAGATGATGGCCATGAGCATGTTCTCTCTAACTCAATTGAGCTGTTCTGGGTTACATGTGGTCAGTCTGAAGAGAAGGCAAATCTTATCGAGGAAGTATCTTGGCTAGATTATGGTCACAGAGGCATGGAGGTAAGTAGTGTATTTTTGGGGGAATTAGTAGGTAATAATATTTAGCTGCCTGATGTCATATTTTCTTATTTCTTTTCAATTTTATTGAACTTAACTTTTTAAAAATTATTTCTAATATAATTCCATTTTCAAGTTGAGTATTGCAGGTTTGGTATCCTTCTCCTGGGGTTGATCCTTTTAAGCAGGAGGATTTCTTGCAGGTACTACTTTTTAGGAAATGTAGCAATTGTGAGAATTGTAATGGCTGTCATGTTCTATAACATAATACTAGCGCCATGAAATGTGCTAGATTAACCCGTAAATACAAGCATCAGGCATTATCTCTGTTAAATCAGTGTGATTTCTCTATCCTCGAGCATAGATGATTGTTATTTTTGAAGACATGTTGACTTTTATTAATATGGACTATTACTTGCAACTTCTTTAATCAAACAGCAGTTATTGGTTTCTGCTTTCATTTATAGATTAGCAAATGCTTTGAACATCTTTGAATTGTTTCTTTCATTTCATGAAATGAATAACTTTGTAGTAAATTTTGATGTTTCTCTTTTCTATTATAGTTGGACCCTGAGCTCGAGTTTGATCGTGAGGTTTATCCTCTTGGACTTCTACCAAATGCTGGGGTTGTAGTAGGTGTTTGTCAGAGGATGTCTTTCTCAGCATGCACTGAATTTCCATGCTTTGAGCCTTCTCCTCAAGCTCAAACCATATTGCATTGTTTACTTAGGCATCTTCTCCAGGTAATTTTTATGTCATCTTGGATGCATCACTAACTGCATTACAACCAGAAAGGTTTAGTTCCCTTATTATTCTTTTGTTTTATATGATTTGCTTTGAATTGGTTGCAGTTCACTTCAGGGACTGTGTCTAAGAATCCGTGAATTTTGGTTGGAACTTCTCTTTTAATTTCAATTCAAAGGATATTTAATGTGATATTTTTAAGCTGTGCTTTTTGATGGCGCTAATTTTTGTTGATGTTGTTGTTGGTGGTGGTGGTGGGTAGGGGGGTCTGTGTGTGTAAAATCTATGGAATATGTTAAGCACCTGATGTTCAGGCAGTGTAGTGCTAAGCTTTATATTTTGTGGATGGGAGGATTTTGAACCTATAGTAAAATGCTGGGATAATTCAATTTTCTTTAACCTTTTCTATTTGACAGAGAGACAAGAAAGAAGAAGCTTTGAGATTGGCATGCTTATCAGCTGAAAAGACTCATTTTGCCCATTGCTTGGAATGGCTTTTGTTTACGGTTTTTGATGCTGAAATATCAAGGTATTCTATGCCCTGATTTTTTTTTAATATTCTCAAATTCTGAATCATTCATCTATAATTTTTGACAAATGCTATGTTTGTTATTAGTAGATTCAAATAAAAGATGCTAAAAATTGCCCAATGCACATAATAATAGATTGTTGGGATACTATACTCTCTTATGAGTTTAACATGTTCAAACACTTGATGTTTGAATCTAAGGGCCCAAAACGATGCTGAAACCTAACCTTGTTGAGATCCCAGTTTGAGCTCATAAGCAACTTACATATCCAGTTTGAGCCCAAAAGCAATGCATGTGTTTTCCTTCAATATCACTTCTGCATCTCATTCTGGCTTATATCGTGTCACCATGCACTTTTAGTATATCTAACAATGTACTTTGGTGTAGAGTTCTTATCACAAATGATCTAATAAATTATGAAAAATGTCTTGAATAATATGAACAGAAAAAATGCTGTAAATCCTTTTTTTTACCTTGTTGATGTCTGCTGTCAAGAATATATGACTATGCGAGAAGTATTCATCTATAAATTACTGCTTTTTTACTTTGAAATAGACTTGTTTCATTGGGCACTGACAGACAATTCCTTTTAAACAGTTTGTAATATAACAATATTTAACACTTGCATTAAAGTAATTTATAACTTAATAAAATAAAAGTGCATGTAAATTTGAATAATAATAATAATTCTAACATATGTAAAATCTTGAATTTAGAGTAATATGGGAAGATAAAAATGGGTCAAAGACATGGTTCCTATAGTTTAGGGTGAGCATCTGAGGAATCGTGAGGGAAGTTCTGAAAAAATGGAGCCTAAGACTTTGGTTTCTATACCAACCTCATTTGCGTTATATGTAGTGGATAAATCTATCAATTCTGGACTAATATTATATATTTTGAGTTATGTGCATAAATTTAGTGATTTTTTGATGCATGATAACTTGTAAATGTAAGTCAAATAAGAGTGTAGGACCCTCTTTTGCATCATTTTATTTTTTATTTTAACCTAAAGGCTTTTTTGTTATGTGGAGAACAACTATAATAATTTAGTGCATATAGGCTGTTGCACTAATAAAAAATTTAAAAATTATGATGAGTTTTTACAGGAAAAGCTCCAAAAGGCCCCAATGCATGTTTGATATTGCTTGTGCACAACTAACTAAACTTTGGGGGTATCAAAGTAAATGTTAGATGCAGGGGCAAACACATAATGTAGATCTGATTCATCTTGACAGAATTGTTAGATACCATGGAGGTTTTTTGTATTTATTAATAATTTGGGATGTGGATTGTTGGTCTAAGTCATTTAAAAAAATTGGGAGGTTTTCTCCAAATGTTTATAATAGTTGATTGGATTTTAATAACATGAATAAAATTTATAGTCAAACATTTGTAGAATTAATTGGAGGTAATAACTTTGTTGTGTAGGCTTTTGATGCAGGGTAGACTAGGCAATCACATCTAAAGAATCTAAGCAATCACATTTCGGTGCTTATTTTATGGAAGTGAAACCACCAGAGTCAGAAGTAGATCATTTCCATAAGCTTTATGGTGTTTATTTTGCGAAAATGGTTTCTGAAATCCAAAGCGCATTTTTTGAAAAGTCGCACTTTGTTTTGATTCTCTTTAAATTTTTTATGAAGTGAGACTTCGATCAAATTTAATTATATATACTGAAATCCCATTTTGGAACAAATTCAAAGGCTTTTGTAATTATGCCCTTAAGAAAAAGATCATTTGCATATGTATACATATATATATATATATTTTCGTAGAAAAGTTGAAAATTACTTCATATATATCATATTGGTTCATATCTTTTGTTTTATTGTGATTCAACTTGATTATACGGAGGTCGTTTTCTTGTTGATGAGTTTTTTGTTTTTAAAGAGACAAAATAAGAAAAAAAAACTCTAACATTTATATGAGTGATAAAGGAGCAATGGATATTTTATTTACTTAGTTTTAAATGTTACAAAAATAATTTTACTGTTGAGCATTGTAAAAATGAATTTTGGGCCTGTTTGGATTGGGTTGTGAAAAAGGTACCTTTTTTTTTATGTCTAATAAGATTATTTATTGGAATACATGCAAATATAACTTTTTGAGGATATACATGCAATTTTCCCAAATATTTTCATACACAGACTTTTGATTGTACTATAGATAATTTTGATTATGATCATATTCCACTTTTGAATTTCACTTCTGTCATTCAAACAACAAAAAGTGATCAAGGTGCTGCTTTTATATCCCTCTATGCTTGTTTTACCAAATAATCAAAAGTCATATGTTTCAGTAAAAGTGGGAATTTCATGCAAGTGTGAATTCCATTTCCACTATTACGGCCCATTCTTGTGAACCAAACCCTTGGAAGAGAAATTCAACTTGTAATGAAATTCAAAACATACTCACTTGATTCGCCACATTTATGCAAGGCTAAAAATAAATTTGCCAAACTATCTTAATCACCTAAACACATGATTTTAAGTCTTAGACAACTTCCAAATCTAAACCATGGCAAGTAATATTGGTGGCCTTTGTTCTGCATCAATTCTGCTTATGCATATATCAAATAGATACACCTATGAACACACTCACACACTCACACATGCATATATACATACAGACCCATATATATATATATATATATTTATCATATATGCATATATATTCACGAGTCATTGTTCAGGAGCTTCAGTAATTCATTCTATGAATTGGCAATATTTGGTTTTAGGGCTGTCAAATGAGTGAAGCTGTTCATGTTTGGCTCAGGTTTTCTCTTGCTCAACCTTGTTCAATTGATCTAGAGCTGGCTTGAGATTTTAGGCTTGACGAGTAAACAAACTGAGCTCATATAGACATTGGTTCTAAGGCTCAGTAATGGTTGACTTCAAATAACATATTTACTTATTAATATAGGTTTGTCATAAGTGCATAGATTTAAAGAAGTATAATATTGTCGTTAATAATTTATTCAAAAGAGTTACTTATAAATTTCATTTTAATAGGGGCTCTATATAAGCTTTTAGCTTATTAAATAAAGATCATCTCATAAATTTCTTTTTAATGAGTTACAAGAAAATATAAAAGACTGTGATGCCTTAACTTTTAATGCTAAAAAATTTTAATTTTGTTTTGTTAAAATTAGAATGTTAATGTTGACATACTTCATGCATTGTATTGTTCTGGGGTTGTCTTCTATTATTGTTGTGCTAATTGTGGATGCTTTTTAAGATATTACGGACCTTATGGTTTAATTTTTTATTTTGGTACCTGGCACTAGATAATATTTTATGTTTTTACTGTTGTAATTTTTTAGTATTATTTGATTGTGTTAAATTGGAATCATTGCGTGATTTAACAGATTTTTATATGCTACAATAATTGTAGGGCATCTTTCAACAAATCTTCAAAATTTTATATTAATTTTAAATAATCTCTTTTATGGAAAAAAAAAAAACACCAAGCTGAGCATGCTTCAAGTGGCTTGAACCTAGCTCGAGCTAAGTCCGGCTCAGTTCAGCATGGCTCATTGATATCTCTATTTATGCCCTTTACCTTGAATGGTACACTCCATTGTGTGTGCTGATGAAGTACCCGTTAGGGAGTTTAAAGTATAAGTAATTTCAATTCATTTGTTATTTCCTTGATCATTGACTATCTTTATATCTAGTGAAAATTTGAATTCATTCACATTAAAATAAGGCAAAACATTTCAAGTAGGTATCAATGATATAATGCCCTAGGCACGTGGCATTCTATGAATTTTCATTTGCTTCTATTTGTAGATTATTCTAAAATTGATGATTTTTGGATTTGCATTTAGATTTGGATTATTAAAATTAATGAAAAATGTAGTTAGCAATGCATGCATTGCTGTTTTAACTATCATTTACAGTCAGAGTAGACATCTCTTTTGTCACATGCAAAGTTAATGGATTCCTCTTTACAGGCAAAGTGGAAGTAAGAACCAGTTTCCAGCATCTGCGGTGCCTTCTAGTTTCTCACTTTTGGAGAAGGCATGCGATCTGATTCGTAATTTTCCTGAGTATCTCGATGTTGTTGTCAGTGTTGCTCGAAAAACAGATGGCCGCCACTGGGCTGATCTGTTCTCTTCCGCGGGAAGGTCAACCGAGTATGTTAAAACAATCCTTTAGTACTTTACTAATTTAAGATACTTATCCATACCCAATGACCTATTTTTCAATGCACCAGAAAATTCATTTTGGTCCCTCATTATGAAAGAGGTTTTGTTTTTGGTCTAATGATTGAAAAAAGTTTTGGAATATGACTTAAACTGCTTAATTTTTCTCGTAGTCTGGGTACTACTATTGTGTTTATGTATATATATACACACATATTAAGTTCTAGGAGCAAATTGAATTTGCTTTGTGTTGAGGGATTAAACATCTGAATATAGTGGTATATTTTAGGGACCAAAAATGTGCTTTCTCCTATTTTTCAATTTTCTTTTTTTTTAATAAAAATTATATTCACTTGACCTTTGACCACTGTATTATATATATATATATATCTTCAATATTGGTGTTTTGTGCAAGGTATACATGCAAATATGATTTTTATGGGAGTATATATGCAATTGTTCACTTTTTAATTTTTAGGGTATCTTCCCTACATACATATATATGAGCATTTTCATGTTGCTGGCTCAAGAAACATATTCCCAATTTAACTTTCCCATATGTAGAAAGAGATAGACTATAAATGACATCTCTTATGTCTCTGACACTAAAGGATGTTAAATGATGGGATTGGAATATAGCTGGCATATAATGGAATAGAGCCACTTTGAGGATCCCCATGAAATGAGGCATGGCATGAAGCTACTACAAAAAAGTTGCCTTCTAACCATTCATGGCCATAGTAGCTGCAATATGTGAACTCTGAATGTGACTCGACATGATTTTGATGTAGTTATCAAATTCCTGCACCTTGCACCCTGTTCATGGTTTGTAGCACTCATGGAGCTGCTGGGGTACCCCAACCTATAATTTGATCATCTTTGCGTTAATGTTTCCTATCTGTTTTGTTCAATCTCCATTTACTCTGATGAGCTATTTTGTATTCCACTGTTTTAGAATATTGAATATTTTGTATATTGACTGCCGTTGATATTTACTTTTAAGGTTATTTGAAGAATGCTTCCAGAGACGGTGGTATAGAACTGCTGCTTGTTATATATTGGTATGCATCTCTTCATTTTGATTGCATGGTCATTAAGCAGCTCTTTTATTCATTTCAGAATGTGTTAAAGTATTAAACCTCTTTTGGCTGTTTGAGCAAGCTTTTATCAATTTTCCATAAGATCCTCAGTAGGCAGAACAGGATTAACTACACAATGCTGATGCCATGATACAAGCTCTCTAATAACTCAAGACTAATTTTACTTTTCTCTGCTTGACTTAGGTCTTGAATGTGAAAGAATCTGATACACCTTACAACGAATTACATATAATATTCATGCTAATATTTATATAGATTTAACAAAAGCCTTTAATTTGGGAAACACAGGTAATTGCGAAGTTGGAAGGCCCTGCAGTGAGTCAGTACTGTGCCTTGCGGTTGTTACAAGTAAGAAAGTGTGGATTCCTTCTATCAGAATTGTTTTTCAAAAAATGAACAAGCTAAATATGAGTGCTACATTTGAACTCTTTCAGGCAACACTAGATGAATCACTGTATGAGCTTGCTGGGGAGCTGGTATGTGTTTTCGTTATATTTAAGCTTCTCATTATTGATGATCAGATTTATATGAGCTTGTGTGAGATGATTGTCCTGTATAAATTCCAGGTGCGGTTCTTGCTGAGATCTGGGAGAGACTATGAAAATGTTACTACAGAGTCAGACAAGTTGTCTCCTAGATTTTTGGGTTATTTTTTATTCCGATCTTCTTACAAGAGGCAATCATCTGATTTGAAAAGGTTTGAATGATTTAGTATTTGATTTCTGTCTTCTGTCTTTTCTTGGAACCAAGAAAGATATGAATTATTTTCCATTTAAGTATCTATTTTGCCCGACAGCACTTCTTTCAAAGAACCAAAGCGCACATATTACTTCTGTTAAGAATATTTTGGAGAACCATGCTAGCTACTTGATGTCTGTAAAGGAACTTTCAAAACTTGTTGCATTTGTGAAGGGAACCCAATTTGATCTTGTGGTAAGATTTTTGGTTGTTGTACTTACCTTCTCTAGCTGAAAATCATGATGAATGAATGAATCCAGGAATATCTTCAACGGGAAAGATTGGGATCTGCACGTTTGGACAACTTTGCTTCTGGACTAGAATTGATTGGGCAAAAGGTAGACTTCTTATTGCATGCTGTAATCAGGAAAAGTTTCCATATTGGTTATAATCACACCTAATTTTATAAGCATGCACCCTAGATTTTTATTTTTATTTTTTGAGGGACTGTATATGCGATTTCTTTCCATTTATCTGAATGTCGGAATGGAATTGCTTTTATACACACAAAGATTTGTGAGTCTACAGAAAACATTGAGTATTTCAACTAACTACAATTCATGAATGTGGATGGCATGACAGTCACCTAAGGAAGTTCAAAATGCCTTGTAAAAATTGGCAAAAGGCCATACTTGTCTGCTTAGGAAATAGCCAACATTTGTTTGTTTCTATGTGCACTGGAAAAATAATGTTTGTTTGTTTGAACAATTTATAGAATTTTCTAATTTTCTGGTTTCTATACAACCTGATCATTCTTTGGTTTTCTTGATATATCTAGCTCCAAATGGGTACACTGCAGAGCCGATTGGATGCTGAGTTCCTTCTTGCACATATGTGCTCAGTCAGATTCAAGGAATGGATTGTAGTTTTGGCAACTCTACTAAGGCGTGCAGAGGTATTATGAGCCCGTTTCTTAATAACGCTCTTACTCAGTTTAGTTATATTCACATTAAGAACTGCTGCTTAATCATTGTTACACCTTAAGGAATGGCCTTGGACTAGCTTATGCAACCATTTTTCATGTGAATCTTTTGTAGAGGTGGCCTCGGATAAGTTTCGTTTATAATTTAATAAAAAATTTTAAACTTAAGATGTACAAAAATTTTAAAGCTAAAAACAATTGCAATCTTTGTTTTATTTTTTGTTTCATAAAAATTTACTGATTGAAATATAGACAAATTTAGTGTTCTAAATTTAAGTTAGAATCAATGAATTGTGAAAATGAGGTTTGCATCAGTAATGCAGTTACGATTCTTGTTTGGCGTTGTGTAATTAGGTGTATTGCAAGTATGGGTTATTTTTGGTATTAAATAACATGGAAATCATTTACTTTAGATGTAAGTTGAATTGCGTCTAGTAATACAGCCCAATGAGTAGCTGCTAATTTTGTCGCAAGTCATTTTGCTGCAAGCGAGTGGGTGTTTAATTAGACCGACTTACATTGGAGTGAGTGATATCCTCAACCCTCACCAAAACAAACATAAGGTCTTTACCTTAGATACCTCTGATAAAATGTTTAACGGTGGGTATGCGTCGAAGGAAACAAGGCTATAGTGTGTAACCCAACATGTTTTTTTCTTTTCGTTTGTGAGGCTCACTTTTTTGAAAATAATAAGTAATGTGATAATTATATATGTGAAATGAGAAAATAAAACTTAGGTATTAATTACTTGAATTGATTTAAAAATCATAATTGTTAAGTTTTAGCACATTACTCCATGATATTATAAAAATTATTTAAAATAACAAAAGCCATGTTTAAGTTGGAATTTTTCATAAATGTCCCTTAGATTATGAGAACATCACCAAAAAGTCACTAATTGTTATATTTATTTCATAAATCCGCAAATTTATGAAAAATTACATAAATTAGTGACAATTTAAAATTGTCGTTGTCAATGGACGTGGACTATTAATTTTTTGCAGGAAGCCCCCTAGATTATTATAAATTACTCCTTGGTTTCAGCTTTGGATGTAAGTGCTAAAGTGTTTGTACAATTACATAAAATAACAAAATTTGCCAAAATTAAAAACAATTTTCAAAACTAGATTAAAATTTTCAAAAAAAATTAGAGATTATGTTTCTACGTAGAAATATATGCCCATTGTGCAATTTGAAATTTTACATGTTCATATATTTGTAAAACCCAAAAGATTATACAATAAGTAGTTAAGGTAGTCCTTACAATATTAAAGAATGTGATTTAAATATATTATTAAAATAAGTAAGATCTATAGGTTGTTGGTTCTTAAAAGTTAAAACACAAAAGAATGGCTAGATAAGAAAGGATGCAGAACCAAGTTAATATGATATGATATGGTTCACCCTTTTCTTGTGCCATAGATTTTACAATTTCCCAAGGAACTAAAGCTATATTTCTTTTTAATTTTCATTCAAGAGTTCCTAATGGACAAAGTCCTTTTCTTAGGAACACATACAAGATTTGTCACTATAGAGAGGATAATGGTAATCCCATTGGTCATCATAACACTCAAATGTGTAATGTGCCAAACCTCAAATTTTCAATTGTTAGATTTTAGTTACATCATTCAACAAAGAAAAACATAAATACATCAAAATGACTTGCATGGTACAAACAATTGGGATGCAAGTGCAAATGCATCTAAGTGACTTATATGCAAGTGCACTTGCCCTTTATTTTTACTTGCATTATACAAAACATGCCCTTAATGTTTGATATGCATAATTAACCTGAATCATGGTTCTGCTGGAACATGCTGACTTATAGTTGATACGCAGAAGTAGCCTGAAACAGGATTGTATTGAATTAGAGTCAATTTTTAGAATTGTTCAATGTTTTTGCCTGAGTTTATCTTAATGAGACGGTAGTAAATTAATGTTGATTAGCACAATTAGTATAACCTTGCTTTATAATAATTTCAACATGATTTTAATATACTTCATCAGAATGGTTGAGGGTATATCATTATCTCATTAGATATTATTGATGATTAGTAATTACTGTTGATATTCATTATTCTCTTTTTTCATCCATTTCTGTAATTTTTATAATGCCTTTGGCAATTTCCTATTCTTATCTTTCTGTATTTTGTATATTTTCAAAATAAAAGACTGACACTGAAAAGAAAACCTTGATAAAAGTGGTTTGGTTTTAGAATGAATTTGAAATTCTAATGAAAACCACATTCAAATTAATGCTTGTCCGATAATTTCTCCTCAGAATTTCTTTCACATTGCTAGACCATTATTTTCCTTATAATCTTTCCATTGCATAACCCACGTGGTGTTTGGAAGTTTTCTTTCTTGTGCTGCTAATAAGCTTACTCTGCTTGAGTTTTCCAGGAAAAGCTTCTTGACCTGGTATCCATGGACCTCTTGTCAATACTATTTTCATTTGGATTGACTTTTTTAGAAGGAGAAAGTCTTTCTCAAAGAAGCTGGTGACAGTAGCTTCTTAGACAAGAACTTCTAGAACAAGAATTTCAAAACGTTTTGGGACAAAAAGCCCGTAAAGGTTTTAAATAAGATGGGAAAGAGGAAAGAGCATTCCAAGTTCTTCTCTTCATATGAATTGATACTACAGAGTATTATATAGTAATTTACAGGAGGAACAATAGGAAATTAAATTATTTGTAATAGGAAACTAAATCACTCCTAAACCTAGGAACTTTTTGACTGAATCCCTCCATTTGAAGAATTGAATTTATCCCTTCATTTTGGGGATTTCAAACCAATTTTTTAATCTATTTCTTCATCTAAGTCACCATGGAGAAATGCATTTTTTAACATAATATTATAGAAGCTGCCAGTTGAAGTGAGAAACCAATGATATCAGAATTCTCACTGTATTCATTTTTTTGCAACTAGAGTAGATGTCTCCCAAAACTCAACTATAAGTCTATAAGTGTTCCTTTTGAGTTTTGGCCACCAACACTGCATTATATCTCTCAAGAGATTCGTAAGATTAAGATTAATATTTCGTTGTAACAATCCACTTGCAATCATCAATATTTTTCCCTTTCAGTTTATCAACAATCTCTGATGTTCTATTTTTTTTTAATGCACTCATCTCCTGTCTCATAGGACTTGATTCTCTTTTTCACAATCCCTTAGAAACAATGTTAGGGATAGCAATGATGTTTAAACTCATAATGAACCTTTAACAAGCATTAAAGAGAGACATTGTGAGATAATGAATAGTGTGGTTGTTAGAGTGCATCCTTTGGTACTTTTTCTAACAGCAATGTGGAGGTTTAGGTCAACTGGTTAGGTCAGTAGATGTTTTAATAGATTGTGTGTGTAAGGTGGGTCAGATCTCAACATGATCTCATTCCTAGGGTTTGAGTTTGATTCTTTGACCTGTGTCAGTTTTGGAATGGGCTTCCTCCTTGAATACACTTGAGAAAATCCTAAAACATTGTGAGCAACACTGGCTAGGATAGGAGGTGACTCGAGTTCAGTGGTAGGATTGGGTGATTCTTTAAGAATTTGATTCTATCCCTCCATTTAGAGAATTTCAAACCAATTTTTTTTTACCTATTTAGTCAATTTTTCTACCAATCATAAGTTGTGTAATTTATACTCACTGAAAAGCACTTCTAGAAATGCAAATCCAAACTACTCAACTATATACTCCCTCCGTTCCTTTTTATCTGTCGTGAATAACCGAATCTCACATACCAAAAAAGTTGGTTATTTCACATAATTTAATAAAAAATTAGTTATCTTTTCAAAATTTTCCCTAATTTATATCTTTCACATTTCTCTCTTATTAAATTTCAAGAAGAGAATTGAATAGAGTGTTAGGGTAATTTTGGAAAAAAAATAATAAATGATTCTTGATGTTTAAAATGACAAATAAAAAGGAACATGGGTTTATGACAGATAAAAAAGAACGGAAGGAGTATTTTTTATGAGTTGTCATATCCAAACATAAATTGAAATAATTATTTATAGAGGTACTTGTGAAAAATGTCCTATCAAACTTAAAAGACAAATGATAAAAAAAAAAGAGTATTCTTTTTATAAGCCAAATCAAATGGTCCTTATAATTCATTTTCTGGCCCAAGTTCAGTTCTTATCTGCTTTCCTCAAAGAGGCAATTATTGTGATTGTGTATCCATACAATGTAGCCTTTAACCCTTCCCTATCTCATGGCTTTGTTGTTTGATTGAACTGAATTATACATCGTATATTTTTGAGAAACATATATTTTCTGTTCATGTAGGTACTATTTGATCTTTTCCGACATGATTTAAGACTATGGAAGGCCTACAGTTCCACTCTCCAGGCAAGAGAAACTACAAAAATCTGTCCTGTAACTTTGTTGTCCTTTTTCTAATATTGTTTCGTTAACTTTCTTTTCAGTCTCATCCTGCATTTGAAGAGTACCTTGATCTTCTCAGTGTACTCCAAGAGCAGCTTGCTTCTTCTGTTCCGGACTTAAACCGACAAAGAGAACTTGTACCATCTTCCTCTATTCAGCTGTGATTTGCCTGGTTTGTTAATTGATTTTACATGATATGTTTCCTCCCATGACTGATTTAAGGCTTCCAGGAAGATGATATGTTTTCAGTTAGGTCCAGTTGATGTACAGAACAACACTTTCAAGCATCTCTTAGATGTGGACCGTTTCTTTGATTGGGGTCTTCAAGGTATTTATAACATATTTGGTGAAAAAGTTATGTTTGTTTCTCTTTGTTACTTTGAAATTAATTACATTAAAATAAATGCAACTAAAGAAGACATTTTTCTCATCCCTGAGGACAATTTGGACAAACTATCCTATGGTGTTGAATTGAGGATTATGATAACAGTAAAGATATTTCTGAAAGGATTTAATATTTCAAAGATCTTTTTTGTGCACTTGTTACTTTTATTTATGTTTTTTTTTTAATTATTAGGACAGAAATGTGAGAGTGTCACAGGTAGGGTTTGAACACTCAACCCGTGAGTGAGTTGGGAGAGATATAAGGTAACCAACTACCTATGACAGGGTGGTTTTATTTATCATAATTATTACATGTTATCATGATTATTATATATTTTATATGATGCATAAAAATTATTAAAAAAATAAAAATAAAGAACTGAATAACCACTTGAAGTAGAAGAATATTTAACAGAAAGTTAAGAATTATAGAAAATGGATTAAATCTATTTTTGTATCCATTTTTATTTTGGGAAAATTACTGTTCATCCATCATAATTTTTAAAACTTCCCAAAAACTCCCTCCTACTTTTACACATCCCGGACAGCCCTTCTATTAGTGTTTAATTTTCCTTTTACTCCCTATCGTTCACTTCAAATGGGCTCACATGTGAAATCTCATTTTTCGCCTCGAAAATGCGGAAAAAACGTCAAATCACATCACGTCCAACCTTTTTCAGTCTTTGGGCTTTCGATGACAACGCCTGAAGTCAGCATTACATCTCGTTTCTTCTCCCTCATTTCTCCTCATTTTGGTTTGTCTCGACTTCGGCTCACGGCTTCGTAATACGTGAGAATCTCTTCATCGCTATCGACTCAATTATCTCATGTGTTTATTATCGAGGGTTTTTGTGGTAATGATAGATGTAAACTGCTTCGTGAAACGAGTCCTGATGAAGTTTTATCATACCCGAAAATATAAACCTGCTTTCTCCAATGTAAAATGAGTTTCGATTTCACCTGATCGGGCCAAGTCGCACTCCATCTTCAAACGAGTCAGAATGATTAAACCGAAAAATCTTTCTTTAGTAATGTATCAGCTTAACATAAAAGCCCATACTCAATACCTCAGATCAGAACCCGATGAAACGCCAACTACTTACGTGGACTTCTCCTTCGAGATACCCGGTGGAAAGGGAAAAGTCAGAATTACAGAGTCAGCACGAGAGACAACTCCTGAGACGACTTTTGAAATGGAAAAGCAAGACGCGAGTTGAGAAAAAAACAAGTAAACTGACTCCAAGAATTGCCTCTTGGGTTACCCTACTGAAAACCCCCTTCCTCTCATATCCGGAAAATGACTGCAGACCCACGACTCCCCATGAAAAGGGCATTTTCGTCCCATAAAATTTGAAAATCACTCCGCTGACATCCGTTACACGCTTTGGGAGTTTGAAAAAAACATAGTTAAAAAGGAAGGAGTTTTTTTGGGGATCGTAAAACTAATGGGTGTTTTTAGCAATATTACAAACTTAGAGGGTTTTGGCAATTTCCACTAAAATTAAACATTTTAAAGCAATATTGATAAAATATATTATTTGAAATAACATCATTAAAGTAATCTCATGATGGATTGGAATGTGTGGATGAAGGTTTGTGCCAAGAGGTTTAAGGACTTGGTTTCTAATTTCAGAATTAAAAGATAAATATAGATATATATACATATACATCTTAAGCATGATAGATACATGTAAAAAAATTAAAAGGATTAAACATAATATTATTTTATATTTATATTAATTAATGTAAAAACAACTCATGATACTAAAGTTTAAATACATTTATTTCTTAAGTTTTTTAATGGAAGTAGTTTATCCATCTTTTCTATAATAATAATAATAATAATAATAATAATAATAATAATAATAATAATAATAATAATAAAATGTATGGATTCTTTATGCATAGTTTAGACACAATTTTTATTTGATTGGCAATTTAGGGGTTGTTTGGATTGGCTTTTAAAAAAATATTTTTTTTTTAAATTTTATAGAAGCACTTTTGGAAAAAGTACTTTTAGAATAAATTAAGTGCTTATGCATATTTTTTCGTTTGGATGTATTAGTTTCAGAAACACTTCTGTAGTTGTGAAAATGTTTGGATGTTTATTTAAAAATTACTTTTACAGCAAAAAATTACTAAAATACCTTTTTACTGGATTGACTGAGGGCATTTTAGTAAATGCACTTAACCAAATAGCTTATCAAAAATAGCTTATTTCCATAAGTTAGTCTTTTGGCAAACTTTATAAAAATAAGTCGTATTTGAGCTTATTTCACAGCTTGAGCTTATTCAAAAAAGCCTATCCAAACACAATATAAAATCTCATAAGCACTTAACTTATAAAATAAGTGCTTTTGGGTCAGCTATAAGCTGATCCAAACAACACCTTAGTGTTATTGAAAAGTAAGATTATCATGTTTCCTTATATGATAATCTTATACTATCAATTTTTTTTTACTAAAATACCAGAACTAACATATGCCAAATATATTAAAAATTCTTAAGATTTTGATTTAAATATTAAAATTATTTAATAATAAATATTTGCTATTATTTTCTTTTAATAAAAAAGGCACATATTTTATTTAAAATTATTTAATTTTTATTAATATTAATAACTCAAACTTAATTATTTAAATAAATATAAAATTTATCCCCAACTTAATATTTGAAAAAAATAAAAATAAATGTCAAATGTTTTTTTATCTCCAACTATCTCTAACTAAATATTTCAATGGAAAGAATTTTTTATTTCAAAATTTTGAAAATTTGATGTTTTCTGATTTTATTGAATTTAAAAGGTCTAATGGTAAAATTTTGAAAATATTTTATTTTAATTTAAAAATCTTAATTTTAAAAATATATTTTATTTGCAAGATTGGCCTTTAACCACTAATCCATTCGGTCAATCACAAAGACCAACCAACGAAGCCCCCTCGCGATTCGAAGTAGAGGGGGCACGAGCCTTCTTTGGGTCCCTACTGGCTCAAACCAAACTGGGTTCAACTGACTCTGACAAGTGGTTAGTATCTATAACCGCCCGCATTATAGCGGCCCGATGATCAGTGGGCTCTCCCAACCCAGTGGGTCAACCCGCTGGTTGTCCCATTTTTATTTTAAAAACATTAAATTCAAACCACCAAAGGTTTTGACTCGGGTTGGGCCATTTTTTTTTTATTTTAAAAAGAAGAACATTAAATTCAAACCACCAAAGGTTTGAACCCATGACCTTATATATTCACCATTCAAACACCTTAACTACTAACCCAAACTTTTTCTTTGTTTTGTTAAATAAAGGGAAAATCTATAAACATATTTTAAAAAGAATAATAAATAGTTTTTCACTTTCTTTTTTATTATATATACACTTTTACATCTCATTGTTTTTAGATTTAGTGTCAAGTTATTTACTCTAATTGTTAGTAGCAACCATTAAAAAAAAAGGTATTACTCACCCTTTTTTGTGTTACCCAACATTATAATCCATTGTTTTTATATGTATTACTTATCTCCGTTATTAATATTATTTAAAATAAATAGAAAAACATAATGTCATTGATGTGTAATAGTATAACCGTATTGGTACGATATCACCCGTGAGTTAATTCCTCCAACGAAGATTCGAACCCTCACCACTCTGCACGCCACACAAAAGGCACTTTTATTTTTGGTGCCTCTAATCACTTGAACCAAGTAGCTTTAGCCCATAGAGAAAGGCGCTTGACGCCCTTTTCAAAAAAAAAAAAGAAAGTATAACCGTATTGTTAATTTAAAACTATAATCTTTCATACATTTTTGTGTATTTTGGGTGAAATTTCTAAATATATTGTTAATTTAAAAGTATAATATTCACTAAAATCTTGATGAATAAATAAATAATTAAAAATATGTTAAATTAATAACAAAATTTAAATAAATTTTCATGTTAATAATATATTTTAATGAAAGAAAACTAAATTATGATAAAAAAATATTCATCATAACATAATGTTAAATAACAGTAACAAATAAACATTATTATTTTATTTTATTTTTATAATTTCTCAGTTATATATTTAATTATTTTTTATAGAAAAATAAATTTCGTATATAATAAGTTTTTTTTCAATTTCCATCGTCACATGTTCCCTTTTAATAAAATCTATGATTCTTGAAGAGATTTAAATTTAATCCTACACAAACTAGTATCATCTTTTGAAAGCATTATCAAAATATTTAATAATATTTATTTTTAAAAATAAATTAATAATAATAAAAGTTTTTAATTTTTGTGATTTATTTGAAATTATCTTAAATAGTTTTTAAAATTTTAAAAATTAGATTAGATTTAAAACAAATAAAAAACAACAATTGTGGCCTAACATGATTTGAACTCAAGACATCATCACCCATTAATACCACTACTCTAGCTGATATGTTCTCCGCAAGTGCACGGATCGCACACAAGTAATATATTGGTACCTCATGAGGGGTAGGGTTGTTGAACCACAGGGACTGGATTCAAAGTACTAATTCATCTCCTAATGTCTAACCGATCAACGATGGTTGGTAAAAACATTACAACTAGATCCTAAAGGGGGGAAAGATGACATGTAAGGGCTAGAATGGAACTAGGTGAGATACTAAAGAGATAGAGTAGTGCCCCGAACTAGTCCACTGGAGAAACATTCAATAGACTTGCTCCTACGACCTAAAAGGTACATCCTAAGGTTTTTGTGTGTGCTCAAGAGCAATGTTGCATCTATGGTTCTCAAATACACCAAATTTTGCTAAGGTAACTGTGGGTTTCATACACATCAAGTTTTGCAATCACACAAGGCAACTACAACTATGGCAATCCACACACCAAGTTTTACCTAAGCAACTGTGCAAATCAAACACATCAAGTTATGCAAACAAATGATTAAACACAAGAAACCAATAGAACTCCGTAGACATTAAAAGCAAGTAAATCCACACACCAAGTTTTCAAAGAAATGAATTTCACATGATAAACACTTTTATGTCCTATATATTCAATATTATCAGGGCCTCCATTTTCACATGATTTTTTTTGTATGAAGTGGATAAACCATAATTTATTTAAAAATTCACATGATTTTTGTAAAGAATATTCACAAGAAAATGGTAAAGATGAAGAAGATATTGTGTCAATAATCATGTAGAGAACCTTCATCTTTGTCAATAAAATATATCTTTTTGAAGATTTTTGGAGAAATTAATTGGTGAAAAGAGTTATGTTCATAAACAGGTCAATGTATTGAGTGATTCTTAATGATGTTTAGTCTGTGTTGGTGCTTTGAATGGTGTGTCTTAGCAGTTGGTGACAAAAAGTTTTTATCTAGATAGTTATATACTAAGTTATACCATGATTCCACTTTCATGTAGTAACTAACTTTTTGCAAGCGCTATCTTAGAAATCAACTTCTATTATGGTCAATTCAAGCTGCCTTGATTGTCAAAGGATTAATTTGTTTCCTATAATGCTGCTCATTGATTGATTTTTATATTATGAGAAAGCTTTCTAGGGGGTTAGGATTCTTGTTAATCTTGTCAAATAGTCAATGTGTAGCTCTCTAACTATTGTGGTTAGTGCCAATGGAATTGATTGTTTCTACTTTAGAGTTGTACTATTATAGTGAGGGAGAACTTGAGAAACGTAAAAAAAGAGTTTACCAAAACTGAAGATGATCTTAAATCACTGTAAAGTGTGGGACAAATTATAGGAGAAGTTTTCCGGCCACTCGAGAATAAACATTGTAAGTATTCTGTCTCTTCCTTAAAATGTGAATTACTTTTAAAATTCTTTTGAATATGTAGCTTGTTCAAAGACAAATTATGAAAAGAGGTCAGTTTATGAATTTTCTAGGGAGACATGTAACTTCACATTTTGCAAATCATTTTATGATAAATTTTGCTGCCTCTTGTGGATTTTCCTTCACAGGTGACTTGTTTTGCATTACAATGTTTTTGCAAAATCATGAATTAGATTAACTGAGAACTGCAATTATTTTAGTATGATGTCCTTATTCATTCGTATTTCAATATGCATGATCAAATTTTCAAATGTTAATTTTCTCATGTCTAGTGATAGTCATAGCTAGCATTTAGCATTTAGTTTTTGATTCTTACTTTATATATTTTGAATGTTTTGGTTCCAGGTTGATCCAGTTGTTTATAACATGCTCCATGAAGATCTTGCCAATGTTAGCTACGCTGCTATGGGTGGCTTGTTTGATAAGATTTAAGAACTTAGGGAATCCATTTAGCTGCCACTGATGAACCCTGAGCCCTTTCTCAGAGTGGGAATTAAACCTCCCAAGGTGTATTTAATAATACTTTTTTAAAGTTTGAATTACTTGCTTAACATTACTGTGTATAGTTTCTAATTGAGTATTTTTTTAAAATTTTTTTTAAATGTCGTTTTAGGGTGTTCTTCTTTATGGACCACTAGGCACAGGAAAAAGATTGCTTGCAAGAGCTATTGCACGCAATATAGATTCCTATTTTCCTTAAGGTTAGGATATTTACTTGGGTGAGGCGAGGGTCATTGGTCTATTTCCTTTAAATAACATTCAATTATTGACTTCTTTGTGTAGGTTGTGCCAAGTGCTATAATAGATAAATATATTGGTGAAAGTGCTCGTCTCAAAAGGGAGGATCATCTGGTAATTATTTCTTTATTTTGGAAGCTTTATGTGTTGGTCTCATTTTTACATACATGGTGGTGTATTTGATGTGAACCCCTCTGTTATATGCTGCATAACTTTAGCTTTATGTAGAGGTTGTTAGTTGAGGTTTTTCAGCAATACCTTTTTTAAAATTATGCCACCATATTTATCCACGCATCCTATTGATGGATCATTAGGACTTATGCTATTGACCATTCTGAATCCTTCTATGATAATTATGTGGATTTTTTTCTCCTACCAGGTCAAGATCATGGCAACAAATCGACCGGATGTTCTGATCTTGCACTTCTTTGCCCAGGCAGATTAGACAAGGAAAATAAAGATTCCACTGCCAAATGAGCAATCAAGAATGGAAATTTCAAAAATTCACGTAGCTGGTATTGCTAAACTTGGTGAGATCAATAATGAGGCAGTTGTTAAGCTTGCTGAAGTAAGTTTATTCTCTATTTATGAATTTGAATAACCTTATTTATGAATATGAATAACATTTTCATGACTTTAAATTTTATGCTTCCTTTTAGGGTTAAATGGAGCAAACCTTCTCAAATCTCTTTCATCGAAGCCGAGCGTCAATAATCCGCATGGGTGCTTGATTAAATAAATTAGGCAAGCACTCAGTAGTTGAATGGAAATGAATTAGACACTTCTTGTTTGTGCACTTAGATATAGTGTTGAGAAATTAACATCTTTTTGTTGTAGTACTGTCGCTGATCTTTGTCGCGGCATGCGTTCATTTTCTCATATATCTATGTGTTGCTTGCACTGTGAGGAACATGGTTTCTATTTTGCCATGCACAGACGGTATGCACGGATGTCCTACTTCTAGCTTTGCATCGTAGATAGAGTATGAGGCGGTGCAAAGCTTTCCTCTCAGGCTAAATGTTAAAGACCCTGCAACAAGTTACGAGTAACATTATATAAATGGATGAGCGCTTTAAGCGGTTTCGAGCACAACCACTTTCGTAATGTCATTGCTCCATACGGATGGATAATTATAGCAAAGTATCAAATTTATAAAAGTATATTGTGGCATGTATCCAAATTTGTAAAAAGTATTTTATAGCTTAACGTATAAAATTTTGATTCGTGATGTATTCAATCATCAAAGTACTTTGCAGTAATTGCCATCAGATCTATTATATTTCAGATGGGTTTTTAAAAAGTATATAGTTCATATAGAGAAACCAGCCTTTACACTGGAAAAGTGGAGGCCCGGGCCTAGGTCCAATAACTTCTCTACTCGGGAAATGGAGCTGCACTGCACCTTCTGTGGAAAACAAGTGCTTTGAAAATTATATCCGAAGTTTATGATTATGAATCTACTTAAAATTATCGGATAAATCTTATCATACAAAACCACTATGGTGAAGCTTATTTAGTTAAAGTGAAAACTATATTAGTAATTAAGATTCTAATAAAAATAATATTAAAAATATAGGAAAAATAATGATATAAATGAATTATACATATATGAAAAAAAAATTTAGAAAAGAAAAATAAAATAGAAAATCGGGCCAAATCTTGTACGCAAAAAGAAGAACAAATAAACCTCCGGAATAGAAAGAAATTCCCCAACGATTTTGAAACAGGAAAAAAAGTATTCACTTAATTTAGATTCTAACAACACAAAGAAAAATTCATTCGAGCCGAGAAGGATCCACGTAGCTTCATACGAGTTTTCTTCAGTCCTAATTTCCAAGAATTTCCAAACTATATTTTCCTTAAAAAGTACAAATTTTACTATTGAATGTTTTAATGATTCCCTCAACAGAATTGTATAATTTAATTTCAAGTAGACATGCTTAAATTTATACAATGTGCTCGAGAAAAATTAAATTATGAATTATAGTATATCAAAGTTTATTATGAATTTATATAAAATTATTTGTAAAAAGAGAACTTATCTATACCAGCGGCGTAAGTTAGTTAGGGAAACTATATTGGTAATTTAGATTCTACAATATAAAATAATACAGGGAATGATAGAGAAAGTAATGATATAAAAGAGTATGCACCTCTATATGATGAGTTAAATTTTAGGAAAGAGAAAATAAAATTAGAAAGTCGGTTTCTCCGTGTGTGTGTGCAGAAAAACTAAAATAAACCCGGAATATAAAATGAGAAATTCCCCAAAGAGAGTGAAATGGGAAGAAAATAGACGCACTTAATTGTTAGGATTCTAGAACACGGCGAGAAAAGGTTTTATTCATTTGAGCCGCTGAAAGCGATCCCGTAGTTTCACATGAGTTTTCTTCGATCCTTAATTTCAGTATTTTTCTTTAGTTTTGTCTTAAAAAGCACAAATTTTATCGTTTTGAATGTTTTAATGATTTGTTCAATAGAATTGTATAATTTAATTTCAAGTAGATAGTTAAATTAATACAATATCTATCGAGAAGAATTAGATGTAGTGTGTAAGGATAATATTTTAAATAGCTGGCCTCTTTATTATGAATTATTAGAAATAGTATATTACTCTATTGATAATGATGTATAAATATTCTATGTATATTTACTTTGTATCATGTATCAAATTTGCAAAGTATTTTGTAGCATGTATAAAAAATTTGATTATATCATGTATTCAATCATCAAAGTACTTTGTAGCAATTACCTTTTAGATCTATTAAATTTCAAATGAGTTTTTAGAAGTATATAGTTCATACATTGAAACCAGGCTTTACACTGGAAGAGGGAGGCCTGACCTGATCCAGTAACTTTTCTACTTCCCGAAAGGGAGGACATTTTCACTTTTTCTTGGAGAACAAGTACTTTGAAATTAAATCCGAAGTTTATTATGAATCTATATAAAATTATTTGAAAAAATAGATCTTATCTATACAAAACTAACTATGGTAGAAGCTTATTTAGTTAAAGTAGAAACTATATAGTGAACTTAGAGTCAAATATAAATAATATGGAATAGATAGAGAAAGTAATGATATAAATGAAATATACACTTACATGAAAAAAATTTAATTTTAGGTAAAGAAAAATAAAATTAGAAAGTCAGTTTCTCCTTATGTTGTACGCACAAAAGAAGAACTAAATAAACCTACAGAATATAGAATGAAATTCCCCAAAAGATTTTGAAACCCAAAAAAATGAAGTATGTACTTAATTGTTAGGATTTTAGAATAGCAGAAAGGTTTAAAAATTCATTTGAGCCAGAGAAGGATCCCATAGTTTTATATGAGGTTTCTTCGATCATTAATTTTAGCATTTCTCTTTAGTTTTCTCTTAAAAAAGTACAAATTTTATCATTTTTGAATGTTTTAATGATTTCTCCATTAGAATTGTAAAATTTAATTTCAAGTAGATAGTTAAATTTATACAATGTCTATCGAGAAGAATTAGATGTAGTGCATAAAGATAATCTTTTAAATAGCTGGCCTCTTTATTATGAATTATTAGAAATAGTATATTACTCTATTGATAATGATGTATAAATATTCCATGTATATTTACTTTGTATCATGTATCAAATTTGTAAAGTATTTTGTAGCACGTATAAAAAATTTGATTATATCATGTATTCAATCATCAAAGTACTTTGCAGTAATTACTGTTAGATCTATTAAATTTCGGATGAGTTTTTAAAAGTATATAGTTCATACAGAGGAACCAGTCTTTACACTGGAAAAGGGAGGCCTGGCTTAGTCCAGTAACTTCTCTACTTCCGGAAATGGAGGACAATTGCACCTTTCCTCGGAAAACAAGTACTTTAAAAATTATATCCGAAGTTTATTATGAATCTATATAAAATTATTTGAAAAAATAGATCTTATATATACAAAATTAACTATGGTAGAAGCTTATTTAGTTAAAGTGGAAACTATATTATTGAATTTAGATTCAAATATAAATAATATGGAAAAGATAGAAAAAGTAATAATATAAACGAATTATGCACTTATATGAAAAAAAATTAATTTTAGGAAAAGAAAAATAAAATTAGAAAGTTAGTTTCTCCGTACGTTGTACTCACAAAAGAAGAACTAAATAAACCTCCTGAATATAGAATGAAATTACCCAAAGGATTTTGAAACCGAAAAAATGAAGTATTTACTTAATTGTTAGGATTATAAAACAACAGAAAGGTTTAAAAATTTATCTGAGCTAGAGATGGATCCCGCAGTTTAATATGAGTTTTCTTTGATCCATAATTTCACTATTTCTCTTTAGTTTTCTCTTAAAAAAAGTACAAATTTTATCATTTTGAATGTTTTAATTATTTTTTTCAATAGAATTGTATAATTTAATTTCAAGTAGATAGTTAAATTTATACAATGTCTATCGAGAAGAATTAGATGTAGTGCGTAAAGATAATCTTTTAAATAACTAGCCTCTTATTATGAATTATTAGAAATAGTATATTACTCTATCGATAATGATGTATAAAATATCAGGTATATTTACTTTTGTATCATGTATCAAATTCTTAAAGTATTTTGTAGCACATATAAAAATTTGATTATATCATATTCAATCATCAAAAGCATAGCTGCAACAATTATCGTTAGATCTATTAAATTTCGGATGAAGGTTTTAAAAAGTATACATTTCATCGAGGTAACCGGTCTTTACACATAAAAGGCGAGCCATCACGGTCGAAGTTCTCTACTTCGAAGAGGAGGACATTTCGTACTTTGCCGAGGAACAAGTACTTTTGAGAAAATTATATCTAAAGTTTATTATGAATTTATATAAATTATTTTCAAAAATAGATCTTATCTATAAAAAGGAAGTTAACTATGGTAGCTTTAGTTTAGTAAAGTGGAAACTATATTAGATTTAGATTATAATAAAAATAATATGGAAAGAGAATAGAGAAATAATGATATAAAATGAATTATGCACTTATTTGATTATTTTTAGGAAAAGAAAATAAAATTAGAAAAGTAAGTTTCTCCGTATGTTGTATGCACAAAAGAAGAATTAAATATACCTCCGGAATATAGAATAAAATTTCCCAAAGTATTTTAAAAGAAAAAATAAAGTATTTACATAATTGTTAGGATTCTAGAGTAGTAGAAAAGGTTAATAAATTTATCCTACTTGAGGAGAAGCATCCTAGTAGTCTTTTTCAATATCCGGCCTCTTTTATTATGAATTATTAGAATAATATATTTCTCTATCGATATGATGTATAAATATTCTATGTATATTTACTTTGTAGCATGTATCAAATTTGTAAAGTATTTCATAATGCAGTATATTTGATTATAGCATGTATTAAATCATCAAAGTACTTTATAGCAATTACCATCAAATCTATTAAATTTCGATGAGTAAAGTATGCAGGTTCATACCGGTGCACGCAGTCTTTACATTCCCGAAAAGGAGGCCTAGCACTGTCCATATCTATCTTTCAAAAAGGGAAGAACATTTGCATTGTCCCTTAGAACGACAAGTATTTTGATAATTATATTTGAAGTTTTATTATGAATCTATTAGATTATTTGAAAATAGATATTATATATATTAACTATGGTAGAAGCTAACTTAGTTAAAGTGGAAACTATATTAGCCAATTTAGATTATATGAAAATAATATGGAAACAAATGAAATGTAATGATGTAAATGAATTATGCACTTATATGAAAAAAAAATAATTTTAGGTAATGAAATAAAATTAGAAAGCCAATTTATGCATATGTTTTATGAACAAAAGAAAAATGAAATAAACCTTTGGAATATAGAATGAAATTTCCCAAAGAATTTTTGAAATAGAAAATGAATTATTTACATAATTGTCGAGATTCAAGAACAATAGAATGGTTAATGTATGTTTCTATAAGTTTGGATTGATCTCTGATGCTACTTATAGCTTATCATTGGGTCGTGTTGCATTATTCTATGCTTATTGGCTTTGCACATGTTTCATTGATCGAGAGTCATTGTGGGGAAAAAGTATGAAAATTGAGTTGCATGATTCTATGTGGTTGTTTTCTATTTGAGGAGGATTTACTTGTTGGTATTATCCAAGGTAGTCGAGACCCGGCCGGGTATTGACCGATCAAGCTCGGTCGGGGTTGATGGGTTCAATCGGGTCGAACCGGGTTGAACCGGAGTCAATAATAAAATATTTAAAAAATATATAATAATTATTAATAATGATAAAAATAATATAATCTATATTTTAATAATTAAAAACCACAATTAAATAAAAATGATATGTAAAATTTTAATTTATATATTTTCCTTAATTTTTAAAATATCTGAAATATAAATTTAATATTTAAAATTTTAGTTTTATAAGATTTTTATATAAATACATCTAATGATAACCCTCTCACCTTAGGCTTCATCGACTCAAAAACAGCATTAAAATTACTGTCTATTGGGACTCACACATTGGGCTCTCTCTCCATACTTTCTTCTTCCTCCACCACAGTTTCCCTCATTGTTTCATTTTTCTTCTTCCCTCACCGTAGCTCCCTTATTTCCTTTCTTCTTCATCCCTTTCTTTTCTTGTTGTGACTCGAGGGTGTCCGTTGGAGCCGAAGCCGGGTTAATCACCATTCTTTATTAAACCCGGCCGTTCACTGGGACCCACAATAGCGGATTATATCCAGGCGAGCAAAGGGTATACTAGGACCGGCTTCATGGCGTTCGGTTTTCGGTCGAACCGGCTGGCGGGCCGATCCGGGTTGACAACATTGGTATTATCTCTTTACCATTCTTAACATTTGGGGGATTAGATTTTGGTTTTCTCTTGGTTTCTTGAGGTCGTAGGAAGAAATGGTTTATATCATCTAATAGTGGTCCAGGCCTTTTCTTTGTGGTTTGAGCAATGGCTGATTGATTGTATTTCATGGCAAGCTCCTTTATATTTTTGGTTTATTGATACTCTTTGTTGACCTTTTTATGTATTGATTGTATTTTTGCATCATAAAATTGAACTTGTTCTGATTTGTGCAAGTTATATTGTCCTATTTGATTTTGTTGTTTTTTTTTTTTGGAATTTTGGAACATTAGGGTTGTAACCATGAATAAGGCTGAAATCAGTTCATGGATCTTTTGGTCTTAGAATTTGATTTGTTACTACTGAATGGTTTATATGCC
>NC_052479.1:21026327-21075356 GCF_009730915.1 Dioscorea cayenensis subsp. rotundata | reverse complement strand
CATCGCAAGTTGGGGAAAAGATGGAGAAAAAGAATACCAAAAATCGGGGCTGAATCAGCTTTTAAATAGGGTCGGAATCGGGCAACTCCATGGGCGTGGACGATACATGCGCCCTGCAGGGAATTTCCACACGGGCGTGATAATTTCCACACGCCCTGTGGATTCTCTGCTTTTTCCGGGTTTCTCGCCGCCGTGAACAAAGGTCGCTACAGATCTTGCTACATTGTTCCTACCGTGCTTTCGCTACGCCTTCGACCCTAAATAACTTCCCAATTCCATACTTTCATCGGGTAACGAAACGGGCACACGCTCACGTCGTGAATCACTTGCTTCTTCAATAATATATATGTTGGTGGAGCTCCCTGCTCTTGTATGCATAAGACGGAATGCTCGAGTGTGACCGCCTTTTGCGCCCTCCAAATGGATGTGCTCACTCGAATGCGAGGAGGTTGGCACACACTCTAGCATCTCACACCTGTCCCTATGTCTTCGCGTTTGAACTTTAGCAAGATCTCCTCCAAAAATAAGTGCATTATGATCCACATTGGCCTATTTCCTTCATACTCGGCCTCACAACCCCTACTCGCGTAAAAGTAACATAAAAAAACACATATTAATATAAAAACCTGAGAAAAAGTAATGCTCAACATAAGGAATGAACGCTTTGCATTCATATCGCACAAGCACTTATCAAGTACTCTTCGTAAACACGACTTACATACTCTTCTCTTAAGGCCACATGATCGGGCACACATCCACGTTGTAGGTTATGAGACTTCTCATCATCGAATCATCATTGGTAAGCTCTTGCATTCTTCACTCAAATTGGGACATGGGAGTGTGACTGACTTTGTGCCCTTCCAACTCACAATTTAGCTTTAATTCTCTCGAAAGTTGGCACACACCCCCATATACATGAGCTTCTGCACAAAAACTCCCAAAATGTACTTTCATAACCTATCTTTTTTCTTTTCTTCCTTCAAGGCATTAACAACCTATTTGCACAAAAAAAAAAACACCAAAATACACTTTATGAGACATAAACCATCGTAAACATGATGGTCAATGCATGTGAAACATATAGAGAAATATGTTTACTCAAGCAATATCTTCTAAATTATAGACTCTCCAAAGATAGACGTCAAAGCTTCTTATCATCATTTCTTTTTACCATATTACCATATGTCTTGTCACCTTGCCTTGTCATCTTGTTTGCCACATTATTATTTTTGCCACACAATCTTCTACATGTGTTAAATAATACTAGTTATAGAGCTTCAGCTCTAACAACAATAATTAGATTGTGTAATATTATAGCCTTTTTTATGCTGTTTAAATTTTAATAATATTGTAAATGCTATTTGATACTATTTGATAGATGAAATATTTATTTCATGGTATTTAATTTCAATAAATGTGATTACTATATATATATATATATTCAATATAAAGGATTGATTGTATTTTTTTGAGCAATGCCAATCAGTAAGCATGTATAGCGTAGCAGAACATGTACAAAAAGGCAATGTTAACCCAATGATATGACATCCAATGGTATGACATAAGAGTGCAAGAGGGAGGACAATGGTTTGAACCCTTCCCAACATTGTATACTTTTGGGTATAATACTGTTTATTAGTACTATTTACGGGCTCGAGTGTGGATCTTATGTGGCAGAAATAGTGGTTTCATTCCTCCAAAATTATAGGACAAGAGAATTTTCCTAGAAGGTTCGTAAGTCATCATAACTGGTGCACCTCCATACTTGTCTGACAATTTCTTAAACAGCTGATCATTCTATGTAATATGTAATTCAACTAGTAAATCTAATTACTATTAAAAAAGTGTCTTTTAAGTATGTGATTGCTTTGGGATATGAAAATATATATATACATATATATATATATATATTTAAAATAATTTTTCTTTGATGCAGTTTCATGAATTTCAACACACTATGGTAACGTTAAATTTGTAATCAATTTTAACTTTTTGACTTAATCATTTGACAGCCAGCAGAAAGCTTTCCGAATATATTTTCTAAAGATTCTTTGTTTGGGAGGTATGCATATTTACATTAGAGACAACCGAATAAAATATAGCATTGCACTTATTTTGTTTTATCTGTCATTTTGATGTAGGTTTCCATACTTCTTACCATGTCTTATAATATCTCTCTTTGCTGTTGGAGTATGTATAGTTTGCATTTGGGTTCCGTTTAGTAAAAATTCCCCAACTTATGCTTGTAAATTTCATAGATATCAACTTTATTTTATTTCATTTATCTAGTTTTTCTTGATACCAAAATTTCTATCACCAGAATCACGTGGCTCTAGTTTTACATATTAGAAGAGAGATATATTACACGTTAAGATGTTGAAATTATTTTTAATATTTATTAAAAAAAATTGTTTTTAATACCACTGACGTTTGCACAATGCCAATTGTGTAATGAAAGGATAAATTAAATTGCTTTGTGTTACAATCGATTATTCCTAACAAAATTGTTATAGAATTTCAAACATTAGGAAGAAGTATAAGAAACGATTGCCATCATTCCTTGTGTAGCCCAATGATAATCACCATCCTTTATGTTTGAAAAGTTTTGAGTTAGAACTTTTGTTTCAAAAATATAAAAAACAATTGCCATCATAATTTTTTGTTGTTTTCGTGGGATTAACATACTTGTTGTTCGACTGCAAGGAATGTTGAGCTAGATGTGAGCTTTAAAAAATCAAGTTTATAGTTCTTACGAGGCTTATCACTATTGTTCATTGCTTTAAGTGACGAGGTATGCAAAAATGAAATTTAACCAAGTAGAAATACCCTTTTGATGTATGAGGTATGGCTTTTTG
This sequence comes from Dioscorea cayenensis subsp. rotundata, assembly GCF_009730915.1. Taxonomy (NCBI): domain Eukaryota; kingdom Viridiplantae; phylum Streptophyta; class Magnoliopsida; order Dioscoreales; family Dioscoreaceae; genus Dioscorea; species Dioscorea cayenensis. The sequence continues at coordinate 21,072,501 of NC_052479.1, read as the reverse complement.
GTCATTAAAATTAGAAAAAAATTTAGTTTAGTTCTTGAATTATAGTAATTGACTCGGTTTGAGCGTATCACATGATGGTTTTAGTGATAGGCAAGCCATTTCTGCTACCGGACAAGGTTGATGTGATACAGACATATTAACTTGTCACGTTCACGAAACCAAGAGGAAAATATATATATATATATATATATATTTTTTGCCAAAGTGATAATTAAATAGTGCGGGGAAATGATTTTATTCATATGACATAAGTTTTGGGCTTTTTCCGTAGTGGCACTATTTTTCCTTTTTATATTATTTGAAGAGTCGCTTTATTTATTAAAATAACTTGTCAAAATCATATCCATCTCTAGTTAGCACTTGACTAAACATTTTTATAAGCCAAAACTTATATATATATATATATATATATTTCATTCCATCTTTTTTTATAATTAACTAAAAGTGGTTTTTAATTTTTTTAATTAATTTTTTTAAAAAATTGTTATTTCTTTTTTAAGATCTTATTCATTTTAAAAATATATTATATTAAAATAATAAGCATTTTTCACATTTTTAAAACCTATTTTTATTTTAATTTTCTTCCCAGTTAGAATATTTGTTTAAATTATTATTTTTAATTTTGCTTCCCATTAGAATATTTTTTTAAAAAAATATCTTGATAAACAAATATTTATTTATTTATTTATGATTTTATTGATTGAATAACTTATTTGCATTTAAAAAACATATATTATATTCAAGTACAAATAGAAAATATATCAATCACTGCTTATATTACATATTTCTATCTCGTAGTAGGCAAATAGTTCTATGATGCTCAAGTTATTTACACAAAAAGCATGTATTTTGTTTACCAGAATGAGAATTTATGTCCATCACTTTAATCTTTTCCTACTTTTATCTTTACAAGGTCAGCTTTAATTTCACTAACTCTAGTACTATTCCTAACATACTTAATGTGTATTTAGTACTATTCCACTCATGATACATATTAAAAAATCCACAAAAGTATTCTGCCCACATTTACTTAATTCAAACATCTTTCAGTAGTACTTTATTAACTTCAATTTTTACACACCTCACCCTATCTAAATTCCCCTGTTTTCTTTCTCTAGATTTAGCTAATCTATAAATATCTTTTCATCCTCTTTTAAACTTAACTTAGTATCAAGCATATCATAAGTATTACACTTAGCAACTCTCATGATCCCTTTAAGCTTTTTGCTAATTATGATATAATTGGAGTAAAGAATGTATTAAGCTATTGATAGGATTAAAGCCAACTACATGAGGAAGGAAATGTGAAAATCATAATTGATTTGAGATATTGATCTCGAGCCTGATTTTGAAGCTAATCTAAATTAAATTTATGCTTAAAATGGGTGCAAGAATTATGTATTAATATTTGGTGTTATATAACATTTAGGATATTGATAAATTATTGAAATTTAATGTGAGCAAGATTAGAAGAGTGTCTTTCTCTAACCAGGATAGCAAGTTTCTATATAGGTGTGTTGATTATAACTTTTTTTATCTAAGGGTAGAGAATAAAGCAACATACATAGAGACAAACATAGAGAGCATATGAGTTGTGATGTAGTATGAATTTATTCTTTGTGAAGGACAATAAAATACTAACCATGATGGTTGACAATGCCCTTTTGCGTGTGTACCGCAAGAGCACAGGTCTGTCGAAGTAATAGTACCCTGGTGTGTGGGTAGTTGAATCCACAAGGAATAGTGATTAGAAACACAAAGATTGCTATTTAACTAGAATGAAAATGAATCAATAGTGATGTGAATGAGAATCAATGCAAATAGAAATAAGAAAAGAAGAAGGAGGTGCACATAAAAGATAGGAGAGAAAATCGACGATAAATGGGGCACAGGGATATTGTTCATCCTAGGACTATTGTTTCATGTGCAACACAAATCATTATGTTTTCTAACTTATGTCTAATGAGTCATGGAGATCCTTAAACAAACGGTCCCAAAACTTATGCTCAATGGTGACTAACCCTAAACTATGCCCTGGTGGAGAAATTTCTCAGTCTGGAGACCTCACATTATTCTAGGTCACTTTAGGCTCTAGGGATTCCAAGTGATAAACTCTATTCCCTAAAATAGATCTAACCCTTTGGTCCTGGAAAAAGACCCCTAGTCACAATTAAGCCACTGATATTAAAGATTACTTCAACGCTTCACTCTGTTTCTTGCTCAACTATGTCCCAGTGGAGTTCGTCTCTTAGCACTTCACTCTATTATGACTGCAAAGAACTCTTAGAATGTGGAGGTAGGATAAATCACACCGGAGGGGAAAGGGGATGTTCCGCTACCTCTCGACTCGCCCTCTCAACCCTCTCTAATCTAGTATTGTCTAACCCTCATGGTGTGTTACTCATCCACAAGGATTACCAAAATGGATTCTCAACCCTAGTGTCACACTAAGGGAAAATCAACTCAACAAGCATTCAAGATTAAAATATCAATTAATGAAACATAATAAGAGGTCAAAAAACAATATCATCCGTGGGTTTACAAGCCCATGGAGCAAAATGCAACCAATAATGAAATCAAAAGTAAAAATAAGCAATCCATGAATAAAACCTCTTTGGTGTTTGTGTCGATAGGCTTGTGGAGTGGTTGCGTCTTCTCCAAAGGTCGCCTCGTCAAGCCTAGGGAACACCTCGCTGGATCGGTGCCGATGAAAGCTCCCCCAATAGCTCTCTTCCTAAGAAAACGCGGTGTAGAAGACCGTAAACCTTTCCAAAAGCCTAGCCAAAATCTCTCCAAACCCTAGCCGTGGGCGCCTCCAAAGGTAAGAAAACATAGGCCAAAGGATGGAAATATGGATCCCTAAATTGGACTGAAATCACGACTTAAATAGGGCTTGAATGGGGCATCCATCCACACGCCCGTGTGAATCTGTAGAAATTCGTTTTTGAGCTGCATGTGAACAGTGATTGCTATAGTAAATTGCTACAGTGATTTGCAACATTTATTCTCTCCAAGATTCCATCAACAAAGTGCAAACGCAATCTACTTTGGCTTCTTTATTCCATACTTGTCACCACAACCCTACATGCACAAAAAAACACAAATACACATGTACTAGTAATAAAATCTGAGAAAAAGAATACTCATCATAAGAAAAGAATACTCCATATTACTATACACAAGCACTTATCAAACTCCCCCACACTTAAGATTTTGCATGTCCTCAAGAAAAAATAAACCATTAAAGCATATAAGAAGGAAATAATGAAAGTGCTTGGCCTTAGGTTCACCAAAGCATGCAAGGGAAACATTCTACAAGTAACGGGAATTTCAACACGAAATACAAAAAATCAATGCTCTAGCTAAAAACACGAATCAAAAAAGACAACAAACCCAAAATCATGCAAGTGTGTGTAGACTCACTCAAGTCGACCTAACGTATACTCCTCAAAGTTCTACGCATAAGGGACATATTTATATACAAAACAAAGCAAAGAGACGGTAGTAGCTTCACACATCCTCTAAGGTAGCCCTTTCCGAAGCGGCCGCTAAGGTGGCTTTCACACTTCCGAGGTGGTAGCTCTTTCTACCGGGGTAGTAGCTTTCATTCATCCCATGAGATAGCTCTTTCTCTCATTAGGGTATAACTAGTATCTTACTTATGAGAGTAGCTTCATACTTCATAGGTGGTAGCTCTTTTTACCCCCAAACGCACAAACCAAAACGAACATTTTTCTTTCTTTTTCCAATATATTATTTTTTAGCAAAAACAAAAAAGTAACACAAGAAACAAAACTAACTTGTCCCTTAAATATCGAACTTGAGTTTCCATAAGGTTTAATGAGCGAGTAGTGCAACAAGTGTCAATCGTGCAAAAAAATTCCTAAAAAAATTCAAGTAAAAAAACTAGAGCATGAGTAAATTCAATGTTAAAAATTCTCCTAACTTAAGAATACAACCATTGCAACTAAGGTGAACCGCCATTGGCTACGTGAGTGACAAGTGCTTGTGCGATATGAATGCGAAGCGTTCATTCCTTATGTTGAGCATTACTTTTCTCAGGTTTTTACATTAATATGTGTGTTTTTATGTTACTTTTACGCAGGTAGGGCTGTGAAGCTAAGTATGAAGGAAATAGGCCAATGTGGATCATAATGCACCTATTTTAGAGGAGATCTTGCTAAGGTTCAAACGCGAAGACATAGGACAGGTGTAAGATGCTAGAGTGTGTGCCAACCTCCTCGCATTCGAGTGAGTACATCCATTTGGAGGGGCACAAAGGCAGTCACACTCGAGCATTCCGTCTTATGCATACAAGAACAAGAACCCCACCAACTATATATTATATGAGGCACTGAAAGTGAAAGTCCCATTTTTTTGTCAGTATGCAATGTATCAGTAGCAGAGACTGCAAAGTCATGTACACGTAGCCGAGAAATCAGAGAAACAGAGAATCCACACGGGCGTGTGGAAATTATCCACGCCCGTGTGGAAATTCCGCACGGGCGCGTGTACCGTCCACGCCCGTGGAGTTGCCTGATTCCAGCCCTATTTAAAGCCGGTTCAGCCCCGATTTTGGTATTCTTTTCTCCATCTTTTCCCCGACTTGTGAGAGGGCTTCGGCTAGGGTTTCGAGGGGTATTGGCCAAGGTTTTAGAGAGGTTGTACGGCTCCGACATCGTGATTCCATTAGGAAGAAGGTTGGTAGGGGAGCTTCGATCGAGGCGTATCCTATACGCGACGAAGGAATCCTTGGATGATGAGTAGAGGACTTTCCACAAGACCATCGACACGACCATCGAGGGGGTTTCTTTATGGATTCATTGCTTTTACATTCTATTTCTTTGATTGTACTTAGCTTCATGGAGAGCTAAACCCCTAGTGGGTACTTGGGTGATTGTGAACCATAGGATGTATTCGTTTCATTGAACTTCTTTATTATGCTTTCAATAAATTGATATTTATTGTGAGTTCCAACCTTGAATGCTTGATTGTATGAACATTTCCCCTAGAGTGACACTAGGGTTGAGAGTTCTTGTTGGTAACCTTGTGAGTGAGTGACGCACCACGAGTGTTAGACAAAGCTAGGTTGGAGAGGGTTGAGAGGGTGAGTCGAGAGGTACAGGAGCGTCCCCTTTCCCCTCCGAAGTGATAGATTCTACCTCCGTTCCTCGAGTTCTTTGCGGCCATAATAGAGTGAATGGTGTAAGGGATGAACCTCCGCTAGGGCCTAGTTGCGCATGCAATGGAGTGAAGCGTTGAGGTGATCTTAGTATCTAGGGCTTACTTGTGGCTAGGGACCTTCCACCTGGACCAAAGGGTTAGGTCTAAATCTAGGAAGAGATTTATCACTTGGAATCCCTAGAGCTCATTGCAACTCTATGCGAGTGCGAGGTGTTGAGATTGTTCGATTTCTCCTCCGGGACATGTATAGAGTTAGGCATAGTTGACCTTAGATTTGGGACTATGTATGTAAGGATTTCCACGACTCACCATTGCATTGATTAGGAAGCATAATAGAGAGTTCTTGCACTTGAAGCGATTATCCTGGGAGAAGTATCATCCGAGTACCACATCTTTATCGATTGCCTTGCCTCCTCCTTACTTTTGCTCTCTTACTTGTTGCTTTTAATTTCTGAGAATTGAAACATTACCACACTTATCATTGTTGATACTCCACATAGCTAAGAATCGAATTAAGTGTCTTTACTCCCTACTCCCAGTGGATTCGACCCCGCTCATCCGGGATTATTACTTCGACAAACCCTTGCACTTGCGGGATATAAGCAAGGGGATCTTGTCAAGTTTTTTTGCCGCTGCTGCGGGAGCTAGGCGTTTAGAGATACTTTGCACTTTGTTTTCTTAGCTATTTCACTACACATTTTATTTCATATCTTCTTATTCTATCATCATTCTGATTTTCTTTTTCTTTACTTTTGGTGCAGCTCTAGGTTATGACCCGAGTGAATCCATCAATATTGATTAAAGGAGACCCTGAGCTTGAACGTACACTTCGAAAGAAAGGGAAAGAATCTGTACAAGAACAGCCTAATCCAGCTGATTTGGAAGTAGAAGGATCTGACAACATGGCAGAACAAAATGAGCAACAACGAACACTATCCGATTATGCCAGCCCGTTATTTCCCTCCCGGAAAATCAGCAAAGCTTAGGAATGAGATCTCATCATTTATGCAGTTGGAATTGGAGTCTTTATTTGAGACATGGGAAAGGTTCAAGGAACTCCTGCGCAAGTGTCCACAACACGGATTCCCAGAGTGGATGATTGTTCAAACCTTCTACAATGGTTTGAAACCCGAGTACAAGGCAACTCTTGGATGCGTGCGAGGAGGTAACTTAGGTAGCAAGACCCTCGATGAGGCTCGTCAATTGATTGAGGAAATGGGGTTAAATAGATACCAGTGGAATGCTAGGGAAAAGAAAAAGGTGGCCGGTCTCCATGAAATTGATGCGGTAACTTCATTGGCGGCCCAAGTGGAGAGTTTGAGTAAGAAGCTAGATCTTATAGCTTCGAATAGAGTTGCGGCCGTGACCAATTGCACCGGTTGTGGTGGAGGACATGCTCCCTCCGATTGCCCAATCGTCATAGGTGATGTTTCTTCAGTTGAGAATGTTGACTTTGTAGGTAATGGAATGAGACCTCAAGGGAATCCATACAGCAACACCTACAATTCACGGTTAAAGAATCATCCCAACTTTTCATGGAGTAATCAAGGACCACAGAAGACCATGGGGCCATCGGGGTTCCAACAACAACAACAAGCCCCTCAAGTGGAAAACAGAATTACAGGCTTGGAAACCCGAATGACGGATTTGGAGAAGCACTTGGCTAGATTTATTCAATCGGCAAATACAAGGTTTGAATCAGTCGAGGCTACACTTCGCAATCACACCGCCTCCTTGCACAATCTTGAAAATCAAGTGGGGCAAATTGCGAAATCTCTTTCCGAAAGGCCACATGGGATGCTGATCAAACGGAGAGTGACCAGTCCCAATGGTCCTGGGTTACTAATCTTCTCCTTGCCTCTGACCGAGCAGATCAGACCATCTTGAACATGAGATGGCTAATGTAGGGTCCAACAAACAGTGCTCCTAACTGCAAGTACTCACTCTGGTGATAGAGATAATCGGTGATGACACATCCCAAATGGAGGAGAACTCCATGTGCAATGGAATGCAGATATAAAAGATTGGTCCTACGAAGTTAGCCTGCACCATCTCCAAGTCCTGTCACTGACTTGCTAAGAATAACATGAATATACCTATGTGCCGGTCGTGTGAGCAAAGAGGCCTTTGATAAGTGCTTTAGTAGACATATTTTTATATATGTTTTACAAGCATTGAGCATCATTTTTCCATGGTTTATGTCGCATATTGTGCATTTGGTGTTATTTCGTGCAATTAGTTTGTGAATGCCTTGGAGAATTAAAAGGGAGCAAAGATAGGCTATAAAGTCACAATGTTCAGAGTTCTTGTGCAATTCAAAGACTAAGACATGTCAATTCACTATTTGGAAGGGCACAAAGGCAGTCACATCTTCATGTTCCTTCTCTTTGTGAAGATTGCAAGATCTCTCAAATACATGTCAATGAAGAAAAATCTTATATCCTATCACATGATCGTGTGCCTGACTATGTGGCCTCAAGAAAGAATGTTTGGACCACGTTTGTGAAAAGCACTGTAGCGAAAACGCTGTAGAAATTTTACTATAGCAGTACAGTAGCAAAAGTATTGTTCATGCACACGCGTGGAAATTCTTGTGGCCCACGCGGGAGCGTGGAAAATCCACATGGGTGCGTGGGGCACGTGACATACGCATTTTGTGCCTTTAAATAGCCCTCTTGTCTTATTCTTTGACATCTTTTGTGCAGCTTTTGATGGGGGAGACGGCTAGGGTTTGGAGAGGAGGTCTTTGCTGATTTGGAGGGTGTTCTTCACCAACTTTGATAGTTTCCTCTGCCTTCATAGTATTTTGGAAGCCACCGATGACCTAGCTTTGGAAAGGAATCTTTCAAGATGTTCAACTACCCATCAATGTCAATCATCACGAATTGAAGGGGGTTTTCCCTATGGATTTTGTTACTTTTCATTTTATTAATCATTATTTTATAACTTACCCATGGAAGGCTAAACCCTAGTAGGTACTTGGGCATGTGAACCCTAAGATCTATTTTTTTGTATTGATTTGCTTTATGTTTCTAGTTAATCAAAGTTGATTTGAGTTTTAATCTTTTCATTTCATTGCTTGCTGATGAGTGCTTGTGTGTTAAGAATGCGAACTGTTCTTTACTTACGTTGACCATTAATTTTATCAAGTTTAAGCGCTAATACATGTGTATGTGTTCTTTTGCGCATGTAGGGTTGTGAAGCTAAGTATTAAGAAAAGAAGCCAAAAGTAGATCGTGAAGGTACTATTTGGTGGAATCTTGGAAGTAACAAACGCGAAGAAACAAGTGAGCTCTAAGATATGTGAAAGTGTGCCAACCTCCATGGATTCAAGTCATTACAATGAGTTTGAGGGGTACGAAGGCAGTAACATTTGTGTATCCTGACTTGTGTATTGATAGGAAGATCTTCACAAATAAGACCTTTGATTGAAGAAGAAATGCTATCTATGGCATAAACATGTTCCTGTTTATGTTACCTCGATGAAAAGTGTGGAATTAGGAGTGTTTTGATGGAGTACTGTAGCGGTACTATAGCAAATCCTTGTAACAATACATTATAGCGATTCTTTCGTTCACGACTAGCCGAAAAATCAGGGTTTCCAGAGAATCCACACGGGATTGTAGAAATTCCCCATGCTCTTGTGGAAATTCCACAAGCCCATGTGGAGAATTCACATTGGACTGTGGATGCCCCGATTCCCCGACCTATTTAAGTCGCGATTCAAAGACAATTTATGGAAGAATTTTTTACCCTTCTCTCCATTTTTTCTCTATCTTTTGAGAGGCTATCGGCTAGGGTTTTAAGAGGCTTTAGGCAAGTCTTTGAAGTAGTCCTATGGATTCTATACCGCGCTTCTCTTGGAAGAAGGTTGTTGGGGAGCTTTTGGTCGGCACCGATCCGGTGAGGTGTGCCCTAGGCCGGACAATGAAACCTTTGGAGAAGAAGGGGCTACTCGACAACAGTATCGACACGAATACCGAAGGGTTTTATTATGCATTACTTGTTTTACTTTCAATTTCATTATTGATTATATCTTGCTCCATGCAGAGATAAACCCCCTAGTGGTTACTTGGATTTTGTAAACCCCAGGATGTTATTGTTCTTTTGACCTTTTATTATGCTTTCTTTAATTGATGTTTTAATTGAGTTTCAATCTTGAATGCTTATTGAATGATTTCCCCTTTAGTGTGACACTAGGGTTGAGATTTCATCTTGGTAACCTTTGTGGATGGGTGACACGGCACGAGGGTTAGAGAAAGCTAGATTGGAGAGGGTTGAGAGGGTGAGTCGAGAGGTTGCGGAGCGTCCCCTTTCTCCTCCGGTGTGATTTATTCTACCTCCAATTCTTAGAATTCTTCGCGTTTACAATAGAGTAAAGAACTAAAGGATGAACTCCGCTGGGGCTTAGTTACACGAGCAACAGAGTGAAGCATTGAAGTGACTTTAGGTTCTGGGGATTAATTATGACTAGGGGTCTTTCGACTGGACCAAAGGGTTAGATCTACATATAGGAATAGGGTTCATCACTTGGAATCCCTAGAACTCCATGCAACTTTGCATAGCAAGCGGTGTTCAGATTGAGCGATTTCTCCATCGGGACATAGTGTAGAGTTAGTCACAGTTGACCTTAGGTTTATAACCATGTACTGTAGGATTTCCACGACTCATTAAGCATTAGTTAGGAAGCATAATAGTAGGTATTGCATTTGAAACATTAGTCCTTGGGGGAGCATTGTCCGAGTACCCCACTTCTATCGATTATATGTTCTCTCACTTACTTTGGCCTCTCATTCTTATTTCTTTTGTTTCTGCTTACATTACACTTTATCAACATAGTCATTATTCATCTTCACTTGGTTAAGTAGCAATTTTGGTATTTTTATTCCTACTCCCTGTGGATACGATACCCCACCCATTTCGGATTTATTACTTCGATAAACCTGTGTACTTGCGGGTTACACACAATGGGCATTGTCAATGTTTTGGCATCATTACCGGGGAGTAGGCCTTTAGAGATACTTTGCTCTTTAGTGATTATGCTGTTGGAGTAGTTTTGGGTCAGAGGAAACATATGCAATTCTGACTGATCTATTATTCCAGCAAGACTCTCACAAGTTCTCAAGAGAACTATACAACCAAAGAAAAAGAGTTGTTAGCAGTGGTGTTTGCTTTCGACAAGTTTATACCATACCTTATCTTGCCTAGGGTCACTGTATTTACCGATTACTCAACACTCCGATATCTAATGAACAAGGCTGATGCGAAACCAAGGTTGATTCGTTGGATCCTATTGATGCAAGAGTTTGATATGGAGATAAAAGACAAGAGAAGAACCGAAAATGTGGTTGTAGACCATTTATCTCGATTGGAAGGGTATGAAGGTCAAGGGCCAGCTAGCAAAGAGGTTAATGATTACTTTCTCGAGAAACACTTGTATGTAGTTCAGAGTTCAGAATTAGAGGGCACTCCACGGTTCACCGATTTTGCAAACTACTTGTCAGGGAGAGTACTTAAGCATGGCCTCATATTCCAGCAAAAGAAGAAGTTCTTCAGTGATTTGAGGAATTATTTCTGGGATGATCTGTACTTGTTCCATATTTTTGCAGATCATGTAGTTCAAAGATGTGTATCAAAGGAAGAAGGGTGGAATATTCTTGCACATTGTCACTCCGGGCCAATTGGGGGGCATTATGCTTGAAGTAGAACTGCTGAAAAGGCTTTGGCTACCGGATTTTATTGGCCAACTTTATTATAGGATGCACATCAATTTGTTCTTCGATGCGATAGTTGTCAAAGGGATGGAAATCTATTGTGGCGGGATGAAATGCCTAAGAATCCAATTCAATTTTGTGAGGTATTTGATGTTTGGGGAATTGACTTTATGGGCCAATTTAAAAAGACTAACAGTAATCAATACATTCTGGTTACGGTTGACTATGTCTCTAAATAGGTGGAAGCTCAAGCTTTACCATCTAACGATGATAGGACCATGGTAAAATTTTTGAAGAGGTTGTTCACTCGATTTGGGACCCCTTGAATTATCATTAGTGAGCAAGGGACTCATTTTTGTAACACTCAGCTTGAGAAAGTGCTAAGGCACTATGGAGTGCATCATCGCCTTGCTACCTCCTACCATCTACAGACGAGTGGTCAGGTGGAAGTCACAAATAGAGAGCTTAAGAGAATTTTGACAAAATCTGTAGAACAAGGAAATCAGGATTGGTCGGAACGCTTGGATGACACACTTTGGGCTCACAAAATGGCATATAAAACTCCAATAGGGACCACCCCCTATAACTTGGTATATGGTAAATCGTGTCATTTGCCCGTGGAGTTAGAGTGTAAATCCTATTGGGCCATCAAGGCCATGAGTTTTGACTTGGGCAAGGTGGGGTAACAAAGAATGCTTCACCTAAATGAGTTGGATGAATGGAGAATGAAGGCATATGAGAATGCAAGGATTTAAAAGGAGAAAATTCAGAAGTGGCTTGATAAGCATATAAAAAACACAAAAGAGTTCAAGGTCGGTGATCAAGTGTTATTGTTCAACTCTCTCCTGAGGCTATTTATAGGGAAGCTTAAGTCCAAATAATTTGGGCCATATACTGTAACTGAGTTGTCACTCCATGGAGCTATTGAAATTTCTCATCCGGAGAAAGGTATAGTCAAGGTGAGCGGTCATCGGTTAAAACCTTATTTTGGTGCGGAGATAAGTAAAGATGACAAGGAAATATTCTTTCTCTGAGAGCCCCCATGAGGTAAGACAATGTACGTCAAGCTAAGTGACATTAAACAATTGCTTCTTGCGAGGGAACCAAAGTCTTTACTATTTTTCTAGGCTTTAGTTAGCGTTTGCATGAATAAGAGTTTAGGTGTGGGTGTCTTTATTTTTTACATGCTATTTTTGTGATTTTTTCGTGGATCTTTGGTGTTTTCATGTGCTTAATTGTGTTTTGGTGATGTTTCTTGGTTGTTTGAGTGTATTATTTATGTTTCTCTGGTTACTTTTTGCATAATATAGACAGGCTTTGAGAATGAGTAAATGTTTAGGAATTTTCTGCTAAGTCTCTGATTTTTTCTAAGTATTCCAGAGAAAACACACAGCCATATGAATATTCCACATGGGCGTGTGTTTATATTCAGAGCTCATCCCGAGAGGACACAGGGGCGTGTGTCTGCCCCTGTGTTTGACCCTTTGAACTACACACAGGCTTAGGTAACTTCCACACTTCCATGTGAATTGCTGCAAATAGTTCTCCTCCATCCCAAGAAGATACAGGGGCGTGTGAATGTCCCAGTGAGTGGCCCTGCGAAGATCCACGCCCTTGTATAATTTCCACATGGGTGTGTGAAACAGTTAGAAGAATTTCTAGGTTGGACAGAGAAGCCATAGGGGGTGTGGGTACCCTCTTGGATCGGGCATATGGGAATGGAGAATTTCCACACGCCCGTGTGGATGTTTTCAGAGATAAAGTGTGCTATACTGAGAGCACATAGGGGTGTGTGTCTGCCATTACGAAGCTCTCGTGTGGAGTCACACGGGCATGGGTAATTTCCACATGCCGGTGTGGATGTACTGAACTCCAAGAGATGCGGGTTTTCTTTAAAACCTCTTCTCATTTCTTCACCTTCTCACTCCCAAACATTCAGTGAACACTCTCAATCACTCTCCTGACTTCGCTCAATAATTTTAGAGAGGTTTTATTTGTGTTTTCAGGCCATTTTTGACATTTTTATCTTCATCTCATCGGTAAACCCTTTTTCTCTCTTCTTCTTCACCACACTTGATTTTAATTAATTAAAATGGTAAATGTTGCTTCGTTTCTATGTTTATATGGTCTGGGCATGCTTAGAATGAGTTTAGAAATAGAGTTTTGATGTATTTTTTAGCTTCTAGCATGGTGGCCATGCGGGTATCATGCCCGTGGATCGACACGAGCGTGTGGAATTTCCACATGACCATGTGGATTTCAGTTGTTTTAATCTGTAAGTGTTTATAATTAATTTTATTTTCAAATCATGCAGATATGGCCCTCAGATATCGTACATAGATTTTTCTATTACCGAGCATCACGCTTGATTTGAGCATTTGTTGAGACTCTGATTTGGATAGTCCCATTTTGTGGATTTGAGTGTGCTGAGAGAGGTTAAACGAGGTGATGAGATGGCTGATGAGATTGATGAGCTGTTGGCCGTGGGAAGCTGGAGGAGATTATTATCGATTCGAGGGCCAACTATCCGCACATTGATGCTGGAGGTGCTAGCATTCTTCGAGTTTAACTGATCATACTCCAGATTTGATAGTGTTGACGTTTGATAAGTACTTGTGCGATATGAATGCAAAGCATTCATTCCTTATGTTGAGCATTACTTTTCTGAGGTTTTACACTAATATGTGTGTTTTTATGTTACTTTCGTGCAGGTAGGCTTGTGAGGCCAAGTATGAAGGAAAGAAGCCAATGTGGATTACAATGCACCGATGTTGGAGGAAATCTTGCTAAGGTTCAAACGGAAAGACATAGGTCGATGTGAGATGGTAGAGTGTGTGCCAACCTCCTCATATTTGAGTTTGGCACATCTATTTGGAGGGGCACAAAGGCAGTCACACTCGAGCATTTCAACTTATGCACATAGAACAAGATCTCCACCAACGTACCTATCATTGAAGAAGTAAGTGATCCACGACGTGAACGTGTGCCCGTTTGCGTTACTCCGATGAAAGTATGGATTTGGGAAGCTATTTAGGCCGGATACTGTAGCAGAGTAATGTAGCAACACGGTAGCAAGTACTGTAACAGCACTGTTCACAGTCGGCTGAGAAAACAGGATTTCAGAGAATCCACACGGGCGTGTGGAAATTATCCACGCTCATGTGAAAATTCCGTACGGGCGCATGAAGCATCCACGCCCGTGTAGTCGCCCGATTCCAGCCCTATTTAAATCCGAATAAACCCCGATTTTAGTATTCTTTTCTCCATCTTTTCCCCAACTTAAGAGAGGGCTTCGGCTAGGGTTTTGAGGGGTATTGGCCAAGGTTTTGGTTAGGTTCTACGGCTCCTATATCGCCATTCCTTAGGAAGAAGGTTGGTAGGGGACCATCCGTCGAGGCGTATCCTATACCGGACGAGGGAATCCTTGGACGACGAGTAGAGGACTTTCGACAAGACCATCGACACGACTATCGAGGGGGTTTCTTTATGGATTCATTGCTTTTACATTCTATTTCTTTGATTGTACTTAGCTCCATGGAGAGCTAAACCCCTAGTGGGTACTTGGGTATTGTGAAATCTAGGATGTATTTGTTTCATTGAATCTCTTTATTATGCTTTCAATTAATTGATGTTTATTGTGAGTTCCAACTTTGAACGCTTGATTGTATAAATATTTCCCCTAGAGTGACACTAGGGTTGAGAATTCTCGTTGGTAACCTTGTGAGTGAGTGACACACCACGAGCGTTAGACACAGCTAGGTTGGAGAGGGTTGAGAGGGTGAGTCGAGAAGTACAGGAGCGTCCCCTTTCTCCTCCGACGTGATAGGTTCTATCTCTATTCCTCGAGTTCTTTGCAGCCATAATAGAGTGAATGGTCTAAGGGATGAACTTCCGCTGGGCTTAGTTACACGTGCAACGGAGTGAAGTGTTGAGGTGATCTTAGTATCTAGGGCTCAATTGTGGTTAGGGGCCTTCCACCTGGACCAAAGGGTTAGATCTATAATTAGGAAGAGATTTATCACTTGGAATCCCTAGAGCTCATTGCAACTCTATGCGAGTGCGAGGTATTGAGATTGTTTGATTTCTTCTCCGGGACATGTATAGTGTTAGGCATAGTTGACCTTAGATTTGGGACTATGTAATTAAGGATTTCCATAACTCACCATTGCATTGATTAGGGAAGCATAATAGAGGGTTCTTGCACTTGAAACAATTATCCTAGGTGGAGCATTATCCGAGTACCCAATCTTTATCGATTGCCTTACCCCCTTTCTTTACTTTTGCTCTCTTACTTGTTGTTTTTATTGTTGAGAATTGAATCATTGTCACACTTATCATCATTGATCTTTCACATAGCTAAGAATCGAATTAAGTATTTTTATTCCTTATTCCCTGTGGATTCGATACCCGCTCACCCGGGATTATTACTTCGACAAACCCTTGCACTTGCGGGATATATGTAAGGGGACCTTGTCAAGTTTTTGCCGCCAATGCCGGGAAGTAGGCGTTTAGAGATACTTTGCACTTTGTTTTCTTAGCTATTTCACCATATATTCTATTTCATATCTTCTTATTCTATCATCATTCTGATTTCTTTTTCTTTCTTTTTGGTTGCAGCTACAGGTTATGACCCGAGGGAATCCCTCAATATTGATTGAAGGGGATCCTGAGCTTGAATGTACACTTAGAAGAAAAAGGAAAGAGCATGTGCAAGAACAGTCTAATCCAGCTGATTTGGAAGCATAAGAATCTGAAAACATGGCAGAACAGAGTGTGCAACAGCGAACACTATCCGATTATGCCAGACCTTCAGTGTTGGGGACACAATCGAGTATTGTCCGTCCCCCGATTACACCTCAGAACTTTGAGTTGAAGCCAGCATTCATCCACATGTTGCAGCAGTCCGCACAATTCAATGGTTTGGCCGATGAGGATCCAAAGAGTCACATAGAGAGCTTTCTCGAGGTGTGTGATATGCTGAAGATAAATGGGGTGACGGATGATGCCATCAAATTTAGAGCCTTCCCATTTTCCCTAAAGGGGAGAGCGAAGCAGTCGCTACACTCGTTACCTAGAGCATCAATTACCATGTGGGAGGAGATGGTGAAAGCTTTCCTAACCCGTTATTTCCCTCCGGGAAAATCAGCAAAGCTTAGGAACGAGATCTCATCCTTTGTTCAGTTGGAATTGGAGTCTCTATTCGAGACATGGGAAAGGTTCAAGGAGCTCCTGAGGAAGTGCCCGCAAAACGGATTCCCAGAGTGGATGATTGTTCAAACCTTTTATAATGGTTTGAAGCCGAGTACAAGGCAACTCTTGGATGTGGTAGCAGGAGGTACCTTAGGTAGCAAGACTCCCGGTGAGGCCCGTTCGTTGATTGAAGAAATGGGGTTAAACAGCTACGAATGGAATGCTAGGGAGAAGAAAAAGGTGACCGGTCTCCATGAGATAGATGTAGTAACTTCATTGGCAGCCCAAGTGGAAAATTTGAGTAAGAAGTTAGATCTTCTAACTTCAAATAGAGTGCCTGCCGTAACTAATTGCATCGGGTGTGATGGAGGACATGCTCCCTTTGATTGCCCGATCTCTATTGGTGATGTTTCTTCGGTGGAGAATGTTGATTTTGTAGGTAATGGCATGAGACCTCAAGGAAATCCATATAGCAATACCTACAATCTGGGTTGGAAGAATCATCCCAATTTCTCATGGAGTAATTAAGGTCCACAAAAGGCCATGGGGCCACCGGGTTTCCAACAACAACAAGCCCCTCAGGTGGAAAACAGAGTCTCAGGTTTGGAAACCCGAATTACTGACAAAGAGAAGCACTTGTCTAGATTTGTGTAATCTGCAAATACTAGGTTTGAATCAGTCGATGCTACACTTCGCAACCACACCGCCTCTTTGCATAACCTTGAAAATCAGGTGGGTTAAATTGTGAAGTCTCTCTCTGAAAGGCCACATGGAAGCTTAACAAGCAATATAGAGACCAATCCTAGAGAGCACGTGAAGGCGATCACTTTGAGAAGTGGTCGTGAGGTTAAAAGTAGGCTTCCAAGGGAGATGCCAAAAGAACACACACCCGACGTTATAGAGGTGGAAGAGGGGATGAGCAAAGAGAAAGAGGTGGTACCCCCACTTTTCAAGCCAAGAATCCCTTATCCCTCTAGATTGAAAACTGACCAAGGGGATGAACAGTACAAGAAGTTCCTGAGTTTGTTCAAGCAACTCCACATTAATATTCTTTTTGTTGAGGCATTGGCCCAAATGCCTAAGTATGCGAAGTTCTTGAATGACTTGTTGACTAACAAGAGAAAGTTGGAGGAGAGTGCTTCAGTGATTTTAGATGCTTCATGCTCGGCGGTATTGCAAAAGAACATGCCGAACAAGAAGAAAGACCCAGGAAGCTTCATCATTCCGTGTAATATTGGCAATCTTGGTGAGGAAATAGCATTGGCAGACTCAGGGGCTAGTATCAACGTCATGCCATACACCTTCTTTCAAAAGCTAGGCTTGGGCGAGCCTAGGCCTACTCGGATGACTTTGCAACTAGCGGACCGAACAGTGCGACATCCGAGAGGCATCATTGAAGACGTGCTTGTCAAGGTGGACAAGTACATTTTTCTGGTTGACTTTGTAGTGCTAGATGTTGATGAGGATGTGGATGTACCCTTGATACTTGGGAGACCATTCTTGTGGACTTCCAAAGCATTGATTGACACGGATGGCGGAGACCTCACCTTGAGAGTTGGAGATGACAAGCTCACATACCGCCTTGCTGAGGCCATGCGGCATTCTCACGATTTTGATGATACTTTATATTTTCTAGACACTACTGATGAGATTGTTGATGAATACATACAGGAGATGTTCAATCCGGATCCTTATGAAGGTTTGTCCGACCAAGAGAAGGGACATGAAGATGTAAAGATGCTTGGATCGACGGAAGAAGTAGCATCTACCCCGGGGATCTTGAAGAAGATGCTCTGGAAAATGAAGAGGGCTAGGAGATGCCACGGGAAACAATCCAAGGCTGTTGGAGACATACGTGAACCGAAGAAGTTGGACGTATCATTGTTAGGTGGTCCGAAGCCCGATAATACACCCTCTACTCTCAAGAAACTTTGCACATCATGCTTTCAAGCCGTGGGTAAGAGGGCAACTTTTATTCATGAACCCCCGTGAGGTAAGACAGGGTACGTCGAGCTTAGTGAAGTTAAACAAGCGCTTCTTGGGAGGCAACCCAAGTGTTTACTATTTTCTTAGATTTAGTTTAGTTTGTTTGCATGAATAATTTGCTAAGTGTTGGTGTCTTAATTTCTTAGATGCTTTTGCTGAGATTTCCTTGTGAACTTTGAATTTTAATCGTGTGTTTTCATGTGGAATTGGCGAAATTTTGTCGTTTGAGCTCTATTTCATGTTTTTCACTAGTAAAAAAATTGCATAATAGAGCAGGCTCAGAGTGTGTAAACATGTTCAGAAATTTTCTACAGAGCCTGCAGATTTTTCTAAGTCATCCCAGAGAAAACACACGGGCGTGTGGAATTTCTGAACGCCCGTTGATTTGCACTGCGAGCTCATACAGAGAAGGCATAGGGGCGTGCGGCTGCCCCTGTGAACGACCATGTGATTGTCACACGCCCGTGGTTAATTTCCGCACGGGCGTGTGAATTCCTGCAGGTTTTGGCGAATTTTCTCGAGAGCACACAGGGGTGTGGACTTGCCCCTGTGGGCGATCTTGTGAAGCATGCATGGGCGTGGGTAATTTCCATACGCCCGTGCGAAACTCTGTAGAGGAGTTCTCTCCATTCCGAGAAAAGACAGGGGCGTGCGGCTGTCCCTGTGAGTTGGGCATGTGAATGTCCACGCCCGTGTGGAATTTTCGCACGGGCGTGTATAACACTTTGTATATTTCTCGGATGTCCAGAGAAGCCACAAGGGCGTGCGGCTTCCCCTGTGGGTCGGATGCACGGGCGTGGGTATTTTCCACACGCCTGTGCGATAGCAGTCAGAGTCGAAGGAGTGTTTTCCCGAGAGCGCATAGGGGCGTGCGTGCGCCCATGTGGCTCTTTTGTAATGAAGCACACAGGCGTGGGTAATTACCGCACGCCCGTGTGGATGCACAGAACATCAACGGTCGTGAGTCCTCTTTAAAGAAGATTAGTTTCTCTCCCCCTTCATGACCTCTATTCGTCTGAAAACACTCTCACATCGTTCTCCGATTTCTTAACGCTACATTGATAGGATTTTTGTGAGGGTTTTCCGGCCGGTTCTTCATTTTCTCATCCCATCTAGTCAGCAAGCCCTATTTATCATTTTCTTTGCCAATTCATGGTTTCCATCGATTAATCTGGTTAATAATGCTTTGTTTCTTCAATTAGAAGGATGATTGATGTTTAGAACGAAGTTAGAAGCATTTTTAAGTTGTATTATTGAATTTTTGGAGCACGGCCATGTGGTTTTTACGCCCCATGGATCCACACGGGCGTACGGAAATTCCGCACGAGCGTGTGGATTTATGCAGTATTATTTTATCAACTTGTTTGATCGATTTCGTTTCAAATTTTGCAGATTATGGCACCTCGATCAAAGAAGCAAGCTGATAAGAGGCCTCGTGAGTCATCCCCTGAGCCTGAGGGCATGAGGTTTGCGATTCCAGAGCATCAGGTTCGCTTTGAGCGCTTGCCGAGACTCTGGTTCGGACAGACTTGATTCCTGGACACGACTATACTGCGAGATCTACAGCAGGGAGATGAGTTCGCAGATGAGGTAGAGGACCTCGTTTCAGCAGGTGGTTGGCCGCAGTTATTGAAGATTAGAGAGCCCGCCATCCAAGAGTTTGCACTGGAGGTACTATCATCATTCGAATTTGACAGATCTTACACATGCTTCGACAGTTTGGATACCATTAAGTTCAGAGTATTTGGACACCACCATACCTTGAGCGTCACTCAGTTTTCAGTACGACTTGGCTTGTATGAGGAGGCATTCATAGATACGGAGGAGTACGCTCAGTTACTGACTGATTATCCTGGAACCTTGACCCCACAGAGAGCTTACAGATTGCTATGTGGTCAGGGTCAGTACGAGCCGGGGGTGTCCAAGGCCACGTGTCTTTCCCGACCTGCTTACAGATATTTACATGCCATCATGAGTAAGTCAGTGAATGGCCGTGGTGATAGCACTGGTTTTCTGAGCCGACAGTAATTATTGTATCTGTACTCGATGGTGCAGCGAGTACGAATTCACGTAGGGCACATCATGGCAGAGTACATCAGACATCAGGGGCACTATGCTAGACTGAGAGTGATCTTCTTGGGGCCCTACATTACGAGATTAGTGCTAGGCATGGGTCTCTTGGATTCGATTCGTGGGGCCGAGAAGATAAGTATACCTGCTCCCCTGAGCTTAGAGACGATGAGGTTGATGGGCATGGTCCGCAGGGTTCGGACAGGGGTTTTTGCGTTAGTGCTACCAGCTCCAGAGATAGCCGAGGATGAGGATGATGAAGCTGGGCATCTCAGCCAGCTCCCGAGCCTCAGGCAGCCCCGATCGAGACCGAGGCACCTCTAATGGTAGAGGAACCACCCCCGTGCGTATATTTTCACCATCTCGAGCTTATGATCGCTTTGAGAGGGTCGAGAGCCCCTTGGGGGTGATACGGACTAAGGTAGCTGAGGCTCAAGTCGAGATTGCAGAGATTAAGGATACGCAAGCCACTCGAGTATACAGAGTTGATAGCACATTTCGACGTATTACAGCAGATCTTAGAGCGCGATGTCGCCTCATCATTTGTCTTACGGCCGAGGACTCATCAGGGCCCCTCAATTCCTCCTGCACCCTCATCCCCTACCCCGGCACCGGTGGACCCACCATGTGCATCTTCAACAGCAGCAGCAGCAGCACCTGAGCTCGAGGGTGACACCGGTATTTGATTTTTAGTTCTTTTTCTTTATGCATTTTATTTTAGACTTGTTCACTCATAAAGGTTTCTCCTTCTGAGTTTATTTTCATTTTGCATCTCGAGTTGTATTCATTGTCTGTCTTTTATATATACTCGAGATATTTTGTTTTTATTGAGCTTCACTGAACCCCCTCGTGTATGCGTGCAAATGGTCTTGTCTTGTTTGGAATTGAGACTCAGTCATGGGCACGACCAAGGTGCTGAGGCACTTGGCCGTGTGAGCTTCACAACCCGTCAGAAGACTACTCCCATGGAATTAGCTTCATCAAACGTAACTCTAGGAGTCAGGGGAGTATTGTTTTGATTGCTTCTCCCGCATTTGCTTTTGAATGATATATATTTTGAGTGAGCTTGAATGTGGACATTGGGGACAATGTACAACTTAAGTGTTGGGGGGTTTCATAGTGCACATATCTTTTCTATTGTTCTTGATTGATATATGCTCACATAGCCAATGGCGGTTCACCTTAGTTGCAAGGATTGTATTCTTGAGTTTAAGAGAATTTCTAACATTGAATGTTTTCATGCTCTAGTTCTTGCTTGAATTTCTAGGAATTTTTTTGCCCGATTTACACTTAGTGCACTACTCACTTTTTAAACTCTTTTTGAAACTCAAGTTCGATGTTAAAGGGACTAGTTATAGTTGTTTCTTATGTTAACTTCTGGAAAAAAATAGTTTTATTGTTTATTTGTGTTTGTTGTGTGGAAAGAGCTACCACCTATGAAGTATGAAGCTACTCTCATAAGTCAGATACTAGTTATGCCCTAATGAGAGAAAGAGCTATCTCATAGGATGAGTGAAAGCTACCACTCCGGTAGAAAGAGCTACCACCTCGAAAGTGTGAAAGCCACCTTAGCGGCCGCTTTGGAAAGGGCTACCTTAGAGGATGTGTGAAGCTACTACCATCTTTGAAATTGTTGTCACTTTTGTAGATAAATAAGTCCCTTGTACTTAGAACTTTGAGGAGTATACTTTGGGTTGACTTGAGTGAGTTCACACACGTACACGACTTCGGGTTTTGTTTCCTTTTTGATTCAAGTTTTTAGCTAGAGCATTGATTTTTCGTATTTAGTGTTGAAATTTCCCTCAATTGTAGAATGCTCTCTTTGTATATTTTAGTGAACCTAAGGCCAAGCACTTTCAATATTTTTTTCATTGATGCACATAACGTTTTTAATTTTTGCTTGAGGACAAGCAAAACTTAAGTGTGGGGGAGTTTGATAAGTGCTTGTGCGATATGAATGCGAAGTGTTCATTCCTTATATTGAGCATTACTTTTCTCAGGTTTTTACACTAATATGTGGGGTAGTGACTCCATAGCAAGCGTACCGAGTTTTGTATGGACATGGGCAATACGAACCAGGAGTGTCCAAGGCCACTAGCCTATCTTGGTTGAGCTATAGATACTTACACTCAGTCCTCAGCAGATTTGTGTCTGGTCGAGGTGACAACACAATTGTTTTGAGCAGGTAGGACTTACTCTATTTATACTCCATGGTTTGCAACGTGCCTATTCCCCTGGGGCACGTAGTGGCGGACTTCTTGAGGAACCAGGGCCAATTTGCAAGAGTAGGAGTATTATTTGCCGGTCCGTACATCACTAGACTCATCTTAGGGATGGGTTTTCTGGACGCCATCTGAGGTGCCAAGAGGACTGTCATGCCTTCTCCTCTTAGATTTAATACGATTAGGATGATGGGGTTGGTGCGTAGATGTGGGCTTAGAGCATACATTCCAGCTATGGCTACCCCGGAGATGCTAAGGAATGAAGGGATACAATGGAGGATTTAAGACAGGTTCCTGAGCCTAAGTTTGCACCGATATGGACCGGAGCACCCATTACAGTGTTGGAGACACTCTGCCGTTCGGTACCCATTTTTACTCCCTCTCAAGCTCATGATCATTTTAAGCGGCTCGAGAATGCTATGGGTGAGCTTCAGTCTGAGCTCGCAGAGGTCCAGACTTTACAGGTTGTGTAGTATGCCCGGATGATGGCGCGCCTTGACATCGTACTGTAGCTATTAAAGCGAGATGCATCCTCACCCTTTATTAGGAGACGGAGAACTCCTCTAGCATCACCATCACCACCTCCACCAGCACCCTTTGATCTAACACCAGCATCAGCAGCAGAGCAGAGACATGATGACACCGATACTTAACTTTCTTTTTCATTTCTTTACTTCTGCATTTTATTTTGGTCTTGTATACTCAGAAAGGACTTTCCTTCTGAGTTTATTTTCACTTTGTTGTCTCGAGTTGTATTTATTACCTTATCTTTTATATATACTCGAGTTGTTTTAATTTTATTGAACTTTACTGAACCCCCTCGTGTATGCATGCAGATGGTCTTGTCAGTATGTGAATTCAGAACTAGTCATGGACACGGCGAATATGGGCGTGTGTGCTTCACAACCCGTTGGAACTTTACTCTCAATGATTTTTCTCCATCAAACGCAACACTCGCAGTCAGGGGAGTATTGTTTCAATTGCCACTCTCACATCTGTACTTGTTGCTTTATTTTCTATTGTGCTTGCATGGTATATTAGGGACAATGTACAACTTAAGTGTGGGGGGGAAGTTTCATTGTGCACATATCTTTTATATTAGTTTGATTATTATACATGCTCACATAGCCAATGGCGGTTCCCCTTAGTTGCAATGATGGTATTCTAGAGTTTAGGAGAGTTTTTTAACATTGAATGTTCTCATGCTCTAGTTTTTACTTGAATTCCTAGGAATTTTTGCCTGATTCAAACTTGTTGTGCTACTCACTCTTTAAACTCTTTTCGAAACTCAAGTTTGATGTTAAAGGGACTACTTATATTTGTTTTTTTTATTAATTTAAAAAAAATAATAGTTTCATTGTTTAGTTGTGCTTGTTGGGTAGAAAGAGCTACCACCTATGAAATATGAAACTACTCTCATTAGTCGGATACTAGTTATACCCTAATGAGAGAAAGAGCTATCTCATGAGATGAGTGAAAGCTACCACCTCGAAAGTATGAAAGCCAAATTAGCAGTCACTTTGGAAAGGGCTACCTTAGAGGATGTGTGAAGCTACTACCATCTTTTCAAATTTTCGTTAGCTTTTGTAGATAAATAAGTCCCTTTTGCTTAGACCTTTGAGGAGTATACCTTGGGTTGATTTGAATGATTTTACACACACTTACATGATTTCGGGTTTGTTATCTTTTTTGATTCAAGTTTTTGGCTAGAGCATTGATTTTTTCGTATTCAATGTTGAAACTTCCCTTACTTGTAGAATGCTCTCTTTGCATGTTTTGGTGAACCTAAGGCCAAGCACTTTCAATATTTCCTTCATCTATGTCTTAATGTTTTGATTTTTGCTTGAGGGCAAGCAAAAGATTCAATGTGGGAGAGTTTGATAAGTGCTTGTGTGGTAAGAATGTTAAATGTTCTTTCCTTATGATGAGCATTGCTTTGATCAGGTTTTAGCGCTAATATGTGTGCATTTATGATATTTTCATGCATATAGGGTTGTGAAGCCGAATGTCATAGAAAGAAACTAATGTAGATCGTGAATGCACCATTTATTGGAAATCTTGAGAAGGATCAAACGGGAAGACATAAGTCGGGCTCAAGATGCGAGAATGTGTGCCAACCTTAGTGTATTCAAGTTAGCACATTGATTTGGAGGGGCACAAAGGCAGTCATATTCGAGTATCTCGGCTTTTGCATTAATACCGAGATCTTCACCAATGAAGCCATTGTTGAAGAAGCAAAGCGACCTACAACGTAAATGCATGCCTGTTTACGTTACCTCGATGAAAACATGGATTCGGGAGTGTTTCGGGCCGATACTATAGCAAACACTGTAGTAATTCATTGTAGCAGGTACTATTCACAGTCGGATGAGAAAAGTGAATCCCAGAGAATCCACAAGGGCGTGTGGAAATTATCCACGCCCTTGTGGAAATTCCATGGGTCGTGTGGTGAATCTACAGGGGCGTGTGGATGCCTGATTCCAGCCCTATTTAAGGCCGATTTCAGCCGCAATTTCAACATCCTTTTCTCCATCTTTTCCCTAACTTGAGAGAGGGTGATGGCTAGGGTTTGGAGAGGTATTGGCTAGGGATTGGGAGAAGTTCTACATCTCCAACATCACGCTCTGTTTGGAAGAAGGTTAGTGAGAGAGCTTTTGTCGGCACCGATCCGGCGAGGTGTATACTAGGCCAGACAAAGTGACCCTTGGACGAGTAGAGGCTTCTCCACAAGACCATCGTCATGACTTCCAACAGGATTTTCTATGGATTACTTGTTTTTTCATTCGATTTCATTGATTGTAAATAGCTCCATGGAGAGCTAAACCCCTAGTGGGTCCTTGGATTTTTAAACCCTAGGATGTATTTATTTCATTAAACCTTGTTTTTATGCTTTCATTAATTAATGTTTTATTTGAGTTCTAATCTTGAATGCTTGATTGATTGAATGCTCGCTTAGAGTGACACTAGGGTTGAGAGTTCACCTTGGTAACCCTTGTGAGAGAGTGACACACCACGAGAGTTAGACAAAGCTAGATTGGAGAGGGTTGAGGGTGTAAGTCGATAGGTAGCGTAGTGTCCCCTTTCCCCTCCGGTGTGATTCATCCTATGTCCATTTCTTCCAGTTCTTTGCGGTCATAGTAGAGTGAATGGGCTAAAAGATGACCTTCCACTGGGGCTTAGTTGTAGAGGCAACGGAGTGACGTGTTGAAGTGATTTTAGCACCTAGGGCTTAATTGTGACTAGGGACCTTTCACCTGGACCAAAAGGTTAGGTCTACATCTAAGAAGAGGATTTATCACTTGGAATCCCTAGAACTCATTGCGACTCTATACGAGTGCGAGGTTGAGAGATTGTTCAATTTTCCTCTAGGACATGTATAGAGTTAGGCATGGTTGACCATAAATTTGGGATCATGTATTAAAGGATCTCCACGTCTCATTAATGCATTAATTAGAAAGAATATTAGAGGGTTTTTGCACTTGAAATGATTGTCCTAGGCCGAGCAATATCCGGGTACCCATTTATATCGATTGCCTTACCTCCCCTTTACTTGTGCCTTCTCTCTTGTCTCTTTTACTTTTGTATACATTACATCTTGTTACACAACTATTATTAACTTTTCTATTAGTTAAGAAACAATTCAAGTATTTTTTATTCCCTACTCCCTGTGGATACGATACCCACTCATATGGGATTTATTATTTCGACAAACCCATGCACTTGCGGGACATACGCAAGGAGCGTTGTCACCCCGATGGAGAAATCTCTCAGTCTCAACACCTCACACTATGTTAGGTTGCTTTAGGCTCCAGGGATTCCAAGTGATAAACCCTATTCCCTAAATAGATCAAACCCTTTTGTCTAGGCAAAAGATCCCTAGTTATAATTAAGCCCTAGATACTAAGGATTACATCAACGCTTCACTCGGTTGCTTGCACAACTAAGCCCCAGAGAAGTTTGTCTCTTAGAACTTCACTCTATTGTGACCGCAAAGATACTACATTGTCATTTCGGAATGACTCTTATTTTTTAGTAAAAATCTGTATCCTACGTTGTCTTTTTGAAATGCCTTCTATTTTTTAATCAAAAGGCTAATCTTATGTTTTCTTTTGGCAATATCTGCTATTTTTGAATTAAACCCCTAATCCTATGTTTTATTTTGGAAAGGTACCCTGTTTTTCTGTTTTTAATCAAAATCCTAATCCTATGTTTTATTATAGTAATGTTTCCTATTTTTCAATTAAAACCCTAATCCTATATTTCTGTTCTTTTTCGAAAATATCTCATATTTTTCAATCAAACCACTAATATTAGGTTTTTTTTAGAATATCTACTATTTTTGAATCAAAACCTAATCATATGTTTTATTATATTAATGTTTCCTATTTTCATTTGAAACCCTAATCCTATGTTTTTCTATACTAATGTCTCCTATTTTTCAATAAAAACCCTAATCCTATATTTTTTTTAGAATGCCTACTATATTTGCGTCAAAACCCCAATCCTATGTTTTTTTCTTTTTGGAACATCTTCTATCTTTCAATCAAAACCCGAATCCTATGTTTTTTTTCGTAATGTCTACTGTTTATTAGTTTTGAATCAGAACCCTAACCTATGTTTTCTTTTTAGAATATCTCCTATTTTTTAATTAAAAACTTAATATTTTCTTTTCTTTTCGTAATGTCTGCTATTTCTAAAAGAAAACCCTAATCACATGTTTTCTTTTTAAAATGTGTCATATTTTTATGTTTTAAATCTAAACTTGTAACCCTTTGTTTTCTTTTGAAAATGTTTAATTTTTTTAATGTCTCATATTTTCTCTTTTTGGGATGTCTCATATATTGATTTTCAGAATGTCTCATATTTTTCAATCAAAACCCTAATCCTATGATTTCTTTTGGGAATATCTGCTATTTTCGAATCAAAACAATAATCATATATTTTTTTAGAATGTCCCCTATCTTTCAATCAAAACTCTAATCCTTTGTTTTCTTATCGAAATGGCTCATATTTTTAAATCAAAACCCTAATTTTATATTTTATTATAGTAATGTCTGTTATTTTTTAACCAAAACCCTAATCTTATGTTTTTTTTGAATGACTCCTATTTTTTAGGGATTTGATTCAAAGGAGAAAATTAGGACATATTCCGAAAAGAAAGCATAGGATTAAGGTTTTGATTAAAAAGTAGTAGCCATTTTGATGCGAGATCCGCAAGTGCACGGATCGCCAAGTAATACCTCTCGTGCAAGCACGAGAGGGTCGTATTCCCAGGGCCCAAGAAGCTACTATTACTTCCTTTTCGTCTATTTCCTAGCCTAACACTCCGAAAGATGAATAGTAATTATAAAAAGAGAAAGAATTAACTACAATGAAATCCGGGGTACTACTACACAGAATACAAACTCAAGGGAGAATCAAACAGTGAAGGGAGTGATTTGGACAACGAATCCCCCTAGGGTTGTCATTAGGTCCTGAATTTAGGATGAAATGCGAGATGGTAGTTGGGCCAAGAGAATCCTAAATTAGCTCAACCCGATGGTCACGACAATTGAACCCTAATCCCATACAAGTATTCGGTCGGAATCGCTTCCGCCCAAATCCTCGTATGATTGCATTACACTCAGGGAAATCTCTAATTGCTGGAGGGGTACAAAATACCCCATGGTCACGGTGTATTTGTCCATGGATCCCTTCGAAGCCAAGTGTGTCTAGTACCAGGGCGATGGTCACGCAACTAAGTACAACCTAGGAGTTGAAATACAGAGTTCTCATGCAGATCAACACATCAAAGTACACAAGGCTTAAAACACAAACTACAAGATTCCATTAAAGAAATACAACATCCAACAATACATCAATAAAGATGATCATCTAAATTACAAACAATCAACCCAAGAGTTCATCATATCCAAATCACAAATAAGTTAGTGCCTCATGAAAGAGGACCACTCATACAAATTCAAGGAACAAATAAACAAGAAAAGAAGTAAGAACTACTCCCCCTAACTTTAGATCCCCTTGGATGGTGAAGTTCTTGAAGATTTGAAGAGATCTCCACTCAAATGATGCCTTCGATGCCTAGGATCTTCTCCCAATCTTCTCCTCCAAAACTTGCCTCCCTCTTGGTGGAGTCTCGCGTAGTAGATCGCCGGCGCGAAGAGAGGGTGACGGCCTGAGAGGCCCAAGAGAAAAAACGGCCCCTCCAAAGCTCTCCATGCCCTAGAAAATCAGCCTCCTTTTATATCCCGTCAGGTCCATACGGGCTCCATGCGGGCGCATGGAGCCCGTGAGCTCACGGCATTTTGCTAAGAAAATGCGTCGAGTCTATAGTGATTTTGCTCAGATCGAGACTTGTGAAATTCCAGCAAACCTCACGGGCACCCATGTGGGCGCATGGAGCCCGTGAAGCTCACAGCCGAATGCCCGCAGCATGAATAGTCACTCTGCTACGATGCACGCTCATGTGCTGCTGTCGAGTCTTTGGAACCCCGAAAATGCCATTTTCGGAGTTGAATTCATCCAATTTGCATTTTTGAGCTTCGTTCAACTCTTTTAAGAACTGCAATACTGAAATAACCAATTTATACTTAAACGGGCATCAATTCATTAAGATATACACAAATAATACAAGATCAATATGTATAAAATACGTACATTTAGTTGTTTATCACATTTGCAAAAGTGAACATAGGATTATATATTTGACTAAAAATTATGAGACATTTCGAAAAAAAAACATAGAATTAGAGTTTTGATTCAAAAGTAGAAGACATTCCCAACATACAGCTTGGGGATTTTTGTTTTGATTAAAAAATATGAGACATTTCAAAAAGACAATGGAGACATTATGAAAAGAAGAAAACATGGGATTCAGATTTGGATTTTGATTACAAAATAGGAGACATTATGAAAAGAAGAAAACATGGGATTCAGATTTGGATTTTTATTCAAAAATAGGAGGCATTATGAAAAAAAAAATGTAGGACTAGGGTATTGATTTAAAACCGAAAACTAGGAGACATTCCGAAAACAAAACATAGGATTAGAGTTTTGATTGAAAAATATGACCCATTCCAAGAAGAAAACATATGATAAGGTTTTTGATTCAAATCTTAAAACTAACAGATATGCACAAAAAAAAACCATTTGATTAGCTCTTTGATTCAAAAATAGAAGATATTATGAGTAGAAAACATTATATTAGGGTTTTGATTAAAAAATAGGAAACATTATGAAAGAAAGCATAGAATTACGGGTTTGATTTAAAATTCGAGAAATAGGAGGCATTATGAAAGTAAAACATAGGATTGTAGTTTTGATTCAAAACCGAAAATAAGGACACATTGCATAAAGAAAACATAAAATTAGTGTTTTTATTTAAAAAAAACTGGCATTCTAAAAAGAAAAAATAGGATTAGCGTTTTGATTCAAAACTAAAAAATAATAGACATTCTGAAGAAAAAACATAGGATTATTGTTTTGATTGAAAACTAGAAGACATTCCGAGATGAAATAATAGGATTAGGTTTTGGATTGAAAACTGATATTTAGGTGACATTCCAAATAGAAAACATAGGATTAGGGTTTTAGTTGAAAAATAGGAGATATATCAAAAAGAAGACCTAGGATTAGGGTTTACATTAAAAAATACAAGGCATTCGTAAAAAACAACGAAGTATTAGGGTTTTCATTCAAAACTAAAAAATAGGCGACATTCTAAAATAAATACATAGGATTAGGGCTTGATTTAAAAATATTACGCATTCTAAAAACAAAACATAGGATTAGTGTATCGATTGAAAAATAGAAGATATTCTAAAAATAAAACATAGGATTACGGTTTTGATTGAAAACCGATAAATAGGAGACATTCCGGAAGAAAACATAGAATTAGTGTTTTGATTAAAAAATAGGAGACATTGCAAAAAGAAAACAAATTATTAGGGGTTTAATTCAAAAGTAGGAGACATTTAGAAAAAAAAACATATGATTAGGATTTATTTTCAAAAATAGGAGACATTCTGAAAAGAAAAACATATGATTAGGGTTTTGATTAAAATATGATACACATTCTCAAAACAAAAGATAGGATTAGGGTTTTGATTAAAAATATGAGAAATTCAGAAAACGAAACAAAGGATTAAGGTTTGTATTCAAAACTGAAAAATATCACATATTCCAAAAAAACATAGGATTAGTGTTTTGTTTCAAAAATAGCAGACATTTCAAAAAGAAAGAAGGAATATGTTTTTGATTGAAAAATAGGAGACATTTCTAAAAGAATACATAGATTAGGGTTTTGATTCAAAACTGATAAATAGGAGGCATTAAGAAATTAAAAAAAAAACATAGGATTCGTGTTTTGTTCGCAAAATATGATAAAATCTTAAAAGAAACCGTAGGATTAGGGTTTTGCTTCAAATACAATAGGCTTTCTTAAAAGAAACACATAGGATTAAGGTTTTGATTGAAAAATAGTAGGCATTCCGAAAAGAAAACATAGGATTAGGGTTTTAATTGAAAATAGGAGACATTACTATAAGGAAACATAGGATTACAATTTTGAATAAAAAATATGAGGCATTCAAAATAGAAAACATAGGATTAGGGTTTTGATTGAAAAATATGATACATTTCAAAAAGAAAATATAAGATTGTTGTTTTAATTAAGAAATAGTAGACATTCACAAAGGAAAACATAAGATTAGGGTTTTGACTAAAAAATAGGAGAAATTCCCAAAAAAATAAAAAACTAGGATTAGGGTTTTGATTAAAGAATAGTAGACATTACATAAGAAAACATAGAATTAGAGTTTTGATTTAAAAAATAGTAGGA
Organism: Dioscorea cayenensis subsp. rotundata; assembly: GCF_009730915.1. Classification (NCBI taxonomy): domain Eukaryota; kingdom Viridiplantae; phylum Streptophyta; class Magnoliopsida; order Dioscoreales; family Dioscoreaceae; genus Dioscorea; species Dioscorea cayenensis. Next base: position 21,041,296 of record NC_052479.1, on the reverse strand, counting down.
ATTTTGAAAAGAAAACATATGATTAGGTTTTTGAATGAAAAATTGGAGGCATTGTGAAAAGAAAAAATAGGATTAGAGTTTCAATTTGAAAATATGAGACATTTTGAAAAATAAGACATTCCCAAAACAAAAGATAGGAATAGTCTTTTGATTAAAAAAAATAAGTCATTCCAAAGAGAAAATAAATGATTAGGGTTTTGTTTGAAAACTAAAAAATAAGACACATTCCGGAAAGAAAACATAGGATTAGGTTTTTGATTCGAAAATAGTAGATATTCCAAAAAGAATTAAAGGATTAGGTTTTTTATTGAAAAATAATTGACATTCCGAAAAGAAAATCTATGTTAGGGTTTTTGATTCAAAATTGAAATGAAGAACACATTCTGAAGAGAAAATAAAGGATTAGGGTTTTGATTCAAAAACATGAGACATTCCTAAAAGAATACATAGGTTAGGATTTCGATTCAAAACTGATAAATAGGACCCATTGTAAAAAGAAAAAAAACATAGAATTTGTTTTTGTTTGCATCAAATATAGTAGGCATTTCATAAAGAAAACATAGGATTAAGGTTTTGATTGCAAAATAGGAGGCATTCTGAAAAGAAAACATAGTATTAGGATTTTGATTGAAAAATGGGAGACATTACTATAAGAAAACATACGATTAGGTTTTTGAATAAAAATTATGAGGCATTTCTAGAAGAAAGCATATGATTAGGGTTTTGATTGAAAAATAGGAGACTTTCCGAAAAGAAAATATATGATTATTGCATTGATTAAAAATAGCAGGCATTAACAAACATAAGATTAGAATTTTTGCTTAAAAATAGGAAGCATTCCCAAAAAGAAAAACCTATGATATAGGGTTTTTGAACATAGAATAATAGACATTACTATAAGAAAAACTTAGAATTAGTGTTTTCATTAAAAAGTAGAAATTCAAAAGAAACATGCAAATAGGGTTCTGATTTAAAAATTGGAGGCATTGTGAAAAGAAAACATAGGATTAGGATTTTGATCTAAAAATTGGAGGCATTGTGAAAACAAAACATACGATTAGGGTTTTGATTTAAAACTATGAGACATTCTGAAAGAGAAAACATCAGATTAGGGTTTCATTTAAAAATATGAGGTATTTTCAAAAGAAAACATCGGATTAAGGTTTTGATTCAAAACTGAAAAAATGACACATTCTAGAAAGAAAACATAGGATTAGGGTTTTGATTCAAAAATATCAGAAATTCCAAAAAGAACTAAAGGATTAAGTTTTTGAAGTCCAAATAGTAGACATTCTGAAAAGGAAACATAGGTTACGGTTTTGATTCAAAACTAAAAAATAGGACAAATTCCGAAAATAAAACATAGGATTTGGGTTTTGATTAAAAAATAGGAGACATTCCTAAAAGAATACATAGGTTAGGATTTTGATTCAAAACTGATAAGTAGGAGACATTAAGAAAAGACATAGCATTCGTGTTTTGTTTGCAAAATAGGAGACATTCCTATAAGAATGTTGTGTAATTATAGAACTGGTTAGAGCAGGGTCACAACAAAAGTACTTAGAAAATAATAGCAATAAAGATGGACACGTGGATGTATGTGGAAAACCCCAAAACAAATTAGGGTAAAAACCACGGGCAAGGTAGGAGAATTTTCACTATAGTGGAAAAATAGGAGTTACAAGATTTCTATTAACAAGGAGAACACCAACTTATTCTCTCTTGTAATAGAAGGAACACAAGCACTCTAATTTTTCCTTCCCACTATTTCCTCCAACTTTCTCTCTCACCCTCACACTTCCTCTCTGAAAATGGTGCACTGAGAGATGCATTTTTCATCTCTATTTATAGGAGAAAATGAATGATAATTAACTCACCTAATCCAAATATTAGGTGAGGATTAGGTGAAGAGATATATATGTATATATATCACATGTGCAGCCACCATTCCATGATAATATTTTAACATTTCTCCCACTTGAAGATTTGATTAACAGTCAATCAGATCTTGACACCATTCTTTTTACCTTGCCATTAATGTTGCTTATGTCTCTACCAAGCCACATGATGATCGACACCATATAAATTTGTCAAGCTGTTAGTCCCAAAAATGCTTAGATTGTTCTGTGTATCAATTTTCTACATATTCACTGTTCCTTCGTCCACATTCTCTCGGTCGAAGTGGTACTGAACTCTGATATGTCTTGTCTTTAAATGAAATGCTAGATTTCTTGGAGATGCAATGCACTCGTTCCCTTTACATATGAGAATCCCTTTTGATAGTATTCCAATGTTCCTCGTCTAGGATTCACCATGTATTGACTTACCACTCCCATCGTACTGCAATGTCCGGGTCTTTGTAATCGATCATGGTGAAATATTAGGATTTCCACCGCTAATGCATATAGTACTCGAGACATATTCGTCCTCTCTTCTTCACTGCTAAGACATATGAGCATGAGGATAACTTGAAATTAATAGGAAGTGGAATAGAAATTGACTTTACGCTCTTGCATGTTAAAGCATACGCAAGATCTTCTTCAGATAAGTTGTTTTAGAAAGCCAAATCTTCATATTATTTCTGTCTCGGTGAATTTTCATCCATAGAATCTTGTTTGACAATCCTAAGTCCTTCATTTCAAATTCTCTAGCCAACTGTGCCTTCAATTGCTTGATACGGTCATTGTTGGTCCTCGCTACCAACATGTCGCCAACATACAACAACAAGAAGACGAAATCTTCTTCTTCAAACCTCTTGGCATTGCACAAGGGTCTTTATTGAATCTGTTGTATCCAAGGCTCATGACTGAAGGAATCAAACTTTGTACCAACATCTTGGCACTCGCTGGACCTGTCATGAGGATTTTTCAACTCAAACCAAGTTCTCTTTATATCTTTTCTCGAAATCCTTCCGTTGAAGCTATATAAATTTCTTCTTCAAGATCTCTATAAAGAAATGCGCTTTTGACATCTAACTCGCTCTAGCCTAAGTCTGAATGTAGCACACACCGCAGAATCTACTCGGGATCGCTGGGGAGCTCGAACCATAGGTGAAAATATTTCATTGAAGTCAATTCCTTCCTTCTGAGCATATCCTTTTACCACCAATCTAGCACGATAACGATCTACTTAATCATCACTATTGTGCTTGATCTGTAGCATATTTACTACCAATCGGCTTTCACCCTTATGGTAGTGACATCAATCCCTCATGTCCTATTTTTGCTGGAGGGCTTCAATTACTTGCATTGCTCGCCATCCACCGAGATACATCCGAATTGCTCAAAAGTGCTTCTTGAAGATTTGATGGCTCTCCATCCCTCAGTTAGAAAAATAGTACGCAATGTTACCCTCCATAGTATAATCAGAATGCCAACTTGGTGTCTTTCTTTTACGAGTTGAACGCCGAACTTCTGGAACTTCATATTCAGCTAGCTCTTTTACCTAGTACTTTGGCGCTTCAGCTCTCACCTGTAATGTTGTAGTCTATGTGCTTTCATTTTTAGTGCTTTTCACCATCCATTTTTATTGTTCTTTATCTCTATGAAGATAACATCCCCTGCTGATTACAACCTTTGTGGGCAGGATCCCACAGCGTATACAACTTGACTCCATCAAAGATAACCTAAGAATATACATTTTTCCTCGATTTTTGATCCAGCTTTTGTAGTTTCTTGTGTATTATACATTACATAGACAAAACTTCCAAAATATATGAAAGTTTGAATAATCAACGGCTTACCAATCCATATCTCCATTGGTCCTGCTCAACTCAATTGCAGCTTTGATGGAGCCCGATTCATCATATATAAAGCGGTGTTGACCTGCTTCTGCCCAAAACTTCTTGTCTCAGCCTCAGCCCCATCATAGCTCTTGATCTTTCTAAGAGAGTCATGTTCATTCACTCGCCCTCCATTTTATTGAGGAGCCGTATGTCGTAGTGAATTATCTTTGATGCCTTCCTCGCTTGAAGAATTCATCAATTTCTTTTACTAGTGTATTCTCCATTATCTATCCTCAAGCGACCTAATCTTGTTATAGATTCAAGTTCCAATTCAACTTTGTAAAATTTGAGACTTGAAAATACATGCCTTTCTTTTGATACGCTAAGATATCCAACATCTCTTAGAATAGTCATCAATGAATGACACAAAGTAATTTGTCCTCTTAGAGATGTAAATTGCAGTTTCGCTGCCACACATCGATCAAGCAATTTATAATTACTTTTCCTCTAGAATTATATGCTTGAACTCAATCAATCCGTCATTTCACAATGCAATATCTCACAAAAGGTTAGTAGTATCTTGTGAGACCTTGAAGTAGATTCCTCCTCCGCAAGAATCTTCATTCCTTTCTCCTCACAAGCATCCATGTCTCGTGCCATGTCATTGTGCATCTTTCACTTAGACTACTTGTGGCAATCAAGCCTCCTTCTTGCAAAGTTTCTTCCTTCAAAGATGTATAACTTGGTAGCCTATCTTTTCTCCCTTCATCATACAAGTGCTCCTGAATTATCTTCATCACCTCAGACCGGACTTCAATTTTGCAACTAAGATCATCAAGTTGTCCAATAGACAACAAGTTCTTTGTTAGGCCCTCCACATGTCCGACTTCTTGAATTGTCCGAGTTGAAATGATCATGCATCATGAGATTGACGATGCCAATTCCAACAATCTAGAGCTTGATCACAGCAACAGACACAAAAACCTCCGCAGATAGTTCACAGTGGTAGAACCATCCTTTTCCTCGAAGTCATATGAATGGTTGACATCGAGTCTAGACACCAAACATCAAGAAAGCTTTTCCCTCGCGGTTTGTTGCTACTTTACATACGATGGTACTAAGCTTCAAGTGTTTGCAACATTTCCTTGAGGATTGGAATCCTTTTTATTTAGATTCCAACAATCTTCTTCATGGACTCTTCTACTACATATGTAACATTTGAAGTTTTTCTTGCTCCTTGATTTAGATCTACTCTTGATTGTGGCTTCCACTTATACCATGTTCCATTGATCTCTCCTATCATTACCATCAAGGCCTCCTCTGGGCAGCGTAATCACCAGACATGTCTTCCTTGTTCTTGCGCCCACTTTCTTCCTCCGGTAATGCCACTATAATGTTGTTGAAGACCAGGAATGTCCCGGAGACATTATTTGTTGTCGATGATGAGTTGATCATATGAATCGTAGATTTGGATAGAATTTCCGACGCTCACTTTACTATATCAGAAGGGTCCCAACAATGACGTGAGTGTTGGAAAAATAGAGTGTTCGCATTGCTCACATGCTATATGTCACCCGAATCAGTATTCCACCATACGCAGAGATAGGAGTGTCTCGCTTGCTCATGTTAAAAATAGCAGTATATTTCTAAATAGGAAACATTGGGTCAGTGTTTAATCTCAAAAATAGTGGTGCATTCCCAGAGTAAAATGTGATTAGAACATTTCATCATCAAAAACTTACTCATAATCGAAACCGTAATCCCTATTTTCTTTTCAGAATTCTCTTATTTTGAATCAAAACTCTAAATCCTTATCTGTTTTGAAAATATCCCCTATTTTAGTTTTTATTACCATTATTGGAAATTTTATATTATACATATATTTTATGTCCAAATATAGTAGCTTAGCTATTCGAAGTAAAGATATACTGGATTAGGGTTTTGATTGGTAAATAGGGCAATTACTATAAGAAACATAGAATTATTGTTTTATCTTTCAGATACCGTAGATTTCAGAGAAATAGAGGTGATTTAGGGTTTCTCATTAAAAACCATAGCGGATATAAGAGTAGATACATAAGATTAAATTCTTTGACTCATAAGGGTATATCACTAAAAGAGAAAACTATAGGATAATGGTTTTGATTAACAAATAGCAAGTAGATCACAGAAACCATAGGAATTTGGAGTTTTGATTTTAAAAATAGGAGACAATAGGAAAAGAAAATATAAGATTAGGATTTTATTCAAAAGAGCTTATATTACCAAAATAAATAAGGATCGGCTCAGAGATATAATAGGGTCTGATTAAAAATTATATATCAAAAAGAAACAAAGATTCTCGTTATGAGGGGATTTGAAATGTCTGCTTTTTTTTTTCAAATTATTAGACATTCGAATTTTAATAATGTCTAATATTTTTAAAAGTATGTGTTTAGGGCATTGATTAAAAATAGTAGAGCATCATCTCTAAAAATAAAACATGGTTTAGGGCTCGTGATTGAAAATAGGATATATTAAAAAACGATTATTAGTGATTTGAAGAAAAAAGAAAGGGCATTTCATTAGGTTTGATCTAAAAATAGTGTATATTGTAAAACAAAGATAGGGGATAGTAGGGAAAATAAAAGAAATTTAGATTATATAATTTTGATAAAAGATCGGATTAGGTAAAGAAAACATAGGATTCTTTTGATTAAGAAATCAAAATATAAGATAAGGGGTTTCTATTGAAAATATAAGCCATTATGGAAAGAAAATATAGGATTGCTATGGTTTTGATTGAAGATAGGAGATATTCCTGTAAAAGAAAACATAAGATGAATTTCATTCAATAAAAATAGGAAGCCTAAAAAGAAACATTGGATTAGAGTTTTGATTCAAAAGAAATACATTCAAAAAGAAAATATAGGTGGATTAGGAAGTTTTGTTTCAAGTTATAAAGTATATTCCTAATAAAAGCTTTGTAATTGGTTTTTCATTGAAAAGAGTCATTCCTAAAACAAATTGCTTGTCAAATACGGTTTTAATTCAAATGATAAATGATACAAAAAGAAGAAAATATAGTATTAGGGTGTTAATTGGCTGACGGAGATACTGTCAAGAGAAAAAATAGAAGGTTAGTGTGTTTTGATTCAAATATAGGAAGAACTAAAAATACAAGATTGGAGCTCATTAAAAAAATCGTAGATATTACTATAAGAAAACACTTGTCATAAGTGTTTTTATAAAAGAAATAGTAGACAATTTCTAAAAGAAAATAAAGATTTGTGTTTTCATTAAAACTAACGATAGGGCTATAATTCTAAAAGTAAATTTCTAGTTTTAATTGAAAGATAGGAGATATTCCTAAAATAAAATATAGGTTTATGGTTTTGATTGAAAAATAGGAAGATACTTAGAAAGAAAACATATTCTAAAAGAAATTTAACTTAGGTTTCTTTTGGGATTGTTTTACTATTTTTAATCAAAACCAAAATCATGTTTTTTATTCTCAAATGTCCGGGTATTTTAATGAAAAAACATCAATCTCAGAGTTTTCTTTCTAATATCTCTATTTAGAAATACATTTCAAAAAGAAAATATTGACAAGGGTTTTGATTCAAAACTGTATAAAATAGGCATTATGAGAAGACAACATAGGATTAGGATTTCTTTTCGAATGTTTGTAATTTTAGTTTTGAATCGCATTTGAAATCTTTATGTTTCTTTGAAAGTCTATTATTTTTGAATCTCAAATTCTAAACTATATTTCAAAAACAAAAATAGGATTAGTGCTTTGAATTGAAAATATAGATATTATTATAAGAAACTATAGAAGATTTTAATAAAAAAGGGATGCAATGCAAAGTGAAAACATATGCAATTATTGTTTTGATTCGAAAATGATGTAGACAATAGAAAAGAAAATATGATTAGAATTTTGATTAAAAAATATGAGCCATTCAAAAAGAAAATATGATTACATTTTAATAAAAAGAGAAATAGCTAAAGAAAATAGTATACTTGGGTTTTGATTAAAATTCAAGTAGATCAAACAAGATAGAATTATGGTTTTGATTAAAACTTAGAGCATTTTGGAAAAGAAAAATCTCGAAATCTTTCCTAAAACTGAAAAATAGGAGAAATTACTATAAAAAACAAGATTATGGGTTTGATTAAATGGCCGACCTTTCTAATAGAAAAAAGAAAAGATTAGGTATTGATTTCAAAATAGAGATATTTCGTAAAGAAAACAGATTAAGTGGTTTGACGCAAAAACATGTAAAATATGACAATATTCCCAAAAAAGAAAAATAGGATTAGGTTTTGACTAAATATAGTAGGTATCTCAAGAAAAAAATATCGATTAGATTTACTGAAAAATAAGAGATTAATATAAGAAATATAGAATTGATACTGATAAAAAAAGAGACATTCCGAAAAGAAAATAAAGGATTAGGGTTTCGATTTAAAATATGTGATATCGAAAAAGCATAGGATTAGTTTGATTCAAAAATGAGATACTACTATAAGGTTATAGATTTGGGGCCTTGATTAAAAATAGTAGATACTCTAAAAAGAAAAAATATGATTTGATCAAAACAATGAGAGAGAGATTCCTAAAAATAAACATTAAGTTAAAACAATAAATAGGGACATTTTCAAAAAAAAAATATAGAATCTAAGGTTTTGAATGAATGATAATATTAGTAAGGGCCTTTCTTTGGAATGCATCCTTTTTAAAAAATATGAGACATTTGAAAAGAAACGAGCATTAGGGTTTTGATTAGCCAAAATTAGATGATATTTCCAAAAGAAAATATAGGATTATTGATTCAAAATGAGATATCTAAAAAGAAAGAAAATGATTTGAGTTTTGATAAAAAAAAAATAAATAAAATAAGACATATCTAGAAATGAAAGTAGGATTAGGGTTTTGATTAAAATCTATCAGTATATTTTGTATAGTGAAAGGATTTGTTTTGATTAAAAAATAGGAGATATTCTAAAATAAATAAAGGTTAGGTTTTGATTCAAAACTGATATAAATAGAAGTTGACATTAAGAAAAGAAAATATAGATTTTGTATTTTGTTTGCAAAATAGGAGAGAGAGTATTCCATAAAGAAAACATGAAAATCATGGTTTTGATTAAAATATAATAGTATTCTGAAATGGGAGTTATAGGACTAGGATTTTGATTGAAAAATAGATGAGCATATTTATATTAAAATATAGGATTTTATCAAGCCCATTCAAAATAGTAGACATTTCAGAAAAAAGTAAAGGGATTAGAAGGTTGTGATTGAAATATAATATATATTCCAAAATCAAAACAAAGGATTCGGGTTTTGATTGAAAAATAGCTCTATATCTGAAAAGAAAAAGAAAAGAATAAGGCTGATTCAAAAATAGAGACACTCCAAAAAGAAATCAAAGGATTTAGGGTTTTGATTAAAACATAATAGGGACATATCTCCTAGAAGAAAACATAGTCATTAGCGCTTTCGTTTGAAAGGCTGGAGACATTCGGAAAGAAAATATAGGATTAGGGGTTTTTGATTGAGATATTACTATTAGAAAAAAGTAGGAATAAGGGTTTTGATTCAAAAATGTAGGTATCAAAAGAAACATTGATTAGAGTTTCAATTAAAAAAATATGAGACATTTCAAATGAAAATATGGGATTAGGGTTGGCCTTTGATTTGAAAAAATATGAGACATTTTTAGTAAGAACCAGTAAGATTATGAAGTTTTGAATTAAATAAGTAGAGACATTAATAAGGAAATATAGGATAGGGTTTGATTAAAAAATAGTAAAATTCAAAGAAAGTAAAGATTAGGTTTTTGATTGAAACGTGAGGCATTCTTGGTAAATGAAAATATAGGTTAGAGTTTTGATTCAAACTGAGTAAATAGGTGACATTAAGAAATGAAAATATAGGATCTGTGTTTTGTTTGTAAAAATAGGGGATTCCGTAACAAAATATAGTAAGATTAGGGTTTCTATTCTGTTATCGAGAGGTATTCCGAAATGGAAACCAAGATTATTAGGACTTTGATTAAAAATAGGACACAATAATATAATAAAACACAGGATTAGGATTTTTATTGAAAAATAGTAGACATTCTAAAAGCAAAGTATAGGATTAGTTTTGTGAATGAAATATAAAAGGGTTTCTGAAAACAAAACAAAGGATTCGTGTTTTGATTGAAAAATAGTCTGCATTTTGAAAAGAAAAGAAATGAATAGGGTACTGATTCAAAAAATAGGAGAGCATTCTGAGAAAACAAACAAAGGATTAGGGGCTTTGATTAAAATTCAATAAATAGGACACACCCAAAAAGAAAAATAGGATTAGGTTGCCTTAATTGAAAGATAGGAGAGCATTCCAAAAAAATGCAGGATTAGGGTTTCTAATTGAAAAAATAGGAGACATTACATTTTATAAAACATAGGATTAGGGTTTTAATCTTAAAAGTAGAAGACATACATCCAAAACAAACATTGGATTAAAGCTCAGATTAAAAATATGAGATATTCCAAAATGAAAAATAGGGTCTATGGTTTCATTGAAAAATATGAGATATCATAATAAGATAAATATAAGATTAAGTGGTTTTATTCAAATATAGAGACATTATAATAATAAAATAGGATTAGGGTTCAGAACGTACAGCAAAAATTTACAGAGAAAAGCAAAGATTAGGTTTCTCAATTTAAGTACAAGAGACATTCCAAAAAGAAAACAAAAGGCCTGCAGACTTATTTCAAAAGCAGACATAATACACGAAGGAAAAAAAATATAAAATTAGGGTTTTGATTAAAATAGTAGGTAATCTAGATGGAAATATATAGATTAGGATTTTGATTGAAAATAAGAGACATTACAAAAAGAGTAGGATTTGGGTTGTTATTGAAAAATAGTAGATTCCAAAGAAAGTATAGGATTAGTTTTGTAATTAAATATAATAGGCTTTCAAAATCAAAACAAAAGTGGATCAGAGTTTTGGATTAAAAAATTGTCTACATTTTGAAAAAAGGAAAGGAAGGAAGGTTTTGATTAAAAATATATATTCCAAACCGAAAACAGATTAGGCCGATTCAAACTGGAAAAAATAGATACATTAAGGGAAGATGAAATAGTGGTGGATTAGGGTTTTGATTGAAGATTGTGAAGACGAAAAAGAAGTTATGAATTAGGCTTTGATTAAAAAAAGAGTATATTATTAGGTATTATAGGATTAGTGTCTTATTTAAAGTAAAGGACATTCTAAAAAGAAAATATTGGAATGATTTTGATTAAAATGTAAAATATTCTAAAATAAAAGCATAGTAGATAGGGTTTGATTTAAAATTATGGATACATACGAAGAAATATAATATTATGGTTTTTAATGAAATAAGAGATACAGGAAAAGAAATATAGGATTAGTATTTTGATTCAAAAGCAATATAAATTGGGTGAAAAGTAAAGATTAGTTTTATCAAAAAAGTAGAGGTATTTTATAAAACAAAATATAGGTTAGAGTTTTGATTCAAAACTTGATAAATAGGGAGCATTATGAAAAAGAAAATATAGATTCAGTTTTGTTTACAAAAGAGAGATGCAGAAATTAGGAATAAGATTTTGATTAAAATATAATAGGTATTAAAATGGGAAATATAGTATTAGTGGGAATTTGACTGAAAAAAATATGAGACATTACTATAAGAAAAACATTGGATTATATTTTATTAAAATAGCTAGACATTCAAAAGAAGAAGCAGGATTAGTTTTGGTGATTGAAATATGTATACTAAGAATTCAAAACAAACGATCTGTGTTTTGATTAAATGATCGTCTACATTATGAGAAGAAAATAAAGGAATAAGGTTTTGATTCAAAAATAGGAGCATTCCAAAAATAAACAGATTTAGTTGATCAAAACTCAGAAGAGATACATTCAATAGAAAAGCTAGGATTATGGTTTTGATTAAAGGTAGGAGACATTTGAAAAATAAATGCAGATTAGGTTTTAATTGAAAATAAGAGATGTTAATATTAGGAAATATAGGATTAGGGTTTTGATTCATAAGATATTAAAAACATTGGATTAGATTCGATTAAAAAATATGATTTTAACTCTAAAAGAGTAGGAATTAGTTCTATTGAAAAATATGGAAACATTACTATTAAAAAATAGCAGATTATGGCCTTTGAATTCAAAATATGAGACATTACTATAAATGAAAACATATGATTAGGTTTGATTAAAATAATAGAAATTTAAAAGAGAAGTAAAGATTACGCTTTTTATTGGTACAAGACGATTCCAAAGAAAACGAAGGAAGCCTTTGATTCAAACCAAGCGAAATAGAAAGTAGGACATTAAGGAAAGAAAGACAGAGATTCATTTTTTTTGCAGGCTAGAAGAGTATCTAAAAGAAAATATAAGATTAGGTTTTGATGAAAATATAGTAGGCATTCAAATGAAATTATAGGCTTAGATTTAAATAAAAAATAGGAGACGTATTTTAATAAATAATCGGATTTGGATTTTATTGTGTTGGAAGTATGCTGATTAGTTTTGGGATTGAGGTATATGATAGGCTCTCCAAACTAAAACAAAGGATTTAGGTTTGATTAAAAATAGCTCATATTTCCGAAAAGAAAAGAAAAGGAAATAAGGCCTTTGATTGAAAAATATAAGACATTCAAACAAAGAATTAGGGCTTTTATTCGTAACTAAAAAATAGGATATAGTCCAAAAGAAAACATGATTAGTGTTTTGATTGAAAGATAAGAGACATTCCGAAAACAAAATACAGGATTAGAGTTTTAATTAAAAATAGGACATTACTATTAGAAAAAAGAAAGTATTAGTACTTTTGATTCAAGTAGATATTCAAAAAGGAAATAGGATTAGAGTTTTATTAAAAATTTAGACATTTCAAAATAAATAGGATTAGGTTTTCATTGAAAAATTATTTATATTACTATAAGAAATATAGATTATGGTTTTGAATGAAAAATAAGAGAGACGTATAAGAAAAATATAGATTATTTAGAGTTTGATTTAAAAATAGTAGAAATCTAGAAAAGAAAAGTAAAAATTAGGGTTTTTAATTGAAAAATAAGAGTCATTGAAAAAAAGAAAAGAGAAGTTAGTTTTGACCAAAACTCCGAGAAGAGTTGTTATATTGGAAAAGAAAATAATAGGATTTAGGTTGTTCCGGTGAAGATATTCTGAAAGAAAATATAAAATTAGGGTTTTGATTAAATAGTAGTAGGCATTCCAAATGGAAACAGAAGGTGATTTTGATTGAAAATAGGAGAGGATAATAAGGAAAACTTAGATTAGTGCTTTTATTGAAATATTATAGGCCTTGAAACAAAACAACAAATGGATTCCTGTTTTGATTTAAAAATAGGCCTACATTCTAATAAGAAGAAATAGTGTTTTGATTAAAAAATGAGATATTCCGAAAGAAAAGAAAGGATTAGCTTGATTCAAAATCGGTAAATAGGACACATTCCAAGAAATCAAGGATTAGGATGTTGATGGCATGACAGAGACATTCAAAATGAAAATATAGAATTAGTGTTTGATTAAAAACAGAGAATAACTATTAAAAGACATGGACTAGGTCTAATTCAGGCAAAGAGAAGTCATTCTTAAAAAATATACATTGGATTAGAGTTTCAATTAAAGTTAAGGAGACAAATTAAGTGAAAACATAGACTGGAGTTCCATTGAATAATATGAGACATTACTAGAAAACATAAGATTATAATTCCTAGCTAGAAAATATGGAGACATAACTTCTAAGAAACGAGGATTAGGGTTTTGATTTAAAATAATAAAATTTGAAAGAAACAAATATTATACTTTTGATTGAAAAGAAGTTAGTGTTTTGATTGAAAAAGAAAGGGTGGCATTCTAAAAAAGAAAGCATAGGTTGTGTGTTTGATTCAAACCTATAAATATGGGAGCATTACAGAAAAGAAACAGATCTAGACTTTAGTTCAAAATAGGAGAGATATCTCCAAAATGAAAATATAAGATTATGGTTTTGATTAAATATAGTTAAGCATTCTGAAATGAAACATAGGATTAGTATTCTCGATTGAAAAAAATAGGAGACACTATTATAAGAATATATAGGATTAGTGTTTTTATTGGAAAAATAGTATAGCATTATAAAAAAAATAAAGTAGGGATTGGGGTTTGTGGATTGAACTATATTAGGCCTCAAACCAAAAACAAAGGATTCAGTTTTGATTAAAATAATAGTTTAAGTATTATGAGAAGAAAGGAATAGAATAGGGTTTTGATTCAAAATATGGCATTCAAAAGAAAACAAAGATTAGGGGGCTGATCTAAAACTAAAAATAGGTCATATAAAATAGAGAAAAAATATATATATATATATATATGATTAAGGTTTGAATTGGAATGATAGGAGACATCTGTAAAAAGAAAATATAGGACTATGTTTTGATTAAATTAGAAGACTTAACTATTAACAAAATACAGGATTAGTGTTTTGATTACATGTAGAAGATATTCCAATAAGAAAACATTGGAAGAGATTTCAATTAAAAATATGAGACATATTTAAAAATGAAACATAGGATTAGGGTTTTGATTTAAAAATATGAGACATTACTATAAGAAAACATAAGATTAAGGTTCTTAATGGAAATAAGGAGAGGATTAGTGTTTTGATTAAAATCAAAAATTCAAATGAAAGTAAAGATTAGATTTTGATTAAAAGCAAGAGGCATTTAAAAAGAAAAATATAAGTTATGGTTTTGATTCAAATTAATAAATAGGTAAGATTAAGAAAGAAATATAGGATTCGTGTTTCTATTTGGTAAAATAGAAGAGACTTAGAAAGAAAAATATAAGATTAGGGTTGAGATTAAAAGCTATAGAGCTATTCAAAATGGAAATATAGGATTAGATTTCACTGAAAATTTGGTAGAGACTTACAAGAAGAAGCAAGATTAGGGCTCTTTATTGAAAAGGAAGCTGACATTCCAAAAAGAAAGCATAGGATTACTTTAGATTAGAAAATATAATATTCTTTTAAACTAAAGTAAAGGATTCAGTTTTGATTAAAAAGAATCAGATTCAGAAAAAAAGTAGAAAGGAATAGGTTTCAATAAAAATATGAGACATTTTGAAAAGAAAAAGGGATTAGGATTTGATCTAAAACTAAAATAGGACATGATTCCAAGAAAAGAATATAGCATTTGGGGTTTTGATTAAAAGAT
>NC_052479.1:21020243-21025327 GCF_009730915.1 Dioscorea cayenensis subsp. rotundata | reverse complement strand
AAATTACTTTTTGTATTCTCTTTTGTAGGAACATTGCCTTAGCACTTGACACGTCCGAATATGCGTGCGTGAACCGCAAGTGTACGGGTGTCGAGTAATAATTACCGGTGAGTCGGGTAGTCGAATCCACGAGGCGGAAGTACTAGTAATAACCACTTCTCAATTATCTAGTCGGAATCGGGTTAATATAATGGAGTGAACTAATTGCAAGCAAAGCAAACAAGTATGCAAGAAATAAAGTAGAAGAGTCTCAATCACTAAGGATGAGGTATTCGGGCAATGATCCCCCTAAGATCTTCTTTAAAGCTCAAGATTCACTAAATGCTCTAGAATCGAGTCTAATGAGTCGAGGTAGTCCAACGATAACCAATCCTTGTCTCCAAGCAAAAAGGCACTAGTCCCCTACAAGGTCCCGGTGGAGAAATCGACCAATCTCAACACTTCACACCCCATATGACCGCAATATGCTCTAAGGAAACCTAAGAGTGAAACCGATTCCTAAATGTAGATCCAACCCCTAATTCCCGGCGAAGGATCCTAACCCCCTACAAGGTCCCGAGGAGAAATCGAGCAATCTCACACCTTACACCAAATATGGTTGCAAAGAGAATATGGAATACGGAGATAGGGAAACACTCAATCGAAAGGGAAAGGGGACATTCCTCCATCTCAAGGCTCACCCTCTCAACCCTCTTTAATCTTGGAAATCTAACTCTAATGGAGACTTCACACATTAAAGTATTAAATCATGCAATGTAATCAACCACAAGGATTAACAACACTAGCAAGCAATTAAATCACAAGATTAAAACTCAAGACAACTCGGATTAACTAGAAACATTAAGAGAATCAATCCAAAAATATAAATCTTAGGGTTCACATGCCCAAATACCTACTAGGGTTTAGCCCTCCATGGGCCTAGTTACAAAACAATAATCAATACAATGAAAAGCAATAAAACCCATAGAGAAAACCCCTCGAATTGCATGGATTGGCCTTGATTGGTAGTTCTACGTCTTGAAGGATTCCTCTCCGAGCTAGGTTGCCAATGGCTCCCCAAAAATGCTATGACGTCGAAGGAATCTATCAAAGTTGGTGAAGAACTCCCTATCAATCGGCGAAGACCTTCTCCTCAAACCCTAGCCGTCTCTCTCTCAATGTCTATGCTCAAAGCTCCACAAAAAGTCCCCTTAGAATCGGCCAAAAGGTGTATTTATAGCCTTACAACGCGTGCATCACGTGCCCCTCACGCGCCGCGTGGATTTTTCCACACGCGCTGCGGGTCGCAGGAATTTCCCGAGCGGTCGCGCGAATTTCCGCTGGGGGCGTGAGCGATGAATCTGCTACGATGAATTCCGCTACGTACTTCTCACGAGTAATTCCGCTGCAGTATTTCTGCTGCACAACGATAAACATTCTCCTCTTAAGGCCACACGATCGGGCACACGATCATATGGTAGGCTATACGGCTTTTCCTTCATCAATGCGTCTTGAAAGGTCTTGAAATCTTTACAAAGAGGAGGAATGTGGAGACATGGCTGCCTTTGTGCCCTTCCATTAATAACTTGGCTTGCAAAAACTATGGAAGTTGGCACACATCTCCTCATACACGAACTCCTCTTGTGTCTTCCAACTTGATTTGTACAAGAACTCCCAATATTATGCCATAATAGCCTATCTTCGCTCCCTTTTGAAATCCCAATGCCTTCACAACCTATATGCATAAAAGAACACCCAATACACGAAATGAGACATAAACCGTATAAAATATGATGCTCAATGTATGTAAAACATGCATAAAAACATGTTCACTCAAGCACTTATCAGCACTCCCAACCTAAAACCGATGTTCCATCGCACCCTTACCTCAGGAGGTGTCACACAATCAAAGCTCCACATACCCAACACTTTTAGCAAAATAAAAAGCCTCATGATTTAGTATGTATCGAATAGGCATATTCTTATTACACTAATATCTCAACTGCTTTTAAACTAAGCTATGTATGAAGTAAATCAAGGAAAAATGTAAATAATGATGAAAAGCAAATTTGTGTTAATAACATATTAAAAAAAGTAAAAATTCATGTGTGAGAATCAATAAGCATGATAAATCTGAGATATACTCAATGTGTTATAAGCATATATTCATAACTCAAAAATATATGTTGATGATATATAAATGGGTATAATACCTGAATTGGTCCCTCTATTTTTCTCTCTCTTCTCTTTTGGTCTCTCTACTCAGAAATACTCCCACTTAGTTCCTCTACTTTTGAAAATGACCCACTTAGTCTTTCTACTCTTAGTCTCTTCCCAACTAGCCTTCTACTCTTGAAAATACAGGGACTAGTCGGGTCATTTTCAAGTGTAGGTGAACTAAGTGGGCCCATTTTCAAGAGTAGAGAGACTAGTTGAGAATATTTCTAAGTAGAGGGACCAAAAGAAAAAAAAAAAGAGGAAAGTAAAGAGACTAATTTGGGTATTACCTACATAAATGTCTATTACTTCACTAATGAGACAAGAAAAATTATAACTAAAGAGACTAACAAGACACTATGGAGAAGAGATCTTTTTTCACACAAAAACATAGATTGAACCGCATTTTTTTTACATATTTTTTTAAAAAATTTATGAAACAATAAATAACTTTTTCTAATTCTCTTTTATCTTTAATATACTCTTATATTTTCCAATATGTTTCGGAAACTAAAATACTATGTTGAAAAAAATAAAAGATATAATTAAAATATAAAAAATAACTGATTTTAACTCATTTTTATAATGAACGTCAATTGGTTAAGATGGACCAATAGATAGAGTCCGAGGAAGTACATAACAACGGCAGTTGAAAAGTCAAGGTCCATAATAAATACATGAAGTCAGTAATATGAAACGTAATCTTGGGAAGATAAAGAGCTGGAGAAAATTTTCTACCCAATTCTCTAAGATATTCTAAAGATAGTTAGGAACAATAAAAAGTTAGAATGGAAAATATTGACCGCTATATATTGCAAGAGTAATTAAATTATAAAATGTAATTATGTTTTAATAATATTTTTAATAATATATAATTTTTTTTCAATGATGTGAGAGTATTTTATGTAAAATAAAATTTCAAAATATAATAAGTGATATATACTATTCCATTAAATTAAACCAAAACTTTGTAATATAATGAAAATTTCTTAAAAAAACATTTTATATTAATTATATTTAAAAATATTTCCAAATTCAACATAGAGCAAACTGTATGACATATTGATTATTTTATCAATTTTTATCAGTGAGAATGAAATTTAGAATGTCATAAGATGTTAATAAGAATTTTATGTGTGAAAATACAGAGATGAAAGCTAAAGAACAAAATACAACATTTATATTGAGTATTTTGAAAATAAATAAATAAAAATATATATCTGAAGCAAATACATAGTAAAAATGACTTAATCATAAAATAATTATAAAAATGCTTTGAGGACTTTAGAAGAGGTAAAATTATTGGTTTCTCAAAATTTATTTGAATGGTAATTATATTAATATAAATAATTTTTATAAATGACAAAAGTGACGCCAGAATGAACATGCAGGGTGTATGAAAGGGCGACGTGTCGATCGTTGGCATGCATGTCTGCTGAGGCGTCGGTTCAGTTTAAGGAGATGACAGCTGGCAAGCTGGGGGACGTTTGATATTTCGGGCAACACGTTAAAGAGACTAGGGAACTGGTTAAGGATAATCTCTTGAGAGAGGTTCCTGGTGCTTCGCGGAACCAGGGCATGCCGCTGGATCAGGCTAAGAATGTGAATGCCGATGTCTCGCTGGTTCAAGTTAAGGTTCCCTCGGCCGATTCGCTTCAAGGGGCGCAGGAGCACGTTAAGGAAGGATGTGCCGTTCACTTGAATTTGGTGGACCCTATTGCCCAGGCTGTTGGGCTTAATTCTTTATTGGGCCATATTCATCAGCCTCCTAATGACAGAGATATTGGGGACCCTTTGTTGATTAGTGATGTGGGCTATCAGATGGATCCGTCTACTTCTGTTGGGCCTTCGTTGGCCTGCACAAGGTTCGGGGTTCGGTGGAGGTTTATGGCATAGATTTGAAATCGGTGGTGGGACCATCCAAGTCTACAGTTATGATGACCCAATAGGGAGACAATTTATAGACTTTTTCTCCATCTCCAATGGGGATGAAGTTTAGAGAAATGTCTATCGTACCTGTCTTGGAACCCCATTTGTTTTTAAATGACAATTTTTAGGTGGGGTATGGGCATTGATTTCCATTTCTGTGCCATCTGATGTCCCTTAGAATGTTTCTAGCATTAACATCACAGATGGGCTCCTAGGGGGAGATGGTTTCGAAATCCGGGGCGTCTGATCAGGTGTTGGCGGACAAACACAAATGGCGTGCTCGAGGGGGAAGGCACTGATTATAGATCCTCCAATGGCCTCGAGGATGTTGATTCAGATGACTTAGTGCCAGAATTTGAAAGGAATCTCAGAGTGTTGCTGCCATATTTACATGGAGGATCCGCAACTGAGCAGTCTGTAGGAACCAGGAAAAGTGAACGATAGAAAAACCTTCTTCGAGGTTCAATGACGAGGCAGGGTACCTGGCAGAGCCTCCAAAGTCCACCAAAAAGAAGGGATTGTGAGCGACTGTGCTACAACAGCTGATGGAACAAGAGTGAAGCTTGAGGAGGCATCTTCTACCATACGACGCAGTCTAGATTTTTTAGGTCCTCGAGTGGAGGAGTCAAGGGTGCTCTGCCTTTTGAGGGGTTGCAGGAGCAGGAGACAGGCTAGTGGAGAGTGGGATTGCAGGGGGACTTTGTAGTCCTCCCGGTTTTGTTATGAGTGTGCGGTCTTTTATGTCAAGTTCTTGTGGTTTACTTCTTTTGTTTGAGTCTTTTATTTTGTTTCGTTCTCACTACTTGGTAGTGCAAACATGTTATCTTTTCTTTTATTTTAATTAAAGTGGTTTATCCACCTTTTAAAACAAATAAAAATTTTAAAAAATAATAATAATGACAAAAGCATGTAAGCAAACATATAAGGATGTACAAGACAATGTGTGAGCAATACGTAAT
>NC_052479.1:20996142-21019243 GCF_009730915.1 Dioscorea cayenensis subsp. rotundata | reverse complement strand
AAAGAAATATTGAAAGTGCTGGGCCTTAGGTTCACCAAAGCATGCAAGGAGAGCATTCTACAAGTAAGCGAAATTTCAATACTAATTAAGAAAAAACAATGCTCTAGCTAAAAACCCTGAATTTGAAAGGACAACAAACACGAGATCATGTAAGTGTGTGTAAATTCACTCAAGTAAACCCAAAGTAAACTCCTCAAAGTTCCAAGAATAAGGGACTTATTTAACTACAAAACGTAACCAAACGAAAAGATGGTAGTAGCTTCAAGAATCCTCTAAGGTAGCCCTTTTCGAAGTGACTGCTAAGGTGGCTTTCACACTTTCGAGGTGGTAGATCTTTCTACCGGAGTGGTAGCTTTTACTCATCCCATGAGATAAATCTTTCTCTCATTAGGTCATAACTAGTATCTGACTTATGAGAGTAGCTTCATACTTCATAGGTGGCAGCACTTTCCACCCAAAATGCACAACTAAACAATGTATCTATTTTTGTTTCTTTTCTTTTTCAAATTTTTTAGCAAAATAACACAAGAAATAAAGCTAATTAGTCACTTAAACATCAAACTTGAGTTTTCGAAAGAATTTCATGAGCGTGTGGTGCAACAAGTGTCAATCGGTCAAAAATTCCCTGAAATTCAAGAACAAACTAGAGCATGAAAACATTCAATGTTAAAATTCTCCTAAACTCAAGAATACAGTCATTGCAACTATGGTGAACCATCATTGGCTATGTGAGCATGTATGTCAATCAAAATTTATATAAAGGACATGTGTAATGTGAACTCCTACCCCCCCCCCCAACACTTAAGATGTACATTGCCCTCAATGTACGCATGCAAGCACAATAAAATGTAAATCACTCAAAAGTATGTGTGGGAGTGGGTAATTGAAACAATACTCCCTTGAACTCCTAGTGGTGTAGTTGATGGAGCTAGATCCTTGGGAGTTGATTTCCAACGGGTTGTGAAGCACACATGGCCATGTGTAAAACACATTGACCGTGTCTATGACTAATCCTCAATTTCTATACTGATAAGACCATCTGCATGCATAAACAAGTTGATTCAATGAAGCTCAACAAAAATAAAATCAAACTTAAGTCCACATAGATATTGAAATGAAATACAACTCAAAGAAATAAAGTACAAAAACATAACGACAACTAAAAGTAAAAATGCCTAAAGCGTTAGTGTCGAGCGCTATCTCTGCTGCTGCTTCTGGTGAAGATGATGCAGGTGTCGCAAAATAAACAAGGATTGAGTGAAGAAAAGAGAAAGATATACTTATCGATGAAATGATGATGGAAAGCTTTGAAAATGAGCGAAGTGTTCTTTCCTCATAATGAGCATTACTTTTATCAGCTTTTAGCGCTAATACACGTGTATTTATGTTGTTTTGCACATGTAGGGTTGTGAAGCTATGTTTTGAGAGAATAAGCCAAAAGTAGATCGTAAATGCACTATTTGGGGGAATCTTGGAAGGAAAAATGTGAAGACACAAGTGGAGCTCTAAGATACATGAATGTGTGCCAACCTCTATCTATTTAATCCATTACAATGAGTGGGGTGGGCACGAAGGCAGTCACATTTGCATATCCTAACTTGTGCACTGATAGCAAGATCTTCACCAATGAGGCTTTTGATTGAAGAAGATATGCGATCTACGGCATAAACGTGTGCCCGTTTATGTTGCCTTAATGAAAAGTGTCGGGATTTGGAGTGTTTCGGTCGAGAGGTAGCTGAGTGTCCCATTTCCCCTCTGGTGTGATTTATCCTACCTCCATTTTCTAGAGTTCTTTGTGGTTATAATAGTGTGAAGCGCTAAGGGATGAACTCTGCTGGGACGTAGTTGCGCGAGCAACAGAGTGAAGTGTTGAAGTGACTTTATTATCTGGGGCTTAATTGTAACTAGTGGTCTTTCACCAAGACTAAAAGGTTAGATCTACACATAGGAATAGGGTTTATCACTTGGAATCCCTAGAATTCCATGCAACTTTGTGCAGTGTGAGGTGTTGAGACTAAGCGATTTCTCCACTGGGACATAGTATAGGGTTAGTCATGGTTAACCTTAGGTTTGGGACACTGTGCTTTAGTATTTCCACGACTCATTGAGCATTAATTAGAAAGTATAATGGTAGGTTTTTCATTTGAATCATAATTCCTAGGGGGAGCATTGTCCGAGTTCCCCCACTTCTATCGATTGCCTTACCTCTCACTTACTTGTGCCTCTCATTCTTGTTCTTTTTATTTCTGTTTACATCACATCTTATCAACATAATCATTATTCATCTTCAATTGGTTAAGTAGCAATTTAGGTACTTTTTATTCCCTACTCTTTGTGGATACGATACCCCACTCACTTGGGATTTATTACTTCAATAAACATGTGTACTTCGGGTCATAAGCAAGGGGCATTGTTAAGTTTTTGGTGCCGTTATCGGGGTAGTAGGCATTTAGAGATACTTTGCACTTTGATATCTTAGCTATTCATTCATTAATCTTATTTCATACCTTCTTATTCTACCATCATTCTAATTTTGATTTCTTTATTTGGTGCTGCTCCATGTTATGACCCAAGGGAACCCTTCGATATTAATTGAAGGTGATCCCGTACTTGAACGAACACTTAGAAGAAGGGGTAAAGAACCTGTGCAAGAAATGTTGAATCTAGCTGAAGTGGAAGTTGAAGGGTCTGACAACATGGTACAATAGAATGGACAATAGAGAACCCTCTCTGATTACGCTAGACCGTCAGTATTGGGGACACAATCTAGTATTGTGCGGCCACAAATAACAGCTCAGAATTTTGAGCTAAAGCCGGCATTCATCCACATGTTATAAAAAACTGCAAAGTTCAATGGTTTGGCCGATGAGGATCCAAATAGTCCAATAGAGAATTTCTTGGAAGTATGTGATATGCTCAACATCAATGGTGTTACGGATGATGCCACCAAGTTCAGAGCCTTCCCATTTTCTTTGAAGGAGAGAGCAAAGCAGTGGTTACACTCATTACCTAGAGCATCGATCACTACATGGGAGAAGATGGTAGAAGCTTTTCTTGCCCATTATTTTTCTCCCAGAAAATCTACAAAGCTTAGGAATGAGATCTCGTCCTTCATGCAAACGGAATTGGAGTCTCTATTTGAGACATGGGAAAGGTTCAAAGAACTAATTTGAAAATGTCCTCAACATGGATTTCCAGAGTGAATGATCATTCAAACTTTTTACAATGGTTTGAACCCAAGTACAAGACAGCTACTTGATGCAGCAGCACGAGGTACTTTAGGTAGTAAGACTGCCGGAGAAGCCTGGCAATCAATTAAAGAAATGGGGTTGAACAGCTACTAGTGGAATGTTAGGGAGAAGAAGAATGTGGCTGGCATCCATGACGTAGATGTGGTTACATCGTTGGCTCGGTTTGAGCGTCTTTTCAAGCTAAAGTTTGGCCAGATGTGGTTTTTGGATCCGAGTGTTGTGCCAGAGATACAGTTGGCCGATGATATGGCAGACGAGATTGAGAAAATGCTAGTTGTGGGCAGTTGGCGCAAACTGATCACTATTCATGATATTGCCATTCGTATATCAACGCTAAAGGTATTGGCATCATTCAAGTTTGACAGATCATACTCCAGTTTTTATGGCAGTGACGCTATACAGTTCAGAGTATTCAAGCATCATTATAGTATGAGCATCACATCATTCTTGATTTGGTTAGGGTTATATGATGAAGACTTTACTACCACGGAGGAGTACGAGCAACTTCCTATAGATTACCCAGATAGCTTAACTGCTCAGCAAGCATATCAACGATTATGTGGCCGTAGTCAGCATGGGTTAGGAGTGTCGAAGGCCACTTGTCTGTCTCAACCGAGCTACAGATATATGCATGCCTTCCTAAGCCGATCAGTGAATGGACGTGGTGATAGTACGGTGTTTTTGAGCAGATAGGAGCTTATTTTTTTTTAGTCCATGGTCCACGGCCAGCCGATTCATCTTGCTCACATGCTAACAGAATACATGAGACATTAGGGTCAGTATGCCAGGATCGGCGTCCTTTTCTTTAGCCCATACATCACTAGGCTCATTATCAGTATGGGTCTACAATACGCTATTAGAGGGATTGAGAAGACGATTATACATGCCCCCTAGGTGTGGAGATGATCATACAGATTGGGATGTTGTGCAGGTAAGGGCCGGGAGTGCATGTACTAATTATACCCGATCCAGAGATAGCTGAGGGATGGCGGTGACGCGACATAGGGTCCTCAGCCGATCCCCGAGCCTCAGCCCACGCAGATGGATACAAAGGTACCTTCCCCAACATAGGAGGCACCTCAAGTGTACATATTCTCACCATCTTGAGCCTATGATCAATTCGAGAGGCTCGTAAGTGCAATAGGGATGCTCTAGTTGGAGATCGCCGAGGTCCGTGCGACACAGCACAGGGTGCACAATATACAGAGTTCATGGCACGTTTCAACATTTTACGACAGCTGCTAGAGTGAGATGCGAGATCACCATTCATGATGCGACCCTGGACCTCTCCGACTCCTCCAGCACCATCATCACCATTTCATGCGCCGATCAATCCACCTAGTCCACCACCGCTAGCAGTGGTAGCAGAGACGACATAGGATAACACAGACACTTAATGCGTCTGTGCTTTACTTTGACTTCATAGTTTTTTTCTTTATTTCTGCATTTCTTTTTTTACTTGTACACTTAGAAAGGATCCTCCTTCTGAGTTTAATTTTTATTTTTTGTTTGAGTTGTATTTCATTACTCTATCATTTATATACTCGAGTTGTTTTTATTTTCATTGAGCATCACTGAACCCCCTTGTGTATGCGTGCGAGTGGTCTTGTCAGTATGGTAATTGAGAACTAGTCATGGATATGGGCAATGTGGGCCGTGTGTGCTTCACAACCCATTGGAACTTTACTCCCAAGGATTTTGCCCCATCAAACGTAACACTAGGAGTCAGGGGGGTATTGTTTCGATTGCCGACTCACACATACTTTTCTTGATTGCTATACTTTCTATGGGGCTTGCATGTGTACCTTAAGAGCAATGTACATCATAAGTGTGGGGGGAGTTCACATTACACATGTCCTTTACATAAATTTTGATTGATATACATGCTCAAATAGCCAATGGTGGTTCACCTTAGTTGTAATGTTTGTATTCTTAAGTTTAGGATAATTTTTAACAATAAATGTTTTCATGCTCTAGTTTGTTCTTGAATTTCTAGGAATTTTTGCCCGATTGACACTTGTTGCACCACTCGCTCATGAAACTCTTTTGGAAACTCAAGTTTGATGTTTAAGGGACAAATTAGTTTTGTTTCTTGTTCTATGTTGCTGAAAAAAATAGGAAAATAGAAAAGAAAGAAAATATATGGTTTACTTGTGCATTTGGGGTGGAAAGAGCTAACACCTGTGAAGTATGAAGCTACTCTCATAAGTCGGATACTAGTTATGCCCTAATGAGGGAAAGAGCTATCTCATGGGATGAGTGAAAGCTACCACCCCGGAAGAAAAAGCAACCACCTCAAAAGTGTGAAAACCACCTTAGCGACCGCTTCGGAAAGGGCTACCTTAGAGGATGTATGAAGCTACTACCGTCTTTTTAGTTTGTTATGTTTCGTAGTTAAATAAGTTTCTTATACTTAGAACTTTAAGGAATATACTTTGGGTAGAATTCAGTGAGTTTACACACACTTACACGATTTTGGGTTGTTGTCCTTTTTTTCAAGTTTTTAGCTAGAACATTTATTTTTGTATTTAGTGTTAAAATTTCCATTACTTGTAGAATACTCTCCTTGCATGCTTTGGTGAACCTAAGTCTGAGCACTTTCAATCTTTAATTTTTCTACCCTTCAATGTTTTATTTCTTTGCTTGAGGACAAGCAAAAGCTTAAGTGTGGGGGAGTTTGATAAGTGTTTGTGTATTAAGAATGCGAAGTGTTCTTTAGTTGCAATGAGCATTACTTTTATCAGATTTAAGTGCTAATACATGTGTATTTGTGTTCTTTTGCACATGTAGGGTTATGAAGTTATGTTTTAAGAAAAGAACCTAATAGTAGATCGTGAATGCACTATTTGGTCGAATATTAGAAGGAACAAATGAGAAGACACAAGTGGGGCTCTAAGATACGTGAATGTGTGCCAAACTCCATGTATTCAAACCATTATAATAATTTCTAGGGGCACGAAGGTAGTCACATTTGCGTATCCCGACTTGTGCACTGATAGCTAGATCTTCACCGATGAGACTTTTGATTAAAGAAGAGTTGTGATCTACGGTATAAACGTGTGCTCATTTATGTTGCCTCGATGAAAAGTGTGGGATTGGGAGTGTTTTGGCGGAGCACTATAGCAGGGTACTGTAGCAAATCACTATAACAAATCAGATTTCCAGAGAATCCACACGGGTTTGTGAAAATTATCCACGCCCGTGTGGAAATTCCACAAGCCCGTGTGGAGAATCCACAGGGACGTGTGGATGCCTGATTCCAGACTATTTAAGCCAAGATTCAGCCTGATTTTGGGGATCCTCTTTCCCCCTTCTCTCCAACTTTTCTCCATCTTTTGAGAGACCATCAGTTATGGTTTTGAGACGCTTTTGGCATGTCTTTGGACTGGTTCTTCAGATTTGACACCATGCTTCACCTGGAAGAAGGTTATTGGTGGAGCTTTCATCGGCACTGATCTGGCGAGGTGTGTCTTAGAACTAACAAAGGGACCTTTGGAGAAGACGAGGCTACTCCATAAGACCATCGATATGAATACCGAGATGGTTTTCCAATGGATTGCTTATCTTTACTTTTGATTTCATTGTTGATTGTATTGTGCTTCATGGAGAGCTAAACCCCCTAGTGGGTACCTCAATTTTGTAAATAATACGATGTTATTGCTTCATTGACCTTCCATTATGTTTTCCTTAATTGATGTTTTTAATTGAATTCCAATCTTGAATGCTTGTTGAATGATTTCTCCCTTAGAGTGACATTAGGGTTAAGAGTCAATATTAGTAATCTTTTGTGGATGGGTGACACGCCATGAGGGTTAGACAAAGCTAGATTGGAGAAGGTTGAGAGGGTGAGTCGAGAGGTAGCGGAGCGTCCCCTTTCCCCTCTAATATGATTTATCCTACCTCTTTTTACTCTTTCAACTCTTTTGGAAACTCATGTTTGATGTATAAAGAACTAGTTATAGTTGTTTCTTTTGTTAATTCTGAAAATAAATAAAACAATAAATAAAAATGAAAAGAAAGAACAAAATAGTTTTGTTGATTAGTTGTGCTTGTTGGGTGGAAAGAGCTACCACCTATGATGTGTGAAGCTACTCTCATAAGTCGGATACTAGTTATGCCCTAATGAGAGAAAGAGCTATCTCATAGGATGTATGAAAGCTATCACCCCGGTAGAAAGAGCTACAACCTCGAAAGTGTGAAAGCCACCTTAGCGGCTGTGATAAACATCTAAATGTATTTATTTTCTACGTACCAATGCGCATGTTTATTGTATTTTATTGAGAACCCGATGCCTTTTTTATGGTTTAATCATCTTATTTCATGTTTCAGGCACAAACAAGGCCTAGGTGAGCTCAACAATGGAATGTAAGAAGAAATTGACATTGAAAACGTCCATTTTGGACCCCGGGCACTGTACATGCACTGTAGCAGCCCGGAACATGAAAATTTTAGAAAATGTCTAAGTCTGGATTTCCTTACAGCCAGTATTATGACCATCCTCGTGGGTAGTATTGTGAGCATGAGGCCACCAGCAGGGAAGCCAGAGTTCATCCCTTTATAAGCATTGTTAGGGTTTCTTTAGAAAGGAGGAAGCCTTCTTCTTGGAGCTGACCACCACCACACCAAATCAGAGCTAAAAGTAAGGTTTTGATGGCATTTCCATAGAGGATTCGATCAGGAGAGCACGATTTTGGGCGAGATTTACTCCTAGGGCTTGTGTAGGAGGTTGAAGAGAAGGGAAGCCACCTCTTATGTGGCGTCTTTGGAAGCTTCTCCGGCCTTCATTCTTTGAGGGAGTGTTTCCCATGTTTTGTTTGGTTGTTTGCATGGGTTTCTTGTTTTATTTGATGACTATGAACAACTAAACCCCAAGGTCACCTTATGTAGGTGAACCTTGATGGTGAACTTGTGCTTGTATGGATGCTTGGTTCTTTCTATTGTATTTTGGCTTGTTTGTGATCCTTGCTTGGTGTATTTGAATGCTTTGGTATGCATGAGAACTCGGTGTATCAATTCTTAGGTAATGCTAGGTTGCATGAACATTGCCCTAGTGTTAGACTCACCAAGTTTGGAAGGGAAACACGTATAAATACGCCGTGACCATCAGCTATTTATACCCCTCCAATTCTAGGGTTAAGTATTAGCTTGTATTCTGACAATAACTTGAGAAAACTACCTTTCCCATTGCAATCGTAGGAGGATTTGGGCGGAAGATATTCTGTATCCAATACTCATACCGGATTAGGGGTCAATTGCCGTAACCATCGGGTTGACCTAATCTAGGGTTTTTGATAAGTTCCCCTTGCGTACATCCCGCAAGTGCACGGGTTTGTTGAAGTAATAATCCTGGGTGAGCGGGTATCGAATCCACAGGGAGTAGGGAATAAAAATACTTAATTCGATTCTTAGCTATGTAAAAGATCAATGATGATCAGTGTGATAAGGATTCAATTCTCAACAGTAAAAGCAACAAGTAAGAAAGAAAAAGTAAAGAAGGGGGGTAAGGCAATCGATAAAGATGGGGTACCCGGATAATGCTCTGCCTAGGATAATTGTTTCAAGTGCAAGAACCCTCTATTATGCTTCCTAATCAATGCAATGGTGAGTCTTGGAAATCCTTAATTACATAGTCCCAAATCTAAGGTCAACTATGCCTAACTCTATACATGTCCCAGAGGAGAAATCGAACAATCTCAACCCCTCGCACTCGCATAGAGTTGCAATGAGCTCTAGGGATTCCATGTGATAAATCTCTTCCTAATTAAAGACCCCTTTGGTCCAGGTGGAAGGTCCCTAACCATAATTGAGCCCTAGATACTATGATCACCTCAACGCTTCACTCCGTTGCACGCGCAACTAAGCCCCAGCGGAAGTTCATCCCTTAGACCATTCACTCTATTATGACCGCAAATAACTCAAGGAATGGAGGTAGAATCTATCACGCCGGAGGGGAAAGGGGACGCTCCTATACCTCTCGACTCACCCTCTCAACCTTCTCCAACCTAGCTTTGTCTAACGCTCGTGGTGTGTCACTCACTCACAAGGTTACCAACAAGAACTCTCAACCCTACTGTCACTCTAGGGGAAATGTTCATACAATCAAGCATTCAAGGTTGGAACTCACAATAAACATCAATTTATTGAAAGCATAATAAAGAGGTTCAAAGAAACAAATACATCCTAGCGTTCACAATACCCGAGTACCCACTAGGGGTTTAGCTCTCCATGGAGCTAAGTACAATGAAAGAAATAGAATGTAAAAGCAATAAATCCATAAAAAAAACCCCATCGATAGTCGTGTCGATGGTCTTGTGGAAAGTCCTCTACTCGTCGTCTAAGGATTCCCTCGTCCGGTATAGGATACCCCTCGACGGAATCTCCCATACCAACCTTCTTCGTAAGGAATGATGATGCCAGAGCCGTAGAACCTCTCCAAAACCTTAGCCAATATCCCTCGAAACCCTGGTCGTAGCCCTCTCTCAAGTTGGGGAAAAGATGGAGAAAAGAATACTAAAATCTTGGCCGATTCGGCTTTTAAATAGGGCTAGAATCGGGCGACTACACGGGCGTGGATGCTTCGCGCGCCCGTGTGGAATTTCCACACGGGCGTGGATAATTTCCACACGCCCGTCTGGATCCTCTGAACTCCTGTTTTCTCGGCCGGCTATGAATAGTGCTGCTGCAGTACTTTCTACCGTGTCATTACAGTGCTCTGCTACAGTACCCTGCCTGAATAGCTTCCCGAATCCATACTTTTATCGGAGTAACGCAAACGGGCACACGTTCACGTCGTGGATCTCTTGCGTCTTCAATGATAGGCACGTTGGTGAAGCTCTTGTTTTATGTGCATAAGTCGGAATGCTCGAGTGTGACTACCTTTGTGCCCCTCCAAATGGATGTGCCAACTCGAATACGAGAAGGTTGGCACACACTCTAGCATCTCACATCGACCTATGTCTTTGCGTTTGAACTTTAGCAAGATTTCCTCCAAAATCGGTGCATTGCAATCCACATTGGCTTCTTTCCTTCATACTTGGCCTCACAACCCTACCTGCATAAAAGTAACATAAAAACAAATATATTAGTGTAAAAACCTGAGAAAAGTAATGCTCAACATAAGGAATGAACGCTTCGCATCCATATCGCACAAGCACTTATCAGTTTTCTCGGTCCCATTAGCCAATTGCATGTTATTTCTGGCATCCTGCACACTTTAGTAGCCCCTGAGAGGATCCTCATCCATGACCGCTTTCTTTCCTTGATCATCCCCCATATCTTGCCTTCATTGTTAGCATTTTATTTGCATTTTACTTGTTTATTTGTTTTATCACTATCACATTAAACTTGGAGGTTAAACAACATAGCGAAGAGGAAGTAAGAGTAGCTTTTCGGGCCCTTGGGAATACGACCCCCTCGTGCTCGCACGAGGGGTATTACTTGGCGATCCTGTACACTTGCGGGGAAGCGATCAAGTTTTTGGCACCGTTGCCGGGGACCCACGAGGAATATTCGGAAAACTTTAACCGTGTTGATTTGACCATTGTTTTGTTTTTGTTTATCATTTGTGTATATATTTCATAATTCCTCCATTTGCATTCTCTTTTCTTTTTTTTCTTCTTCAATATCTAAGTCTTGACTCTAATTATCTTGTAAGGTACCCATCTTATGACACGAGAGAGTCAAGTGAATTTAGTTGAGCCCAACGACGAGATTGAACGAGCCTTGCATCAACGGTAGAGAGAAGTGGCCGAAAGTTCAAGACAATAAGAGATCCGGGTTGAATCTAGTGAGTCTTTAGTTATGGCCGAGCCAAGGAGAACTTTATTCGATTTTGAGAGGCCACAATTTACCGGGGATGAATTTAGTGTGCAAGCACCTACTATTCCAGCCAATAATTTTGAGATCAAGGCAAACACGATAGGAATGGTTCAAAACTCAGTACAATTTGATGGGTTAGCTGATGAGGACCCACATGCTCATCTTTCTCGCTTCTTTCCAATTCGCTCAACCTTCAAGATCAACTCTGTATCTGATGATGCCTTTAGGTTGAGATTATTTCCATTCAGTCTGAGAGGAGCGGCATACAGATGGCTCACTTCTTTAGCTCCTGGTTTCATCACCACATGGAAAGACATGGTGGAGAAGTTCCTTGCTAGATATTTTCCACCAAGCAAGGCAGCGAGACTGAGATAGGAGATTTCATCCTTCAGGCAAGGGGACACCGAGACATTGTTTGAGGCACATGAACGGTTTAAGGATCTTCTACGCATGTGCCCTCATTATGGATTCTCTGCATGGATGAGAGTTCAGATGCTTTGTAATGGGCTGAATTATGCTACAAGGCAGCTCATCGATGTAGCAGCTGGTAGTTCTTTGATCAACAAACTCCCTGAAGAAGCTGAGACATTAATCGAGAACATGGCTAGCAACGAATGTCATTGGAGCACTAGATAGAAGGCACCAAGAGCAGCAGGGCTGTACGAGGTGAATGAAACCACAGCTTTGGCTACAAAAGTGGATGCTTTGACCAAGAGTGTCATGGATAACAATGCATTGGCCACAAAGGTTGAAGCTTTGACACAGAGATTTGATCAGTACATATTGGGTTCTGGCTCAAGTCCTAAGGCAGTGATGTCATGTGAAACATGTGGTGCTAGGCATGCAACAATCCAATGCCCCATTCTTGTTGCTTCCCCTGCACTGATTGAGTCAATAGAGTATGTTAGTGGAGGACCAAGGTGTCCGGGAAATGCTTTTGGCAACACTTACAACCTGGGGTGGAAGAACCATCCAAATTTCTCTTGGAACCAAGGTCAGTCACAACAAAGACCACCACCACCTCAACGTCCTTAGTGTCAGCCCCAACAACCACAAGATATGAAATATGCCACTTAAGATGTGTTGGCAAAGTTCATGATTAATACTGAGGCAAGATTTCAGAATATTAACAATCAGTTAACACAGCATGGGGGCTAGTTCAGTGAGATAAGCACTGTGTTGAGAAAACTTCAAGCGTTTGTGCAATCTCTTGAGAACCAGGTGGGACAGCTTGCTAGAGCACAATCAGAATGACCCGCAGGTAGCTTACCAAGCAACACTGAAAGCAACCCGAGGGAGCATTTGAAGCCTGTCACACTAAGAAGTGGGAAACAATTGTAGGCAAGGGCCAAGGAGGGCCCAAGTTCCTCCAATGATGGGGTAGCCATTCGGGAAGACCCTAGTTCAGGTGAGAATGCGAGTGAAAAGAATGAGAAGAAGCCTGATGAAGATGTTCCTAAGTCTCCGATGCGAGGCGGTCTGAGTATAAACCTGTAGTGCCATACCCCTCCAGGCTCAAGCAAGACAAGGAAGAAGCCCAATTCAAAAAGTTCTTTGGCATTTTCAAGCAACTTCACATTGACATCCCCCTGGTCGAGGCTCTTTCACAGATGCCCAAGTATGCTAAATTCTTGAAGGATCTCCTCACCAATAAGAGGAAGCTAGAAGACTTGGAGACTGTGACTCTGTCGAAGAATTGTTCTGCTATAATCCAGAAGATGCTTCCTAAGAAACTCACCGATTCTGGCAGCTTCATCATCCCTTGTGTGATTGGGGAAGAAATGAAAGAAAATGCTTTAGCCGATTGATAAGTGCTTGAGTAGACATATTTTTATATATGTTTTACATGCATTGAGCAATATTTTTACCATGGTTTATGTCTCATATTGTGTATTTGGTGTTCTTTTATGCATATAGGTTGTGAATGCCTTGAAGAGTAAAAAAGAAGCAAAGATAGGCTATAAAGACACAATGTTGGGAGTTCTTGTTCAATACAAAGACCAAGACACGAGAGGAGTTCATAAACGTGGAGATGTGTGCCAACTTCCAAGAAGATTCAAGTTAATTCACTAGTTGGAAGGGCACAAAGGCAGTCACATCTTCATGTTCCTTCTCTTTGTTAAGATTGCAAGACATCTCAAAGATACGTCGATGAAGAAAAATTTTATAGCCTACTGATAAGTGCTTGTGCGATATGAATGTGAAACGTTCTTTCCTTATGTTGAGCATTACTTTTCCTGGATTTTTACACTAATATGTGTGTTTTTATGTTACTTTTATGCAGGTTGGGTTGTGAAACCAATTATGAAGAAAAAAAGCCAATGTGGATCATAATGCACTGATTTTGGAGGAAATCTTGCTAAAGTTCAAACGTGAAGATATGAGTCAGGTGCGAGATGCTAGAGTGTGTGCCAACCTCCCCGTATTTGAGTTAACACAACCGTTTGGAGGGGCACAAGGGCAGTCACACTTAAGCATTCCGATTTATGCACATAGAATAAGATCTCCATCAACTTATCAGTCATTGAAGAAGCAAAGAGATCCACGGCATAAACGTGTATCCGTTTATGTTGCCTCGATGAAAAGTGGATTCAGGAGTATTTTTGGCAGAGTAATGTAGCAATCACTATAACAATCATTGTAGCAGTTACTATTCACAGCCGGCTGAGAAAACAGTAATTCAGAGAATCCACACGGGCATGTGGAAATTGTACATGCCCGTGTGGAAATTCCACATGGGCATGTGCAAAATCCACAGGCTCGTGTCGTCGCCCGATTCCAGCCCTATTCAAAGCTAATTCAGCCCCGATTTCATCATTCTTTTCTTCATCTTTTCCCCAACTTGAGAGAGGGCTTCGGCTAGGGTTTTGAGGGGTATTGGCTAAGGTTTTGGAGTGGTTCTACGGCTCTGACATCGTCATTCCTTAGGAAGAATGTTGGTAGGGGAGCTTCCGTCGAGGCGTATCCTATAACGGACGAGGGAATTCTTGGAGGACGAGTAGAGGACTTTCCACAAGACCATCGACATGACCATCGAGGGGGTTTCTTTATGTATTCATTGCTTTTACATTCTATTTCTTTGATTGTACTTAGCTCCATGGAGAACTAAACCCCTAGTGGGTACTTGGGTATTTGTGAACCTTAGGATGTATTTGTTTCATTGAATCTCTTTATTATGCTTTCAATTAATTGATGTTTATTGTGAGTTCCAACCCTGAATGCTTGATTGTATGAACATTTCCCCCAGAGTGACACTAGGGTTGAGAGTTCTTGTTGGTAACCTTGTGAGTGTGTGACACACCACGAGCGTTAGACAAAGCTAGAGTGGAGAGGGTTGAGAAGGTGAGTCGAGAGGTACAGTAGCGTGCCCTTTCCCCTTCGACGTGATAGATTCTACCTCCGTTCCTCGAGTTCTTTGTGGCCATAATAGAGTGAATGGTTTAAGGGATGACCCTCCGCTAGGGCTTAGTTGCGAGTGCAACGGAGTGAAGCGTTGAGGTGATCTTAGTATCTAAGGCATAATCATGGTTAGGGACCTTCCACCTGGACTAAAGGGTTAGGTCTATAATTAGGAAGAGATTTATCACTTGGAATCACTAGAACTTTTTGCAACTCTATGCGAGTGCGAGGTGTTGAGATTGTTCGATTTCTCCTCCGGGACATGTATAGAGTTAGGCATAGTTGACCTTAGATTTGGGACTATGTAATGAAGGATTTCCATGACTCACTATTGCATTGATTAGAAAGCGTAATAGAGGGTTCTTGCACTTGAAGCGATCATCCTAGGCGGAGCATTATCCGAGTACCCCATCTTTATCGATTGCCTTACCTTCTCCTTTACTCGTGCTTTCTTACTTGTTGATTTTACTTGTGAGAATTGAATCATTGTCACACTTATCACTATTGATTTTTCACATAGCTAATAAGCGGATTAAGTGTTTTTATTCCCAACTCCCTGTGGATTCGATACCCGCTCATCCGGGATTATTAATTCGACAAACCCGTGCATTTGCGGGATATACGGAAGGGGATCTTGTCACTTACCACATGGACGTGTGCCCGGACATGTGGCCTCAAGAGAAGAGTGTTTGGACGCGTTTTTGTGAAAAAGAAATGTAACAATTTTCTATCGTAGTAATTTCATTGTAGCGATCGTAGTAAAAATCGCTCACGCCGCGTGAAATTCCCTCGACCCACATGGCCACGTGGAAAATCCATACAGGCGCGTGAAGGCACATGACAGGCGCGATCTAAGGCGTATAAATAGCCGTTTTCCCCTATTCTTTCGCATCTTTTGTGCGGCTCTTGAGGGGTGAGACAGCTAGGGTTTGGAGAAGAGGTCTTTGCGGCTTTGGAGGTGCTTCGTCACCAACTTTGATCGATTCCTCCTCCGTCATAGCATCAAGGAAGCCACCGGTGAACCCTAGCTTCGAGTGGGTCCTTCAAGACGTCGAAGCTCTCCATCAAGGCCATCAGTTCATATATAAGGGGGTTAATTTCTATGGTTTTAATGTACTTTTCATTCATTGATGGTGTGTTTTTGTATGTTGCTCGATGGAGAGCTAAAACCCTAGAGGGTATTTGGGCTTGTGAACCCTAGGATTCTCATCTTTTGTGGATTTGTTTAGTGTTTCTATTTAATCCGAGTTTGATTAAGTTTTAATCTTGATTGTCTAATGCTTGCTTGCCTTATTGATCTTTTGGTTATTTGGTTTGCATGATTTGTTACCTTGGTGAGAGAGAGGTCTCCATTAGGGCTAGAATCTCATGATTGAAGAGGTTTGAGAGGGCGAGTCATGAGATAGTGAGAATCCTCTTTCCCCTCCGATTGGTGTATTCTATCTCCGTTCCCAAGCTCTATGCAACCATATTTGGTGTGAGGCGTGAGATTGAGAGATTTCTCTGTCGGGACCTTGTAGGGGGTCAGGATCCTTCGTCGGGAATTATGGTTGGATCAATCTTTAGGAATCGGATACACCTCTTGGAATCCCTAGAGTGCTTTTGACAAGATCCCCTTGCGTATATCCCGCAAGTGCACGGGTTTGTCGAAGTAATAATCCCGGGTGAGCGGGGTCGAATCCACAGGGAGTAGGGAGTAAAGACACTTAATTCGATTCTTAGCTATGTGGAGTATCAACAATGATAAATGTGATAATGATTCAATTCTAAACAATTAAAAGCAACAAGTAAGAGAGCAAAAGTAAGGAGGAGGCAAGGCAATCGATAAAGATGGGGTACTCGGATGATGCTTCACCTAGGAAAATCATTTCAAGTGCAAGAACTCTCTATTATGCTTCCTAATCAATGCAATGGTGAGTCGTGGAAATCCTTACATACATAGTCCCAAATCTAAGGTCAACTATGCCTAACTCTATTCATGTCCCGGAGGAGAGATTAAATAACCTCTCAACCTCACACTCCTTCTTGAGTTGTTCATCTCGATCTGGATCATAACACTTCTCGGAAGGAGGGGTAACCACACAGGGCTTGTTAGATTGGGCGGCGGAAAAGATCAAAAAGTCGGGTGGAGCCGGGAGAGAAAGACTTTACTTCGATTCGGGGAGGCTGATAATGTACGCTACCGAACCGGGAGGGACAAAAGGAAAGCACATGCCTTATTTAAAAATGGAAAACACGTCTTTACGGGTGGGGTTGACAAGATCCCCTTGCTTATATCCGCAGTGCGGGTTTGTCAAGTAATAATCCGGGGTGAGCGGGGTCGAATCCACGAGGAGTAGGGAGTAAAGACACTGTCGATTCTTAGCTATGTGAAGTATCAACAATGATAAGTGTGGTAATGATTCAATTCTCGAAAATGAAAAAGCAACAAGTAAGAGAGCAAAAGTAAGGAGGAGGCAAAGGTAATCGATAAAGATGGGGTACTCGGATGATGCTTCACCTAGGATAATCGCTTCAAGTGCAAGAACTCTCTATTATGCTTCCTAATCAATGCAATGGTGAGTCATGGAAATCCTTACATACATAGTCCCAAATCTAAGGTCCAACTATGCTAACTCTATACATGTCCCGGAGGAGAAATCGAGACAGATCTCAACACCTCGCACTCGCATAGAGTTGCAATGAGCTCTAGGGATTCCAAGTGATAAATCTCTTCCTAGATTTAGACCTAACCCTTTGGTCAGCGGAAGGTCCTAGCCACAATTAAGCCCTAGATACTAAAGATCACCTCAATGCTTCACTCCATTGCACGCGCAACTAGGCCCCGGTGGAGGTTCATCCTTAGACCATTCACTCTGTATGGCCGCAAAGAACTCAAGGAAGGTAGAATCTATCACGTCGGGAGGAGAAAGGGGGCTCACATGCCTCTCGACTCACCCTCTCAACCCTCTCCAACCTAGCTTTTGTCTAACTTGCTCGTGGTGTGTCACTCCACTCACAAGGTTGCCAACAAGAACTCTCAACCCTAGTGTCACTCTAGGGAAATGTTCATACAATCAAGCATTCAAGGGTTGGAACTCACAATAAAGCATCAATTTATTGAAAGCATAATAAAGAAGTTCAATAAACGAATACATCCTAGGGTTCACAATCACCCAAGTACCCACTAGGGTTTAGCTCTCCATGGAGCTAAAAGTACAATCAAAGGAATCGAATGTAAAAGCAATGAATCCATAAAAGAAACTCCCTCGATGGTGCGTGTCGATGGTCTTGTGGAAAGTCTACTCGCTCAATGTCAGTCCGGTATAGGGATGTCGCCTCGATTAAAGCTCCCTTACCAACCTTCTTCCTAATGGAATCACGATGTCGAGACATAGAACCTCTCCAAAACCTTGCCAATACCCCTCAGAAACCCTAGGCGAAGCCCTCTGCAAGTTGGGGAAAAAGATGGAGAAAAGAATACCAAAATCGGGGCTGAATACGGCCCTTAAATAGAGTGGAATCGGGGTAACTCCACGGGCGTGGGCGGTAGCAGCGCCCGTCGGAATTTCCACGCAGGCGTTGATAATTTCCCACATGCCCGTGTGGTTCTGACTTTCTCAGATTTCTCGGTCGGTCGTGAGCGAGTGTTGTTACTACTGAGTGCTACTGCTACGATCTTCATGACTGAATAACTTCCCTAATTCCATACTTTCATCGGGGTAACACAAAGCGGGCTGCGTTCATGTCGTGAATCACTTGCTTCTTCAATGATATATATGTTGGTGGGGTTCTTGTTCTTGTATCGTAAGGCGGAATGCTTTCGAGTGTGCACGCCTTTGTGCCTCAAATGGATGTACTCACTTTCGAATCCGAGGGAGGTTGGCACACACTCTAGCATCTCACACATCGTCCTGTGTCTTCGCGTTTGAACCTTAGCAAGATCTCCTCCGAAAATAGGTGCATTATGATCCCACATTGGCCCATTT
This sequence comes from Dioscorea cayenensis subsp. rotundata, assembly GCF_009730915.1. Lineage (NCBI taxonomy): Eukaryota > Viridiplantae > Streptophyta > Magnoliopsida > Dioscoreales > Dioscoreaceae > Dioscorea > Dioscorea cayenensis. The sequence goes on along the minus strand of NC_052479.1, from coordinate 21,000,807 downwards.
CCTTCATACTCGAGCCTCACAACCCTACACTGCATAAAAGTAACATACAAACACACATATTAATGTAGCGAGAAAAGTAATGCTCAACATAAGGAATGAGCAGCTTACGCATTCATATCGCTACAAGCACTTATCGAGGGTATTGAATCCTTCCCTTCCCCATTTTGGTGAGAAAGCGACGTATACTCGAAGGAAAGGCGGAATATTTCACCCCTCATCGGGAGTAGTTTATTTAGTTGTCAATAGCTTGTGATTCGGGTTTGTCGACCCGATCATTTCGAGTCGAGTAAAGGAGCATCTCCCTCTTCGTCAGTCAGCTCAATACATTGTATCGATGGAGTGACATCTAAAGCTTATCCCTTCCCCCTGAGTCCCTCTGCAGGGGATCGATAGAAACTAACAGGGTGACGGGTGAACCACATCTGCGAAAATTCCATAGGCATTCTCCGATCGAAGTCGGATTAAATGCAAATATTCTATTCAAGAGGAATCAGTTTTTTGGGAACCTCGGGCTGTAAGACGATGGTTCGAAGATTTTGATGCCTTCTTTTCCGGTCAATGAACCAATATTTTGAGGAGCGACTAACCAATCTCATTTCTCGGATAAGTCTATCGGTTTAGAGATTAGTTCATGCTCTTTCATCCCCTAAGGAGTCGGAGATGGCCCTTTCAGGTGCTGATTCAGGTTGAGTTTGTTAATACATGTATAAAGATCTGCTCTCTCTTTTCCCTCTCCTTTTTAGTCAGTGTTCATTCTTCACACTTCCATGCACTTCTTCTCTTCCTCCCTAGAGATAGGGGGCACACCCGCATGTGACCACTGTCATCAACTTTCAGAATCATCATGAACTTCAACCCCGAGCGACCCGACATTCCATCCCCGTTCTGGGATCAGAATCTACATGGCGAACATCCTCCGGGTTTACACATTCGTATTAGAGGAGGATCTTTACAATTTTTGAAATACTCATACATGGGAGGGTGGAAGCTACTCAGCTGTTAGGGAGAAAAGGAACTCGTAGTTCTGAGTACTGACCAAGCTCCGAGTTGACCTGACAGGAAGCAGGAGCGATGGAGCCAAAGGTAGCATAACTTGTTCGGTTCAATTGATCGATTGGAGCTTCTAGTTTTCCTATTGAGGAATCATTTTATCGATTAAGTTATTTATCTAAGGCTCAAGGGCAAGGGCAGAAATAGGCTCTACCTACTACCAGTGAGCAAAGCCCTTTCCATACGCTATCGATTGGTATAGCTCAGAATGGATCACGGATCGATTCCAGCCGAACTTCAAAATGATTCTTGGGCGATGTTCGGGTATGGCGGGTGTCATGAGTATACCATTCTAGGGAGCACCGTCCATACCAATGGTGGAGTGAAAAAGGCGTCAGTGATTCATCTCCACACGCCAATCATGGGAACTTACTTATGAATTGCACCTTTTGAATAAGCTGATCGGCTCATGGAGCTCTTTGGGAATAATCTTGGCGAGAGAAGGGTAAACTCTTGCCATAGTTATTATGCACCCCAAACTCGACAATTTTTATCATCCCCTAGCTCACATCGAGTATGTTATGCCTTCTAATGGATAAAGCGTTAGTACACGTGGATAGAGATGTTTTTCCCAATGATTGATAGATATAAGGGGAGATAGTTTGGTAAGCAAGATCTTCTATAGGGAAATTAAAACTTTGTCTTCTACGGGGAGTAACCGTCGGATAGGCCGGAGTGAGGGGAGCCAGTCATGTCTATATATATTCCGGATTGGTGTCGGGATCGGTGTCGAAAATAGGATAGCGATAGCGATGGAGGTTAATAATATTACGGAGATACAGTCGAGGGATGATACGAGGGGTACTTTCTCAGTCTCCGCCACGAGCCGCCCGGTGAGCTATCAAGGGATAGAGTGCCCGTCCGCTTCTCAGCCGTACCATCCTTCCCTCGGCTCGAGGGATCAAGCGTTGTTGTTAGAAGTCGAAGCAAGGTTTGAAGAAGATGTTCGAGATCCATATTCGAGTGAGAGAGCTGGTTGACCTATCCGCGGTTGATGCACCGGGATGGAATTTTAGTAGTAGTAGTGGTCTCGTGGTAGGCGCATTAGTAGCGATGGAGTGCGACTCGAGTATCATTCTTCATAGCATATCCGGCTTATCTTTGCCTAGTATCCCTTCATGTTCAGCGCCCTCCGGGTATTGTCACGGAGACAAGAGCCCGGCGCGCGAGATAGGGGAGCCTAAGCGCCAAGGTTTCGATCTCCCAATCAACGATGATCTCGGCGGTGAGTTATAAACAAAATCTCTTGTTAAGTCGCTAGCTCCACCGCAAACTAACAACAAAACATTTTATGAAAGTAAAAGCACAATCTTGATTTTTGTTAGACCACTTTGACTTTTCCCAACAATTACCCCATGATCTAATAGGTGGATATCTGATCCGGCTCGGTCCAATAAACTCAGGACATCTTCTAGTGGCTCATCAAAGGTGTGAAATATCGAGTGGATATGTCTTTCGACCCTCGGACTTGAGTTTGTGTAATTCCTTTTTGCTCAACAAACTTAATTGAACCGGATTACTTTCTTTCACTCCATCCACAACTACATTTTCATTTTTGTTAAAGCCTTTAAGTCCATATTCACTTGGTTTATTTTGGACTCGATTTTCTCATTTCCGTTGTCGAAGAGCTTTTTATCACCTTTCCCGAGCCTCTAACCTTACAACAACTACACTACCCAACTAGCCCAGTGATAAAGGTCGAAATTCTGCAGGGGATGCGAGGCACGAAATCTCGATCAAAGATGTTAAAGGAAGCCCTAATCAAAAGCGGGCAAACAAGAAGATCAGCTGAGTTGATGATGGACCGGATCTCGAAAGGCGAGTGGCTTTCATAAAGGCGTATGAGAAAGGGAGGGATCGAGAGGCTTATTGCACGATCCACCGCTAAGCTAATAAATCTTTGCATAAGAGAGTAGGAGGCCGGCTCACGCTCGGAAAAAAAGGTGCACACCATGACGGAACATATGCTAAGGCCTTTGGTGGGTAAAGAGAGAAGTCAATGGAGAACTTCAAAATCCTTTGATTTGTTCATACCATTACGTCATCGATCACTGCTTTGGATCGGTTGGTGAGTCACCAAAAAAGCATCGAGAAAGGTCCGACATATCTTTTTATATGATCGGCGGTCTCATTGTAGCTATGCCCTACATCATGTTCATCTGTGTTTATTGAGCTTTCTTCACTTGATTGCCATGCGCTTTTGCTTTCGCTTTATAGAAGAGAGACCGTTGGGTCTTATTGAAAGGGGAGTGAAAAAGCAAGCGCAAGCGATAGAAAGGATAGTCCCTCGCGCGTTCGCGCGAACTAAACTACTCGAAAATGGTGAGATTCTTAGTGAAAGAAGGACCAGCGACGATCCTATCCTAAAGGATAAGGATAAGAAGTAAGAGGAGCTTTCATTGAAGTAGGCCTTTCTTTGAAGATCGAGGAAAAAAAGAAATAGGACAATTACAGCCATTCGGAAGAAGTCTTCCTGAGAGGAAACCACATTACGAGCTACCCACGCGAAAGCAAAGACCCATCTCGGTCTCATGGTCGAGCCTTCTTTTTGGATCGATTGAGCGAAGAAATTTATGCCCCTATCGATCTTCTTACGTATGGGGAAGAACATTGGCATAAACGATTGAGGGATTCGAGAGCCCCTTTGGATAACTTTTTTTTATGAGCACCTTCCTTTCTTACTAAAATTCGGGCCCTTCTTTCTGCTCCAGCTTTCTATCCTTTCGATCGAGACACGGCGAAAAAGAGGCTTTGAGAGATCGAAGTGGAGCTCATGGCCTACCTGCCATCCTTGACTAGGTGGCTAGCCATATAGTTATGCTATTATCAAAGATAGGAGCTGCTTAGATGTGCGGACGAGATAGTTATAAAAAGCTGGTACTGCTTTTTTTGAACGCTAGCCCTCGTCTTTCTTTTTACGACCAGTGGCCCTCTTGGATATCGACGAAAGAGAAAGCAAGAGGGCAGCGGTGGATTTTTATCTATCGACGGGTTCCCTTCCTTAGACAAAAATTTGACCCCTCTTTCCAACTCATAAACCATCCCATCCGGGGTGGGCTCACTCACTAGTCAAAGAAGGAAGAATCCTGTCAAGATAGGAGCCTCTCAAAGAAAAAGAAGCCTATTGAATGGGGGCAATCCTTTAGCAAAGAGGAAGCACCCATGGGGAAGATCTCGTTTGTAGGGGGTGAAAAAAATGTACGTGTGCGAATTGAAAGAATCGAAGGCTGACCAAAGCCCTGATTTTTCTTGCTTACCATTGGGGGCTTCATTAGGCGGGTCCCATAATATCCAAAAAGAGGGATCTCGCTCGGTTCACTAGTCGACAAAAAGCTCGTACTGGGCATTATGTATGAAGAGTCTATTAATGGATGACTGCGATTGATGGGCTGGAAAGAGCACCTAAGATTATAATAGGCTAAAGTCCGCCCTTGGTGAGGGGTATCGAAAGGCGTCACTATCGACCTCGGTTGGTGATTGGATGGTCTTGATTGGGTTGCCCTTAACAATTATTCAACCGAGACTGCTTGCGAATTCTCCAGAAGCTTGACTTGCTTGCTCAGCCGAGTTGATTCCGAAGAAGAGGTGCTTACCACTCTGTACTCAAATTGTGTC
>NC_052479.1:20964536-20995142 GCF_009730915.1 Dioscorea cayenensis subsp. rotundata | reverse complement strand
GGTGATGAAAGTACAAAATATTGTTACCTACAACTCAGATGTTTTCCATCCACTGGTGAAAAGCTATTTTGAGTGCAAAATGATGCCTCCCATTTGGCCCGTCAAGATGTTAATAGACAGACATTATGACTGTTGGACACTTAGTAATTCCATAAGTCTTCTATTGATAGCATATATTGGATTTGTAATTTTAGTAATTTGTGTTTCAGTCCATTGTTTCAGTATGCTCAATCATTTTGTTTTTCTATATATCTTTCTGTTTGACGACACGTACACTTGATGAGTTTATGGAGTTGCAGAGTATCAAATATGTACACTATTGAAGCATGCTCACATTTTGTTTAGAATATTTGTTTGAATATTCTTGCATTGATCTTCCTAATTTTACATTTTGTTTGAAAATTGATCGCTGTCACCGGTTATATTTGTATTGTTTCAGAGTAGTTGTAGCATCTTATGGAGTTCATGTAGCTTTGTGTTTGATGGTGATTTTAACATATATTGAGGGATATTGAGCAAGATTTATCGGGAATTCAAGTGTGGTCTTGCTCATCTTTAAATGTGAGTCATCTAATTTTTATTTCCGCTTGCAATGATGATTAATTTTGTTCTCCCATTTTATTGAGATCGGTCCCTTGTTTTCATTGAAGCATACAAGTGCCTACTATTTTTCATTATCATTCTGCAGCTTGGAAGCATATGCGTTAGAAGGTTAACGTGGCATTGCTTTTTGCGATACTCATGTTAGAACTTAATTGATGGAACCGCTTTTTCGTTTTTGATAATGTGACATTTTAGCGATATACATTCTTTTGTTGCTTTACTATCTTTGGAAACAAAATAAATCATAGTTTGATCAATCGTGCCACTACTCCTCTCCATCAACCTATTTTCCCATGGTTGTTATCTATTATAATGCTTCCCTGATGAATCTTTTCTATTAGATTTTTAGTTAAGTGAACATCACTGGGTTTTAGATCTTTAATGAGAAGCAATTATATTTTATCTATTCATTTAAAACTTTCTTAACTAATGATAATCAGGTTTAAGAAGTGAAAGTCAAGCTTCATTAGAATTCAAAAAGATGCAACAATTGTCATGCCAAAGAAAACATGCTCCATGAGATCATTTATATATGAATGACCTAGTAAACAAAATTGGCCATGCTTAATTCAAGCCAACCATCACACTTTCCATGTAGTTTCTTATCTCACATTTATAGTCGTCCTTGTTTACTTTTTGTAATCTTTCTAAAAGTTTTCTGTTTCGTTAGATTAGTAGCTAACTAGATTCTCATTATTGGACAAAAATTAGTTCAAAATGCAAATGACATGCTATACTAGTCTGAGGATTTCTTAATGTATCTAGCTCTTGTGTAAGAGCTTGAAGTTTTTATGATGATAAAACAGGTTTTATAAACTTAGGATGACCAAAATGCAAGTTTCCTCCCTAGTTTCTAGTTACCTATGGGCTGTTATAGTTGTTTAGTATGTGATGACCTCAAACATCTCTGTAAACTACTAGTTCATATTGCATTTTTCCCCCTATTATGTAGCTGAAAGTTATTGCAGAATTGTTACTTATCTACATTCTAATTATTGTATCCAATAGCTCATGACATTAATGGAATAGATTCAGGATTCACTTGTCTTATATTTTCATAATATAGATTGACTAACTTGTGCAAGAGCTTGTGGTTTATGCCAATGGGATAAGTTTGTGGTAGTTTATAGGAAAATTGTTATAATGTATGGCTTGTATTGGGCTTCGACTTGGAATGAAGTTACCTTGGAATTGGGAAAATTTTTTTATATATGCTGGCTTATAGAAAACAAAATTTAGCATTTTTTATACAGTAAGTACAAGAATATAGCAACAATACATTCTCAGATAGAAGAGAAAATTGCCAGCTGATCTTCACTATAACATATATTTTACTTAGTTTTTGAGTTTCCTATCAAAATAATGGTATAGATAAGTTCAACATAAAACAAAAATGAGTGGAATCAAGAAATAAACAACAATATGAGAAACACCTCAGCTTTAAATACTTTGTAGCACATGATGTTGAACACAAGGAACTATCACCTAAAATAAAGAGTAAACAGGAATGCTGGTAGATCAACAAAAGGTTTGATCACAAACTTAAAACAACGGTTGAGTAGTAAATGCTTTTTTCCCCTTATAAAAATAGTTAATAACATCAACAACCAAAATTCATCAAAACAAAAGGTCTAAGCAAGATGAAAAATTCTCCAGATACCACGCATAAATAAAACAGGTTTTAGTTTGAAGTCTTCTGTTTTGGAAAAAATTTAATCTTGGACAGGAATTTCGAAGGATAGCATTATCTCCAAAGAATATAATAGAAAGTAACCATGATAGTAGAAGTTAAATTTGGCTTAAAGAATCAAACTTCAAAAATAAAAATTAAAAAATTAAGGTATTCAAGTCCTCCTAAAAGCATAAATATGTATCCTCTCAGTTACCATAAAAAGGTGCTACTCAAGCTAGCACTTTGACTTGTAATGACAAGCTTCATGTTCTCAATTAGAGCATATTATGTATAATTCAGCATATTATGTATAATATTGAGAACTATATCTTGGCAAGATTTTTGAGAGCAGCATTAATGCCACAAACTGCAAGAAAACATCAATTTATTACACAACCAAATTCTAACTTGATTAAAAAAATTTTCTGTTGCATGTCATTAATCAATAATTAACATCATCCTTTGAATTGTCACTTTATGTCATGCCCTGACCCAGCGGGTCACCACGTGACAACCAGCTGCGACAACCCAAGGAGGGACACCCACTACTCAACCCTCGAGTCCTCCCAAGGCTCACAAACTCCTGCTAAATAGCAAGACCACAATGAAGATACAAGGAAGTAAAACTTTCACTCAAAAAATCAACCGAGTTGCAAAAGACATACAAGTCACAAGTGCAACGTTAAGGACACTAGTGGATCCACTGTAATTACACCATGCAATAAACAAAAACCTGACTCGAGATGCAAATTGCCAAGCACTTCGCCTTTCTCTGACGCCCCCAAACCACTAAAAACACGGATGGGAGGGGGTGAATAACCAAGGTCATTCAGTGAATGGGTTAACACAAATCTAAAAGAAAATCAAACCAAATCAATGTATTCCAATAAACACATTTTACAATAAGATAAATAAACTAGAAACATTTCACATTCGCAACACAATGTAAGTCCAAGATATGAAACATTGGTATTTAAAAACCGAAACATAGGTTTTACGTGAGTAGACAAACCATCAACATGCATAAAAAAATGCATGGGCATAAGTTCTGAAAATGAGTAGAAACACCAACTTAAACAAATAAAATTTTCAACATTCACAAATCCTCAAAAGGCATTAAAATATAAAACATGCTATATAGAGATCACACCTCGAATATACCAATTGCAAGAAAATATAATTTTTCTCAAATACTGAATTTCCTTCTCGATCAAATAAGTCATGGCCTAAAAACACTCTCCAACATTAGCTATCGTCGTGACTAAGTTGAGAGTCACCAAGGTCTTCGCACCCTTGACGTTGGCCCACCAGTCCCGTATGGTGACCCCGGGATCCTAATTTATCATCCAATAAGGGATCTACAATCCCACATGATCTGGACAAATCAACACTCAAGTCCACCATACCACCTCTAAAGGCTGGCTCGTGGGGACCCACTACTATAGTAGTAGGACCTTAGCTCGCCGTCACCGTCCACATCATCATGTATATGTAGCAATAATACAATCAGAAATAAACAATGAATATAAACTTTCATAAAGTATTCCAATCCCGATATGCCAATATGTTCAACAATATTTTCTGTCCAAATGGCAAGAATAGCTCAATTACACGTGAAGCTTTTCAAGTTGATTGAAACATTGCTTTAGACAATAAAACCAACTAATATTAAATACACTATAATATCCACCATTCAGATGAACATGGCATTCTGAAATGAAACCCCTTTTCTTTCATTACCATAAATATCAAAAGTATACTTGTAAAAGTGAAAGGTTTTACAAATCATTTCTAGAAGCAGCTACCAATAGTGTAAAAAGTCATCTAAACAAACATGGCTTTTGGTCTAGTTAAACCTCAAGTTACTTAGGATCATTCTAGCTTTCTCTTTCCGCATCTCACTAAGTTTTCCTCCAAGTACAAAATTAATTCCGAAAGTCTAGTCAACCACAACATACAAGTCCTTTAAAAGTCATGAAAATATGTTCATCTCATCACATATATTTACACATGGAAATATATATAGATCAAATTTTACTTTATACATCATCGGGTATTTACTTTCACAAGTCTTTACTATTCAACCCTTTCTTATACTCAATCATATCTTAGATCCTTATCATGGTGACATTACCTCAACATCAATATTTACTTCATCTATTATAATCCTATTGTCAAAATACTCAAAAGTTGACTAGCTTCTCTTAGGAGTATTAAATAAAACTATGATTAGAAATTCACAAGAATATTCAGTTTTGCAATCCAACACTTGTCACATATAACTCAATCTATTCATCATCAACCTTCTAAAGAAATTCCATTTAAAATAATAATCATAACCATTGACATCCACCCAATAGATACCGCAATATGATCAAAATATAATTAAGCACCCTACACTATGCTCACAAGAGCAAGCCTCATCCACTTTGGTGATCCTACAATGTAAGTGTAAGTAATTATGTCATCTATGGTTCTCAAATATTGCAAAGAAAATATTAACATCAATCTCACTGACTACCCAAAATCATGCATAAGGTTCCACAAGTCATTCCAATTCCAATTCCAATGTACTAGTGTAGTTATATACCTTAGCATTCGGAGCTCCATCAAGTTCCATGTACCATATTTATCACATCATGCCTCAAAACTTTAGAAATTATACATCACTAGGGAGATTAAATCATCCATTGAACATACATAATCAATTTCAATTATAATAATTAAGCTCAATGAACTCATTGTAATAATCAACAATTTCCATTCATCCACCATGCATGTATGTCCTCAAGTTCAATCTCAACTAATACAACTACATCCTCAGTAAGCTTTAGCATAATTTCCAGAGAATAAACCAGAAGTCATCCAAATAAACCATAGTCTCTAGTGGTCATCTTCACCTTATTTTAACCCACGAAACAACAATTTAAAATATCATAAAGCCATGGAAATCATTCCAGAAAGCAAATAAAATATTTTTAATACTTAATTAGTATTGTGCACTCAACATAACCCACTAACCATACATGTCATCTCGCATTGAGACGCACACACTGTTTGGCAATTTCCCTCCTCTTAGAAGATGTTTTGCCACCTCGACACAAGCAAGGAATCCAAGAAGCTATCAAGACCAAAACTCAGAATCAATATTCATGCATATGTGATGTTACATGTCAGACATGTAACACTAGGGTTCTAGGGCAAAAAGACATCATTTTTGATCCAAATGAACTCAAACTAGAGGAAACCTAGTTCTAATTAGTCCAATAATGAAGGGCTTCAATTTAGATCAAAGAAATACAAAAAGGCTAGAAAATATTTTGGTGCCACGGTACAGCTACAGTATTCTAGCTCGCTACAGTGCCTAATCACCCTCAAATGAGTGGTCAAGTAAAGTTCTCTAATCATGAATTGAAAGGAATCCTAGAAAAAATACTGACCCTAGGAAGGAAGGATTGGTCCAAAAAGTTACATCATGCCCTTTGGGCTTATAGGATAGCTTTAGAAGACATCATTGGGAATCTTACCATACCATCTAGTCTACTGGAAAGCATGTCACTTACTAGTTCAGTTAGAGCATCAAGCCTATTGGGCCACTAGGGTTCTTAAATTTTTAATTTAGATGCTATAGGAGAAAAGAGTAAACTTCAACTAAATGTGTTAGATGAGTGTGGAAAACGGCATATGAAAACTCTCTCATCTACAAAGAATGCACAAAAAAACTTATCATGAAAAAATTGTTTAAATTAGGGGCATAAATTTTTGTGAGGGAGATCATGTGTTATTTTATAATTCTCGCTTGAAACTCTTTGAGGGAAACTTATGTCACGGTGGTTGAGGGCCCTATTGCATCACTCAAGTATTCCCCCATGGTGCAATTGAAATAACGCATCCAAAAACATGGCACATTTAAGGTGAAATGGTCGAGGCTAAAAGCTTTACTTTTGGTATCATTCCTGTTCTAAGATCACAAATCTTTCAAAACAGGCCTACTTACGGTGCATCAAGCTCGTGACTTTAAACAAGCTCTTCTTGGGATGCACCCCAAGCAAAACTTTCATATTTTGTTAAGCTTGAGTCTTTGGCTTTCGCTTTTGTGTTTTTGCTTGAAATAGATTGCTCGGTGTGTCTTGCATTTTCATGTGTTGGTTGGATACTTGTGATCATAGACACTCATTTTATGCTTCCTATGTCATATGTGTATTTGTGCTTAATTGTAGGAAACTGGGAAAACTATGCTCAATATTCCAGGACTTTTACATGATACTTATGGCCGTAAGGAGGACCGCAAGCCTCAAATAGAGAGCTTTATAGGCATCTTGCGCCCGTAAGCCACCTCGCAAGGGGAATTCAGAGAGTTTTGTAAGAGAATATGGGTGGACATGTCTGAACTGGGTCGGGTTTGGGTTGTGCGAGACTAAAAAGGCAACCCATATATTTGGGCCTGGTTGAAATGGGCCATGTTTGGGCCAAATTATTTTGGTCCAAACTAGGCTCATTTGATTTTCATTAGGCCCAGGCCTAGCCTAGCCCAACCCAAAAAATAAATAAGTTTTTATAAAATAATAGTAATAACTAAATAAAACCACTATTACAACCCCTCAAATTTTGTTAAACAATTAAATAAAAAAGACAAAATTAGATGAAAAAGAATGCACATATCCTTACACATACATATATTAAAAAACCAAAAGCAAAGCCTAGAAAGTTACTTAGTATTTTCAAACATATATTTTTTTATTATAAATATATATATTATTTATTTATTCGTGCTGGGCCGGGTTGGGTGGTGCTAAAATTCATCTAACCCAAGCCCAACCTGAAATTCAATCAGGCCTACATATTTGTGCCCACCCGACTGTTTGGGCCAACTTCTTAAGCCCATATCTTATATTTTTGGGTTGGGCTCGGGCCAACCCATGGGTCACCTGGCCCATGTCCTCTCCTACAAGCGAACTTACATCCCGTAAGTCCTTTTGAGCACAATTCAATGATTCCTTATGGGCATCTTATGCCCCGTAAGTGAGCACGTAAGGGTTATCTTGACCACTTTACCGCACCCCTTTTAACCTTATGTCATCTGTAATTTTTTTGTGGGAGTTAGCCCATGTCCCTTATGGGTAGTTTACACCCGTAAGTGAGATTGTAAGAGCAAGTCGAGAACCTTACGGTCGACACTAACGCCCGTAAGTGAGTCATAATTCACTAAGGTTAAAGCATCGGCAAATTAGTATGTCTTTATTTTTTAAAACATTTCACCTCTCCCACACTCTCAATCAAATTTGTTCCTTTTCTCTCTTGTTCTTTTCAGTGGAATTCCCTTGCATTTCTTCTATGGCTTAAGCAAAAGAAATCCCTTCCTCTTATTGCTCTCATTGTTCACCTATCCTTTCTTCCCTTTCAACACTAGAGGTGAGATTATATTTATCCTTTTTCTACATTCCGCTTTTGGTCTAATTCAAGGATGGTTTTTATTGTGCTTTCAAAATAATTTGTTCTCCCTGCACTCGTTATGTTTATATTATTTTAGAATATCAAAGCTTTTTGTGCACAAAAATAGATTCTTAGAGTCTCAATCTCATGGCTCACAAGTGTAAGCTGTATAAAGGTGAAGTTCCACTAGGCTTATGGCCGTAAGTCTCCCAGCAAGTAGGGCGTAAATTCCTTTATTTTGGTTATTTGCATAATGATTATGAAATAACAATTTAATATCATGCGCAGGATGACTAAAACCAAATGAATAACTACTGGACCAAAGAAGAAAGACCATTATGAGGGTTCCATCTCTCAATGATAGCCTGCAAGAGCATCAAAAGAAGTTGAAAGGAGATGGATCATGTACATGATCAACAACCTCACCACCTATTGTGCCCGCTAAAATCAACTTCTCTACTTCACATTTCGAAGATCGGTACGGCCTTCTGAAGTTGAATTGATTTCTACACTTCTACATTATAGAATAGTTGGGACTGGATGAAGTAGTTCGTGGATTTGTTAGTACATGGCGATGGACTCAGTTGTTTGACATTACAGAGGACACATATCGAGTTGCTACACTTAAAGTTCGAGCACAATAGAGATTGATAACCGGTTGACTAACTTTTGACAAAGCGAGGCTCTATTCGATTTTTTTAGTTATTTGGAGTCCAACGCACCTTAAGTTACATAGATTTGAAGTGAAAAAGAATGAAGAAGTGGCACCAATATCACTTGAGCTAGCCCTTAGCATGGAAGTATGACAATGCCCCTTGCGTATGTCCCACAAGTGCACTGGTTTGTTGAAGTAATAAAATCCCAGATGAGTGGGGTATCGTATCCACAGGGAGTAGAGAATAAAAACACTTAAATTATTTCTTAACTAAGTGAAAGATGAATAGTGATATGTGTCACAAGATGTGAAATAACAAACATAAAAGGACAAGAAAGAGAGCACAAGTAAAGGAGAAGGTAAGGTAATCGATATAAATGGGGTACCCGGATATTGTTCCGCCTAGGACAATCGTTTCAAGTGCAAGAACCCTCTATTATACTTTCTAAGTGATGCAATAATGAGTCGTGGAGATCCTTAGATACATGGTCCAAAATCTAAGGTCAACCATACCTAACTTTATACATGTCCTGGAGGAGAAATTGAATAACCTCTCAACCTTGCACTCGTATAGAATTACAATGAGTTCTAGGGATTCCAAGTGACCAATCCTCTTCCTAGATGTAGACCTAACCCTTTAGTCCAGGTGGAAGGTCCCTAGCCACAATTAAGGCTTAGATGCTAAAATCACTTCAACGCTTCACTCCGTTGCACCTGCAATTAAGCCCCATCGGAAGGTTATCCTTTAGCACATTCATGCTACTATAACCAAAAAGAACATGAGGAAATGGAGGTAGAATAAATCACACCGGAGGAGAAAGGAGATGTTGTGCTACCTCTCGACTCACCCTCTTAACCCTCTCCAATCTATCTTTATCTAACTCTCGTGGTGTGTCACTCACTCACAAGGGTTACCAACAAGAACTCTCAACCCTAGTGTCACTCTAACGAGTATTCATACAATCAAGAATTCAAGATTGGAACTCAAATAAAACATCAATTAATTGAAATCATAATAAACAGGTTCAATGAAACGAATACATCCTAGGGTTCACAAATACCCAAGTACCCACTAGAGGGTTTAGCTCTCCATGGAGCTAATTACAATCAATGAAATCAAATGTAAAAGAAAAGAATCCATAGAAAACCCCCTCGATAGTCATGGCGATGGTCTTGTGGAGGGTCCTCTACTAATCCAAGGGTCCCTTTGTCCGGCCTATAATACACCTCACTGGATCGGTGCCGACGAAAGCTCTCTCACTAACCTTCTTCCAGATAGAACTTGATGTCAGAGCCGTAGAACCTCTCCAAATCCCTAGCCAATATCTCTCAAGACCCTAGATGAAGCCCTCTATCAAGTTAGAGAAAAGATGGAGAAAAGAATTATGAAATCGGGGATGAAATTGGCCTTAAATAGGGCTAGAATCGGGAATCCACACGGCCATGTCGGCGCCACTATGGATTTTTTGCACAGGCGTGTGGAATTTCGACACGCCCATGTGGATTCTCTATTTTACACCTTGTTCGGCTGGCTATGCACATTACCTCCTATAGTGTTTGCTATAGTATCCTTCTACAGTACCAGCCCGAAACACTCCCGAATCCATGTTTTCATCGAGGTAATGTAAATGGGCACATGTTTACGCCGTGGATCACTTTGCTTCTTCAATAAATGGACACGTTGGTGGAGATCTTGCTATACATGCATAAGCCGGAATGCTTGAATGTGACTGCCCTTGTGCCTCTCCAAATCGTTGTGCTAACTTGAATACAAGGAGATTAGCCCACATTCTCACATCTTACACCCGACTTATCTCTTCGGGTTTGAACCTTCTCAAGATTTCCTTCAAATTGTACATTCACGATCTACATTGGCTTATTTCTCTAACATTCAGCTTCACAACCCTATATGCATGAAAGTAACATAAATGCACACATGTTAGCACTGAAACCCGAGAAAAGTAATGCTCATCATAAGGAAATAACACTTTGTATTCTTATCACACATGCACTTATCAAAGCTGCCCTCACACTTAAGCTTTTGCTTGTCCTCAAGCAAAAAAATTAAAAACATTATGTGCATAAATGATAGAAATATTGGAAGTTCTTGGCCTTAGGTTCACCAAAGCATACAAAGAGAGCATTGTACAAGTAAGGGAAATTTCAACACTAAATACGAAAAATCAATGCTCTACCTAAAAGCTTAAATCAAAAAGGACAACAATCCCGAAATCATGTAAGTGTCTCGAACTCACTCAAAAACAATCCAAAGTATACTCCTCAAAGTTCTAAGTACAAGGGACTTATATATCTACAAACAAGTAACAAAAATTTCAAAGATGGTAGTAGCTTCACACATCCTCTAAGGTAGCCCTTTCCAAAGCGGCCGCTAAGGTGGCTTTCACACTTTCGAGGTGGTAGCTCTTTCTACTCGGAGTGGTAGCTTTCACTCATCCTATGAGATAGCTCTTTTCTCTCATTAGGGCATAACTAGTATTTGACCTATGAGAGTCGTCTAGCCCTCTTCATCTTCTGGAGCACCTTCTTCGGGATCCTCGAAGTAGATGGTACTTGTTCAGTCGAACTAAGCATCATAACTTCTTCATTTTCCACCTTTTGGTCAAATAAACCCTCGTACGGGTCCGGATTGAACATTTCCTGCTTGTATTCATCAACAATCTCATTAGTAGTGTCTAGGAAATACAAAGTATAATTGAAATCAAGAGAATGCCGCATGGCTTCAGCAAGGCTGTATGTGAGCTTGTCATCTCCAACTCTCAATGTAAGCTCCCCGTCGTCCATGTCAATCAATACCTTGGAAGTCTGCAAGAGCGGTCTCCCAAGTATCAAAGTACATCCGCATCCTCATCGACGTCTAGCACCACAAAATCTACAGGAAAAATGTACTTGTCCACCTTCACAAACACATCTTCGATGATACCCCTCGGATGTCTCACCGTTCAATCCGCCAATTGCAAAGTCATCGGAGTGGGTCTAGGCTCGCCCAAGTCTAGCTTCTGAAAGAAGGTGTATGGCATGACGTTGATACTGGCCCCTGAGTCCACCAATGCCATTTCTTCACCCAAATTGCCAATATTACACGGAATGATGAAGCTTCCTAGGTCTTTCTTCTTGTTCGGCATGTTCTTTGCAACACCGCCGAGCAAGACGCATCTAAGATCACTGAAGCACTCTCCTCTAACTTCCTCTTTTTAGTCAATAAGTCCTTCAAGAATTTTGCCATATTTAGGCATTTGGGCCAATGCCTCAACAAAAAGAATATTGATGTGGAGTTGCTTGAACAAACTCAGGAACTTCTTGTACTGTTCATCCCCTTGAGTCGGCCAATGCCATTTCTTCACCCAAATTGCCAATATTATACGGAATGATGAAGCTTCTTGGGTCTTTCTTCTTGTTCGGCATGTTCTTTGCAACACCGCCGACCAAGACGCATCTAAGATCACTGAAGCACTCTCCTCTAACTTCCTCTTGTTAGTCAACAAGTCCTTCAAGAATTTTGCATACTTAGGCATTTGGGCCAATACTTCAACAAAAGGAATATTGATGTGGAGTTTCTTGAACAAACTCAGGAACTTCTTGTACTGTTCATCCCCTTGGTCATTCTTCAATCTAGAGGAATAAGGAATTCTTGGCTTGAAAGGTGGGGGTGCCACCTCCTTCTCTTTGCTTGCTCCATCCTAAACCTCTATAACCTCGGGTGCGTGTTCATTGGACCTCTCACTCGGAAGCCTACCTTCAACCTCACGACCACTTCTCAAAGTGATCGCCTTCACATACTCTCTAGGATTGGTCTCGATATTACTCGACAAGCTTCCTTGTGGCCTTTCCAATAGAGACTTCGCAATCTGCTCTACTTGATTTTCTAGATTGTGCAAAGAGGCGGTGTGGTTGCGAAGTGTAGCCTCGACTAATTGAAACCTTGTATCTAACGATTGCACAAACCTAGTCAAGGCCTTCTCGAAATTGGTCATTCGGGTCTCCAAACCAGAAACTCAGTTTTCCATGTGTTTGGGGCTTGTTGTTGTTGGAAACCCGGTGGCCCCATGGCTTTTTGTGGACCTTGGTTACTCCACGAAAAATTGGGATAATTCTTCCAACCCATATTATAGGTGTTGCTATACAGATTCCCTTGGTTCCTCATTGCATTAGCCACAAAATCGATATTCTCAACCAAAGATACATCACCAATAGTGATCGGGCAATCGGAGAGAGCATGTCCTCCACCACACCCGGTGCAAGTAGTCACAGCAGCCACTCTATTCGAAGTTAGAAGATCTAACTTCTTACTCAATGATTCCACTTGAGGCGCCAATGAAGTTACTGCATCTATCTCATGGAGCCCAGTCATCTTTTTCTTCTCCCTAGCATTCCATTGGTATCTATTTATCCCCATTTCTTCAAATAGTTGACGGGCCTCACCAAGGGTCTTGCTACCTAAGGTACCTCCTGCTGCCGCATCCAATAGTTGTCTTGTACTCGGATTCAACCCGTTGTAAAAGTTCTGAACAATCATCCACTTCGGGAATCCCTGTTACGGGCACTTTTTCAGGAGCTCCTTGAACCTTTTCCACGTCTTAAAATAGAGACTCCAATTCTGACTGTACAAAGTACGAGATCTCATTCCTAAGCTTTGCAAATTTTTCAGGAGGGAAATAACGGGCAAGAAAATCTTCTACCATCTCCTCCCATGTGGTAATCGATGCTTTATATAATGAGTATAGCCACTGCTTCGCTCTCCCATTTAAGGAAAATGGGAAGGCTCTCAATTTGATGGCATCATCTGTCACCCCGTTTATCTTAAGCATATCACACACCTCGAGAAAGTTCTCTATATGACTGTTTGGATCCTCATTGGCCAAACCATTGCACTGTGAGGATTGCTGCAACATGTGGATGAATGTCGGCTTTAACTCGAAGTTCTGAGCTGTAATCGCGGGATGCACAATACTCGATTGTGTCCCCAATACTGAAGGACTGGCATAATCGGATAGTGTCCGCTGTGGCTCATTCTGTTCTGCCATATTTTCAGATTCTTCTACTTCCAAATCAGCTAGATTAGACGGTTCTTACACAGGTTGTTTTCCTTTTCTTCTAAGTGTACGTTCAAGTTCAGGATTTCATTCAATCAATATCGAAGGGTTCCCTCGCATCATAACCTGGAGCTGTACTAAAAAAAAGATAACAAAATCAGAACGATGATAGAAAACAAGATGTGAAATAGAATGAATGAATGAAAAGCTAAGAAAACAAAGTGCAAAGTATCTCTAAACGCCTACCCCCCGGCAACGGCACCAAAAACTTGACAACACCCATTGCGTATGCCCCAGAAGTGCATGGGTTTGTCGAAGTAATAAAATCCCAGATGAGTGGGGTATCATATCCACATGGAGTAGGGAATAAAAGCACTTAAATTGTTTCTTAACTAAGTGAAAGATGAATAGTGATATGTGTGACATGATGTGAAATAACAAAAGTAAAAGAACAAGAAAGAGAGCACAAGTAAAATAGAAGGTAAGGCAATCGATACAAATGGGGTACCGGGATATTGTTCCACCTAGGAAAATCGTTTCAAGTGCAAGAACTCTCCATTATACTTTCTCACTGATGCAATAATGAGTCGTGGAGATCCTTAAATACATGGTCCCAAATCTAAGGTCAACCATACCTAACTCTATACATGTCCCGGAGGAGAAATTGAATAACCTCTCAACCTCGCACTCGTATAGAAATGCAATGAATTCTAGGAATTCAAAGTGATAAATCCTCTTCCTAGATGTAGACCTAACCCTTTGGTCCAGGTGGAAGGTCTCTAGCCACAATTAAGACCTAGATGCTAAAATCAATTCAACGCTTCACTCTGTTGGACCCGCAACTAAGCCCCAGCGGAAGGTCATCCTTTAGCTCACTTTTGGAGTGAGGATGGTTTATGTGAAAAGTTGTGAAGTTAAGATGAGAAGGATTTTACATTTCTTTTAAATGATATGTCAACATTTCTAAAAGTTCTCGAATTGTTTTCTATGGTATTTGAAAACAATAATTGGATCATGACTGAGTTCATTCAAAGATACTTACAAGAATGTCTTATTTGTGTTTGAAGACTTTATTATTGTGTTTTAAATATACAAAAATGTATGTTTTCATGAAACTTGGGACTCTTGAAATGATTTAAATGAGTTTACACAAACCATTTCTACTACACATTTTGTGTTATTGTTGAAGTTATTCTTGAAAATGTACTCAAGGATTATTTTCCAAACGATGCTTATTTGATGAAAAGATGTCTCAATATGATGTTTTGGATAGTTTACTCACTCTTGGAGTGAAAGTTGTATATGATAAAGCTTGTGATAAATTGATGAGATTGATGCTATATTTGAAGTATATTTTCAAAGAATACTCTTGTATGTTGTTCTTAATGAAAATGTTTTCATTAAAGATGTTATAATCTGGTTATTCACTCTTGAAGTGAAAGTTGCATATGTGACAACTTGTGTTCTCTTGATGAGACTTATACTATCATATTGATGTCTATACAAAGCCTATAGGCTGGATTGATATTTAAATGTTTTCATGGTGACATGGGAGCCGAGCTCCAGTACTTACTGCAGTAAGAAATAGATGGTTTCCACAGGCCGACCTAGTAGAGGTGGCGTGGAAAACTATCAAACCAGTTATGCCATTTTAGGTGGGAGCACAGAGCCCTGACTTGGATATTTTTGGGTTGTTCGGAGTCACCACACGAACTTCCCAATGACCAATGCCAAGATACACCCATCTTGGGGGGCTCCAGACCTAACGAAGGCCACTGTTAGTGATGGAGTGTTTTCGATGCAATTTGTGATACTATCAACTTTTGATTTATTTAATTACTTATTTAATTTTAAACATTTTTAATTATTGAGTCATGGAAAGAAAATGTATTATTTTCGGATTTTAGACTTGTTTTAGTTTCCTTAATGAATTAAAAAGGTTGTTGACTTGCATTTCTTAATAAAAATCTCACATTCATGGTTTTATACTTGATGTCTAAAATATTTCATCATTGTTGAATTTTAAAGCACATTATTCTTTTTCAATTTTTATTTATTCATGTATAAGCTATAGTTCCCTGTTTAGTCCGTCACTTGGTAATCTAATTTTTAGAGCCTATTCACTAAGATCTGGTCGTCGATTTAGATTTCTTAAATCCCTATTTTATTGAATTATTGAAAGAAATAAATGCCATTGGAATTATAATTGGTTTTAAATTGTTTATATTTTAAAATGGTTATTAATCGTGTAAATTATTTACGCAAACATAAGTTCTTGTTTCGTGCTCGTTACTTATACTATCTTGGTTATGGTTGCACATTTGAGTCATTTAACATGTTACAACTATTAGACATTGTGTTATGCAAATATCTGGGTTTGAAATTGTGGAAAGAATATTATTTTTTTTAGCTATTCATTTTCCGCAGACTTTTATATCTTGAGTTGTTTGGAAAATGATTCCTATTTAATTTAGAGCTTGGCTTTGATCAATTGTTATTGTAAAATACTTTTATTGGTATACGTTGTTCTTTGTGAATTTTAGTGTTACTCTATGGTTGCTATTTTCTTTGTTTTGGGTATTGGTAAAATCTTAAAATAGTTTATTATTACATTGCTTATATTTATTTTTGACATGTATGATTTTATAGTTCCATGCAATTCCCATCATTGAGTAACCAAGATACTCAGCCCCTCTTTTTTTTCCCATATGTTAATTCAATGAAGCAGTGCGGACGTGAAGTGCTTGGCAAGAGTCTGTTTCATTGTATTTACTTTAAGTCTGTATGTATATTCTAGTACTTGGCAATAGGGTGTGAAATTCACTAATGCATTGTGTTTGACCATTTGTATATTTTTCTTCCTTGAGTGCTAATGTATGTTGCTATTGTCGAGTGTTGTTTGATAAACTGTACTGAGAGTTCGGGATGAATTTATGATTATGTATTCCAAGTTGTAGTCTTGTATTTCTAAATGTGGTTGTATATGTTTGCTTGACTTCAAAATGTACTAATTGGGCATGTATCGAAAATTGTTTTATCAGTATGTTGTTGGGTCACTTAGGATTGGTTATAGTGTTCTTGATCAAGTATTATGTCAACCTTATGATGATCCAGGATTGAGGTAGTGTTGACCTCCCTTGGATTATCGCGGCAGTATGTCACTTGTGGGACCCTCAGGTCGGGGCGTGATAATATGAGTTCAAGTTGATACGCATGTTATACACCCACTATGAGCACGCGAATAAATGGAAGACCTACTTATGAATCGACATATATTCAAAGGTAGAGGTACTTGTTGCGGAAAGCCAAAATTTCGTGTCGGTCGTTGTGTCGATGATCATTATGAAGTGAATGACCAGTGCAGCAACTCCATAGATCTATCGCATAAAAGTAGCTCATGTCGCAGATGGCAAGTTTATGGTATCCTGTGCAAACATGAATGCATTGTAATAATGCAGACAAAAACCAACATTCATTGATATATTAGTGGCTACTTCACCGTTGATAATTACAAATTGACATATAAGGATGCTATTTTTCCCATACCCGACCATGACACACCTATGGACGACAATCGAGAACTGCGTTTGAGTCCACCTATCATGATAAGGCAACCTGGGCATCCTAGATGGAAGAGAATCGAGTCGCAATCATCGGAGGTCCCTAAGTTACGTTGTAGATCTTGTAATGAAACTATCACCGAATAGGCATTGTAAATAAACACAAATTTAAATAGCAACAATCTTATTTACATGTCAATCTTTGATCTTTAAATAGAGACTTTGATATTTAAATAGACACACTGAAAGTTAAGCAGAAACTCTTATTATTAAAGGGTAACACTTAAAGTTAAACACAAACATTGATATTTAAATAGAAACACTGAAATTTAAACTGAAAAATTGAAAGTTAAACAAAGAAAAATGAACATACAGACATTAAACAAACACAAGTGAATTTACGTAAGAATGTTTGCCATGTCAGTGGAAAAGAATGAATAGAATTTAAATTATAATGACAAAACTGTTTTACATCTCAAAACAATATTAACTCTGTTTCCCCCAAGTCAAAGAATCGCTTTTCTCAGTGATGCCGACCGCGCTCCTTTCCATAAGTTTGAGGGTAACATAATTTAATCTCAAATAAGGGATGCCCATTTGCTGTAGTCGTAGCTTTTCATCGTCAAGTAACTGTTCGATAAACAACATGACATAGATGGCGCAGTTGACACTTCCTGGTTTTTGTCGTTGGGTGTCACTGTCATGAATTAGTGGGCACGATAGAGTCACTGTCTTGCCAAACTCCATTTCGACACAATAGTCGAATAGTCTCCGCTATCGAGATATATAATTTGAGGTTAGAATCTTGATTAAGAAAGTACTATTTATTAAACTCTATTTATCAAAGAACTTACCATTCCTTTGGCATCTCTATTTATCAAAGCTTGTATTCTTGTATCAGAGAATCAAGACGGGCCTTCTCTTGGTATACAGGTTCCAGTTTAGTGAATACTGCAAACGATGCCCTTTGGATGATCTCCAAGTGTTGTCCACTCATGTGAACTTTCAATTCAGCCACGGTCTCCACTACCAGTGTCAAGTAGCATCGCCTATTAAGTAGGTTTACTGCCATAATCACAAACTTGTGACAATAACATTACATTACGCAGTATTCAAAACATCTTAAATAGAAAGATATGTTTTTAATTGGAAACCTCAATTCTTAAACGAAAAGATCACTTCTTAAACAGATACCTCATTTCTTAAATAGAAACCACAATTCTTAAATGGAAATAATTTTTTTTAAACTAAACCTCATTTCTTAAAGGGGAAACATACATTATAAACATTACACACCATAACAATTGAAAAAGCTCTTTAGATCATGTACACATATGAAAATGTAAAACAAAACAAAACCTAGCCAAGAAATCTCCATGCAGAATTGAATATCATCCAATAAAAATATAACCGTAAAACAAAACAAAAAAAAATCTATCTTTATAACAGAATAGTTTATAAATAAAACCATAATAATGACTTCTTTAATGGCGTCCACCTTGCTCAATACCTTGGACTGCAAACTGATGAAATGCCGAATACTTGAGCGAGACTTTTCCTTCGAGACACTGGTAGAAAGGAAAATTCCAGTTCTACAGAGGATGTCAAGGCACAGACAACTTTGGAAAGTAAAAAGCTAAAGAGGTGAAGAGAGAAAAAAATGTAAACGGCGCTAGTAATGGTTGTCTCTCGGAATTACCCCAAGAAAACCCCCACTTCCTCTCAAACCGGAAAAATGGTTGAAGTGGGCATTATGGTCAAACCACATCGTACTGCAATGACTCCCCATACAAGGGGCAATTTCATCCAAAAAATTCAAAACTAACTTTGTTAACCACTGTCCACGGTTACATACTTTAGGGGTTTGAAAAACATTGTGTTTAAAAGGAAAGGGTTTTTAGGGTTACACAAATTTAGGAGTTGTGTTTGTACATATTGCAAACTTAGGGCTTGTTATTGGCAATTTCCACAAATACTAATTCTATGTTTTCTTTTTTGGAATGTCTGATATTTTTCAATCAAAACCCTAATCCTATATTTTTCTTTCGGAATGGCTTCTATTTTTCAGTCAAAATTCTAATCCTATGTTTCTTTTGGAAATGTCCCCTATATTTTTGTCTTTAATCAAAACCATAATTTTACATTTACTTATAGTAATGTCTCCTATTTTTCAATCAAAACCCTAATCCTAGGAAAATGAAGCTTATGATTTAGATGATAATGTCAATAATGATCAGACTCCTAAGGAAGAAGAGAACATCGCTAGAGTCACATTGAACATGGATAATCAGCTCAGACCATCTATTGAGGAGCCACCGAACCTGGAATTAAAGATTTTACCAGAGCACTTACAGTATGCCTTTTCAAAAGAAGAATACCATTTATCCGATTTCAGATAGCGCATGGGTGAGTCTAGTGCAAGTGGTACCAAAGAAAGGGGGATGACGGTAATTACCAATTAGAAGAATTGACTTATAGGGAATTGAATGACACTACTAGAAAGGACCACTTTCTGCAGATATTCATAGATAAGATGCTGGAAAAGTTATCAGGGCATCCATATTATTGTTTTCTAGATGGATTTTTGATATGTGCTTGTGCGATAAGAATGCGAAGTGTCTTTACTTATGATGAGCATTACTTTTATCGGGTTTTAACGCTAATATGTGTGTATTTATCTCATAAGTTATATCCAATTAATTTTTTATTAGTATCTTATTTTTCAGGATGTTCTTATAATTTTTAGAATAAATTATAATAAAATTATTTTTTATATTTGTTTATTTTTTAATTTAATTATGATTCTTAATATATATCTAAAATTCAATTTTGATAATATTATCAAATATAAATATAGAAATTAAATAAAATTTAAAATAATATATTAAGAGAAAATTTGAAGTATTATTTTCAAATTAATCACCATGAAAATAGATATTAAGTAAATTGTGAGTAAATGTTTAGTTTAATAAAAAAAAATTATATATATATATATATAAATATATGAGAGGGTAAGGGTACGTGAACGGGTTTTACCCGTACCCTCTTCAACGGGTAAAGGTAAGGGCAAGGGTACGGGTAGGGTAGGGGCATACCCTTACCCGACCCGTACCCGCTCAAAAACTAACGGGTAATACCCGTACTTGTACCCATACCCGGTCAAAGAGGGTAATACCCTCTTTGACCGGGTACGGGTACGGGTATACCCTTTGGGTAGGGTACAAATTGCCATCTCTAGTTTTAGCAAGGTTGTTAGACCCCACTCGGGCATTGACCTGGCTAAGTCTAGTGGTCAAGGGTCAATGGGTTCGACTGGGTTGAACCGTGGTTGAATCGGGGTCAATAATAAAATACAAAAACATATTATAATAATTAATAATGAGCAAATATAATATTAAAACCATAATTATAATATAAAAAACTACTCAAATTTATATTTAAATTGATAAATGACTTTATATACACTAGTGTTTTCTAATTATGTATAATCATCGAACTTCTCTCGGTGTTTTTTATTAATTTATTTGTGTATTGGTTGATTTTGTTAGAATAGATAAAAAAATTTAATTCACTAACTTTCATCCTTTTATATGGATGATATATTTTATCAATAAATTATATAACTTACCCAATCTCAATTGAGTTTTTATTTTGTTATAAATTCTTTTATTTAGTTAAAATATTTTATTTTTATATTTTATAATAAAATTGCATTCATTTATTGTTTTATTTTCTTAATAAATTAAACATTTTTATAAAAGTATTTACATAACATATTAATGGATTTTATTTTTAAATGTTAATTTTTGTTGGTATGTTTATGATATATATATATATATATATATGTAATTCTATTTTTTATTATAAATTAAAAATTAATATTAATAAATATACATGATTTTGTGGTTTCTAGTGAGAAAATAATAATAAATTATGAAATATTATTAAAAAAATCCTAACATTGTGACCCTGATTGATCCGGTCGGGTCAACCAGTTCCCGGTTGAACTGCCTGGGTCACCGGGTTAACACCCAATTTTTCCATACCCAGTTCAATGGGGTATACCCGGGCCGGCCACATGGCCGGTTCCCGGCTTTTCCTGTTGAACCAGCTGGGCCAGTCCGGGTCTGACTACCTTGGGTTTTAGAAGATTGGATGTCAAATGTTTTTTTCACCTGGAGAACTAATAGGATTATTGCAAGCAGAACACGAGGGACGTGCTTTAGACGAAGTGATTTGTTATCGAGCAATCTTATTGGGAATAGTGAGGGCATCTCTGAATATTCACGGTTTCATATCCTAAGTGAGTTTTTAAGAAACTACTTGGCTTTTAGCTAAAGCTACTCTATGAGGACGTATTGATTGGTTGAAACGATTGAAAGAGAACATTGTTCGGGGGAAAGGAGATTATAACTGTTGGTACCGGATTCCAAAAATTAGTGCACCGTTCAAGGCAAAACAAGACTATTCATTTGAAAATTAAAAAGAATAATCTATTTAACTTAGATGTGAGAGATAATTTATCAGATTGTAGAGAATTATTTTGTTCTTGCATCCAAGATAGTTAATTTATATGAGACATCAGAACAATCATTTACGAATTCCTAATGGTTGATTCTTTTTTGCTTACCCTTTTTTTAATTTCACCATTTGTTTTATTTTATCTTGTCAGATCATTGATTTACAAAATAAAATAATAAAAAAATTAATGTAATGGTTTGAACCGCATATCGACATCCAATCACAGTTAGAAGGTTCCCTCAAAACAATCATTATTTTTTTATGCAAAAAGATATTGGAACATCAATTTGCTGGAGATGATCGAACCAGGAGTTCATTTTGGTCATTGTACTTAGAAACAGAATCATAGAATGGTCACCTTACATCTCCGCAAAAACGTAAAGGAATTCATATTACAAATCTTACTATAACTGTTCACTTTATTATCAAAAGCCTGTGATTTAGTTTTTGATGCAACAAATAGGGGAAAAAGCTTTTTAATCATCGGTACCAAAAATAAAGTAATGGATTCAGTAGCATTGGCTGCAATAAAGGGCTTAGTGTCATTATGTTAATAAAAAATGGCTTGGTGGTATGTTAATGAATTGGCCCACTATGAAAGTGAGACTTCATATGTTCAATGACTTAAGAGTAAAACAAAACATAGGGAAACTGAACCGTGTCCTCAAAAGAGATGTACCGATGTTGAAGAGAAAATTATATGCCTTACAATCATATATAGCTGCGATCAAATATATGATCTGTTTGCCTGAAATTGTAATCATCGTTGATCAAGAAATAGAGTATATGGCTTTTCATGAATGTGCCATATTTGGGAGTTTGACAATTTGTTTAATTGATACAAATTGTAACCAGACCTTGTAGATATTTTGATTCCAGCCAACAAGCTTCAATCTAATTGATTCTTAAGAAATTAATATTTGCAATTTGCAAGGGCCATTATAGCTATATAGGAATCTCTTGATTATTATTAAAAATAAAAAAATTAAATTACTTAATTATTTTATTGGGGAATTCCATAGATTCATTGGATCAGTTACTATTTCTGAAAACTTTTTAAAAAGAGATAAATAAAAAAAGGGTACTTGGGACTATTGATCTTATGTGATTACTTGGAAATAATCGATTTATTATATAAAAGTAGGTGAGTTCATAAAGAGATGGTTGAATCAAAAATAATTCTTTTTGAAGTTCGATTTCTATCAGAGGACTAATATGAAATGTTATACCGTGTTCCATTAAAAACACTCAAAGGATTATATGATATATCAAGTGTAGAAGTAGGCCAACATTTATATTGGCAAATAGGGCTTTACAAATACATGGCCTAGTACTTATCACTTCTTGGGTTGTAATTGCTATCTTATTGGTTTCAATCATCATAGCCGTTCGGAATCCACAAACCATTCGAGCGGTGGTCAGATTTCTTCGAATATGTCCTGAATTTATTCGAGATTTGAGCAAAGCCCAAATTGGAGAAGAATATGGTCCTTGGGTTCCCTTTATTGGAACTATGTTCCTATTTATTTTTGTTTCTAACTTGGTCAGGTGCTCTTTTACCTTGGAAAATCATACAGTTACCTCACGGGGAAGTTAGCTGTGCCCATGAATGATATAAGTACTACTGTTTATTCAGCTTTATCCATATCATTAGCATATTTTTTTATGCAGAGTCTTACCATGATTGGGTTATTTCAAAAAAATACATTCAACTACTCAATTCTTTTTACCAATAAATATCGTAGAATATTTCACAAAAACCCTTTATCTCTTAGTTTTTCAATTTTTCAGAATATATTGGCTGATGAATTAGTATGTTGTTGTTCTTGTTTCTTTAGTATTTTCATTAGCTCCAATACCCGTTATGTTTCTTGGCTTATTTACAAGTGGTATGCAAGTTCTTACTTTTGCATCTTTAGCTGCGGCTTTTATAGGCGAATCCATGGAAGGTTATCATTAACTAGCCTTCGAAATTGTGTTTTTTTTTGTAAACTGATTTCAATTCGTGCATCACTCAAGAGAATCCAAAGGGTTGGAAAACATAATAGATATTGATAAAAATATATATCATAATATAATCGGTCTACAATCAACCGTAGAAGGAAAGATGGACTATATTACAAAATCCTAAAAAGGATGACATAGGAAGGTCAAATTAGATATATGTAATGTCTATAAGTCCAGTCCATGTGTATCTTTCAAAAATGATTCTAGAATACCATTCAATATGAAATGCGGACAGGATAGTACACGTTATGGAGGAAACAAATGTATATGTGATATTAGATATTCATTAGTTATATAGGATTATCCCTATAGATTATTCCTATCTAAAATCTATTTTATTTACAATTTACAGTCCACTGTATTTATATGTAGATGGATTTCAATACTATTTTCTTCTCTTTCGTCTGCGACTATTATGCATGGATTGAATGAAAAAACAAAACAGATGAATTCGGGAATGGAATAGAGTAAAGAACAAAGAATTGATGAAAGAATGGTTCGAAAGAAATGCAATAACTAGAGCTATGTGCACATCGATTTACAAAAAACCCATTGTGGGTAGAAAGTAAAAAAAAAAACAAGATATCGAAGTAGTTCTGACGATTCAGTTGATTCAATAAAATTTGTATTTTAATTCAGAATCTTGAGTTACTTCTCCACCCGATGGATCTTAGTGATAAAATATTAAGTAATAATCCATTGGTTGATTGTATCATTAACCATTTCTTTTTTTTTAGTGCGAGGAACTTACCCATGAATCCACTGATTTCTGCTGCTTCCGTTATTGCTGCTGGATTGGCTGTAGGGCTTGCTTCTATTGGACCTGGAGTTGGTCAAGGTACTACTGCGAGTTAAGGCGTAGAAGGTATCACTAGGTAACTAGAAGCAGAGGGTAAAAATATGAGGTACTTTATTTTCACTACAAAAAAATTGTTATATAGTGACAGTCAAAAATCCGTCACTAAAACCTTAGTTTCTGTCACTATAGCCATATTCATGCTATAGTGACGGGCATAAACTCTATTGCAACAGTAAAATTTTTGTCAAATTATCCCTTGACGATATAGGTTTATATTGACAAAAATTAAGCCTTTTGCAATATCCCATCGGCATATACTGACAGCAAAGAATATGTTGCTACATTCTATACTGACAGAAATGTCCGTCACTTTATCCTTATTCTTAAATAATTCTAAAAGTTTTTACTGACGGATAATATCGTTAGTATAGCTATAGGGATGAAATTTTTAAAAGCTTTTTATTGATGGATAATACCGTCATTATATCTATAATGTTGAAATTTTTAAAATTTTTTATTGACGGATAATACCGTCAGTATAGCTTTAGTGAAAAAATTTTAGAAGTTTTTACTGACAGATAATACCATCAATACATCTATGGGATGAATTTTTTATAAATTTTTACTGACAGATAATACCGTCACTATATCTCTATTTTAATATAAATTTTCAAAGCTTTTAGTGATGGATATGATGGTCTTTTTACTTACACATAATATCATCATTATATTCATACAATTATTTAATTTATAAAATAAGCACTTATGCAGGAGAGACAAAAATAAAACCACATATTCACAGTTCTAACACCATTAGCGATCTCCAAAATAATTAAATAATGAAACATTCTGATGGACAGATATCAAAAGGTAGTAAGCATATAGATAAAAAGTCGGGTCAATTTACCAAAGAGTTACAAAAAGACTGGTGATGAACCAGAACACAAAACCATACACTTTTATAGAAAAGCTCACAAGCATCCAAAGTCAACTACCAAACGAACATAAACACTCTAATCCATAAAAGAAGAATCTATGTAGGCATTGATCAGAACATCCTAGTATTCATGTGGAAAAATAAAACTCAAACAAGCATTAGAGGGAGGTAATTTTCCAAAATAACACTATTTCATCAGTTTTTCTCATTGCTGATTTCTTCCCTTTATTTCTGAAACTTGACCATGCTTTATCCCAGTTATAAAATAAACATTCAAATTTGAGAGCTTGCAAAAATTAACCATATATGCAAAAAAGTTGAACATGCAATGGAATCAAATCCAGTTCATCCATAATAGAAGAGTTATTATAAGGTTTTGTTGACACTTTAAGAATAAATGATCTCTCTCTTGGCATAATAACAGCATAGACTTAACATAAAATGCATTAATTTTATATCTTCACAATCAATTTGTTTAAGCAATTCACTTCCACAAGAGTTCAGAAATCACATTCAATTATTCAATAAATATCTTTCCTCTTAAAGTAATCTAAAAAAAAAATCATACTGAACTCTTACCCATGAAATGCAGAAATAAACATTTAGATTTGAGAGCTCTTAAACAATGCACAATCAACGCAAAGTTGAATACATGGGATTGAAACAAACTCATCTATCATACAAATATCATAAGGTTTCATTGGTACAAATTTTTTTCATTTGTCCATCCATTGTATCTTCATGTACACAACTCTGACAATGAATGATCTCTCTTATTACTGCAATGAGTAGCATAGACTCAATACATGTTAACACTTGAATTACAATAACAAACTAATTGACAGTTTTCTTTGCTTTCCAAATCTGAAAGGAGTATAAGAAATGCAAAATCACATCTTCTTTTGCTCAAAATGAGTTTAATGATCACCTTCAATGTTCCAATATATAAAGCTTCTTCCTTTTTATGTTTTTTTGGTAATCAAAATCAAAACTCATATTCATAAATGACAACTCTAAAACAATGCAAAATGTTGCCAATATTCAACAAAAAGGATAAAAAAACTGCTCAGATGAAAGAATTCATGAAGCATTGCAATATGTTGCCAATATTCCTATAAAACCATGAAACATGTAACTGAAAGTATACATAGAAAAAGTTTATAAACTATGGAGGATGGCAGTCTATTGCCACTATTCTAGACTAAACTATAAAAGGAGATAACCACTAATAATCTTACCTTAGACTTCCATGAACAGTTGCTAAAACAGAAGAAATTTCTGATCTTACTGGGGAGATGAAAATCAGGACCTGCAGAACAACATAGAACCACAAAATTCAGAATAGTCCGGAAGTTGAATATATATATATATATATTCACATAAAAATAATATTCAACTTCCGACCATGAATCAAGTTTTAAAAAATGACTGGTGTTTGAATTATTTTAATATTTGGTTGAGTGGATGGATTACCGTTCAATCATTCAAAATATAAAAAAGATAACAAATTAATAAAGTTAGAGAGACTAAGACATAAAGAAAAGGCCTCGTTACCTTAGACAGTGTTAGGCTGAAAACTTGAAGATAAGTGATTTCGGAGAAAGAATGTATAATAGAACTTACAAGTACTCTCACAGACTTGCAGATAAGTAGCAGAGATGGACCACTGGCTCTACCTGTCCAAACTCCATGAGGATATGAATAGTACTAGAAGCAGAGCATGACTTGTTGTTGTTGTTGTCACTCTGGACTGAAAAATGCACCAGAATTACCACCCAAAAGTAACGCATTAATTAGCTTTGAGCACAAACCTTTTCCTTAGTACAAGAATCACTTGTCAGCACTAGAGTTCAAACTAGAAAATTGATTAAGAATTTGGAATGGAGGGACTTGGGAATCAAGAGCCTTGGAGAAGAAAATTTAAGTTTAACATTTGGAATATCTCAGTAAAGAATTTTTACAAACAGAGACCACACAAATAAAATAGATGATTAGCAAAATAATAACAACAAACTTTTGGAAACTAACAAAGACAAAATTGGTAGACTAGTCATGTGAATAATAAATTAATTTAATTCAAAACTATTGTACCTTACAGATTTTTGAGGCATAAAACTTATATATCAATGTAACCATTCAACACTGAAATCATTGAACATGCCAGTTCATCTTCCATCTAAGATGACACCAATTTCTCATATAATTTAAATGTCCTTGTTTTATATATTAATTTCTCTGATAAAAGTGCCAACCACATACATCAACACATATCCTTGGTATAATAAGTTCACACACTAACACGGCAGATGATAAGCAGAGTTTATTTTCTCATTTCAAGTAATTACCTTCTCTCAATGGTCAACAGATTGCATCATGTGTTACCTAAAGCTCCTAGGAACTTGCCATCATCTTGAAATTTTTAACAACATATAAACATATTACCCTCAAATAGTGCAGCCAATGAACATTAACCTTTGCTTTTAGCATTAAAATGAGGAGCACATGTTAACACTGCAGAAACCAATTATATAGCAGAAACTTCTTTAGCATCATTTGAACAAGTAAAGCTAAAATATAACAAATCTAGACAACTAATCCAACTACCATTAAATTACGCATTTTACAATTCAAAGTTCCAAATATCACAATGACATGCAGTCAAAAGTTAAATTAAGTTAGAAATGCAAGCACCAAATTACAATAGGATTTATTTGATACAACAGAAAGATAAACTAAAATATGCATAGATCAAAGGAAAGAAAGATAAACTAAAATATGCATAGATCAACAGGATTTAGTAAA
Source organism: Dioscorea cayenensis subsp. rotundata (assembly GCF_009730915.1). NCBI lineage: Eukaryota > Viridiplantae > Streptophyta > Magnoliopsida > Dioscoreales > Dioscoreaceae > Dioscorea > Dioscorea cayenensis. The sequence goes on along the minus strand of NC_052479.1, from coordinate 20,967,102 downwards.
CAACTCACAATTGATGATTGCAGGGCAGTTCACTCAAACCAACAAGTCTATAACTGGGTCAGGTCTTACTATAGTTCTGGTTGAGACATCTGCAAACAAAAGTTAAAGCAATTGATATATAAAATACAATACACAGTCAAACCACTGCAGTGCGCCATGCACCACCCTCCCCACCACCACCCTACAAACCACCATCACCCTCTTCACCCTCAAAAACCCAAACTCATCCTCCAACTTCTCCAGCAACGCCGTGTGTGCTCCCAACTCGTCGACCTCGTCAGAATCCCCTCCAAGTAGGCGTGCTTCCTTGAAAACCAATACCTAACAATCCCACAAGCGCTACATTACTGGCTCCCGCACACCCCCACTATCCTCATCGAGCACAACACCGTCGAATTGAGAAGATGGAAATCCTCTCAGTCTTCTCACTACCGCTAATCTCTCTCTCTCTCTCTCTCTCTCTCTCTCTCTCTCTCTCTCTCTCTCCATCCCTCAACAACCTTCACTACTGGCCTCCTCACTCCATCTCTCAACCACCATCACTACCGGCCTCCTCATCTCCATCTTTCTCTCGCTCTCTCTCTCTCCATCCCTCAACAACCATCACTACCGCCCTCCTCATCTCCATCCCTCAACCACCATCACTACCGGCCTCCTCATCTCCATCTTCACTACCCTAAACCACACTACTCTCGCTGGATAGAAATGCCCTAGCTAATGGAGTTTGTGGATTTATACCTAGATTTTTGATTGTCCGCGGTGACGGAGTTTTTCCGAAAGACCTTCCTTCGCGCTTGATTCCGGCGGTATGGTACGATTAATGGAAGTGTTGCGATGGATGGTACGATGGATGGAAGGGTTCGGTGATGGATGGAAGCGTTCGAGAAAGAGGCGAAGGGTAAATTTCAATGATTTTTTTATATATAAATATGTTAATATACGAGTGAGCCGTTGAAGAATTATTTAGACTTTTTTTAATATGTTAAACGAGTAAAAGATTAGGGTAAATTTTGATGTTAAATAACTAGATTTATAATTTTTAATGAATTATTAAAATAATTATACATGTAACACATTCAATTTTTTTAAAAACAAATATAATATATATTGTCTAAAAACATAACTTTTTATAATAATTAATATTATTAGTAAAAATAGCAATTAAAAAAATTATTTTTTTATAAATGTTTTATTTTTCATATATTTTAATAAAAATATTTTTTTAATATAACTACATATATTTTAAACATAACTATTAGCAAATGTCCAATTTATTACATTAGTTATAAAAATTTTTATTAGGATGAACCATTTATAGTTACACAATTTGACCGTCACTATATATAATAATCAATATAGCAATATTTATACCAATAGGAAAAATAGGTGTCATTAAATGCTTGATTTCTTCTATGAGTTATAAAAATTTCGTTAGTATAAATAGTAGAACCTACAAAAATTTGACCGTCATTATCGATAAGCATTGATATTAGCTATATTAACGAAAGAATATGCATTTGTAAATATTTGATTTATTCGATAGTCAAAAAAAGTTGTGTTGGTATAAAAATTACATCGATAAATATTTTCTCTATTCTGGCAGTTTTAAATTATTATTGGTAAAAAAAGTCTATAGCTACAGAATTTGATCATCACTATAAATATCTATAGTTATGGAATTTGATCGTCACTATAAGTAATAGGCATAATACAATAATAGCTATATTGACAGAACGAAATCCGTCAGTAAATATCTAGTATTATTGGTAAAAATAGTCTATAGTTACGAAATTTGACCGTCACTATAAATAAAAGTTAGAATACAATAATACTATACTAACGGAGCGAAATTCGTTAGTAGATATCTTATCTATTCTGACAGTTCTAAAGTATTGTTTGTAAAAACAGTTTATAGCTATAAAAATTTGACCGTCACTATAGATAAGTGTCGGTATATGGCAATTTTTTTATAGTGTTTCTTAGTCTAGCTTTTATGGAAGCTTTAATAATTCACAGGGATGGTCGTTGCATTGGCGCTTTTATTTTTTTGAATCCTTTTTGTTTAATGTGATCCTAGAAATGTAAAAAGGTATCTTACATACCTTTTTAGAAAGCATTTCAATTTCAATTCAAATCAACTTTGATTCTCTATCAATCAATTATGTGAGACCATTAAGATTGTTAAAGTTAAACTGTTTGAAGTCCAAGCATAACATGGGTATTCTTTTTACTACTATGTTAATATTGAAATGACTTAAAAATGAATAGAATAATTAGTTATTTATCCAATATAAGACACTCATATTGATAAAACTATTTGAACCATTTACTAGTTCCTAGTAAAAATTGACTAAAAAAGAGGGGCACCTTACCTCCTTTTATCCAATGCCAAATTGATGACTTGTGAATATAAAAAGAAGAATTTTTTGGATTTTTTGAAAGGTAAAATTATGAAGGAATTTTTTTAATATTTCATTAAAAATATCAAAATAATAAATTACTAGAATTTATGAAACAGTGAAAAATTAACTAATTAAATTCAATATTTTATTTTTTTGATATTCTA
>NC_052479.1:20924760-20963536 GCF_009730915.1 Dioscorea cayenensis subsp. rotundata | reverse complement strand
AATCTTTTATTTTGCAAAATAGAACAAAAAACAAAACTAATTAGTCCCTTAAACATCAAACTTGAGTTTCCAAAAGAGTTTCATGAGTGGGTGGTGCAACAAGTGTCAATCGGGCAAAAATTCATAGAAATTCAAGAACAAACTATAGCATGAAAACATTCAATGTTAAAACTTCTCTTAAACTTAAGAATACACTCATTACAACTAAGATTAACCACTATTGGCAATGTAAGCATGTATGTCAATCAAAATTTATGTAAAGGACATGTTCAATGTGAACTCCTCCCCACACTTTAGATGTATATTGCCCTCAATGAACACATGCAAGAACAATAAAAGTAATGCAATTTAAAGCACATGTGGGAGTGGTCAATTGAAACAATGCTCCCCTGACTCTTAGTGTTGCGTTTGATGGAGCGACATCCTCAGGAGTAAAGTTCCACTGGGTTGTGAAGCATACACGGCTGAACATTGACCGTGTCCATGACTAGTTCTCAATTCCCAAACTGACAAGACCATCTGCACGCATATAAAAAGGGGTTCAGTAAAGCTCAATAAAAACAAAAATAACTCGAGTATATAAAAGATAAAGCGATGAAATATAAGTCAAACAAAAATAAAAGATAAACTCAGAAGGAGGACCCTTTCTGAGTGTACAAGTACAAAATAAAATGTAGAAATAAAGATAAATACAAAGTCAAAGTAAACCAAAGACGCATCAAGCGTCGGTGTCATCCTGTGTCGACTCTAATGCTGCTGGTGGCGGTGGTGGACTACGTGGATCAATCGGCACATGAACCGGTGATGATGGTACTAGACGGGCTGGAGGAGTACCCGGTCGCATCACGAATGGTGATCTCGCATCTTGCTCTAGCAACTGCTATAGAATGTCAAAACGTGCCATGAACTTTGTATACTGAGCACCATGTATCGCACGCACCTCAGTGATCTTGATCTGTACCATCCCTATCGTACTCTCGAGTCTCTCGAATCGATCATAGGCTCGATATGGTGAGAATATACGCACTGGGGTGGATCCTGTGCTATAGAAGGCACCTTTGTATCCATCTGCATGGACTGAGGCTCAGGGATTGGCTGAGGACCCTCTGTCATGTCATCATCGTCCTCAGCTATCTCTAAATCGGGTACAATCAGTACATGCACTCCCGCCCCATACCTGTGCAGCATCCCCATCTGTCTGATCATCTCTTCATCCAGGGGGGTAGGTATGATCGTCTTCCCAATCCCTCTAATAGCGTCTCATAGACCCATACTGATGATGAGCCTAGTGACATACGGGTCAGAGAAAAGGACGCTGATCCTGGCATACTGACCCTGATGTCTCATGTATTCTGCTAATATGTCACCAAGATTAATCGGCTGGCCCTGGACCATGGAATATAAATATAAAAGCACCTGTCTACTTAGAACACCTGTACTATCGCCTCGTCTGTTCACTGATCGGCTTAGGACGGCATGCATATATCTGTAGTTTGGTCGAGATAGACAAGTGGCCTTCAACACTCCTGACTCATACTGAGTATGGCCACATAATCGCCGATATACACGAGGAGGAGTCAAGCTACCTGGGTAATCTGTAAAAAATTGCTCGTACTCCTCTGTGGTAGTAAAGTCTTCATCATATAACCCCAACCGAATTGAGAACTGTGTGACGCTCATACTATAATGATGTCCAAATACTCTGAACTGTATAGCGTCACTGCTATCAAAACTAGAGTATGATTTGTCAAACTCGAATGATGGCAATAACTCTAGGTTTGGCATACGGATGGCAGGATCACAAATAGTGAGCATTTTGCGCCAACTGCTCACTGCTAGCATTTCCTTAATCTCGTCTGCCATAATGTCAGCCAAATGTATCTCTCGCACAACACTCAGATCCAGAAACTGTGTCTGACCGAATTTTAGCTTGGAAAGACGCTCAAACCAAGCCTGGTGCTCGGGAATAGCAAAGTCTATATGTTCAGGCTTGGGAGGGTGCTCTTGGTGACGTTTGCTGGCTACTATCTTTGTTCTCATGCTAGAAGCCATATCTGCACAAGTTTTGAAAGGAATTGATTAAGTTTACTCAAGAAAATCAACACTGCAGGAATCCACATGGTAGTGTGGAAATTCAACATGCCCATGTGGATCCACGGGGCGTGAAAACCGGACGTTCGTCATGCAAAAAAAACTCACAAATCCATCATAAATTCAGTTAAACATCATTCGGGAGCATGCATCCATCATTTAAAAGGTAAAACAAACACATTTACCAGTTTTAATCGCACATAATTGAGTATGGTAAAGAAAAGAGAAAACAAGGGTTACCATCAAGATAAAATTGAGGAACGTTGAAACTGGCTGAGAAACCCAATTAAAACTTCTCTAAACGATGGTGGAAAGTCGAAAGGGTGTGAGAGAGCTTTCTCTGAGTGTTGGGAGTGTGGTGGTGAGAAAGGATTGAAAGATTTATAAAGGAAATCGCGGCTTTCTTAAGTTCTATACATCCACATGGGCATGTGGAAATTAGCAACGCCTGTGTGACTCCACAAGGGAAACCCACAGGGGCAAGTACATGCCCCTGTACGCTCTCGAAAAAACACCTTATCCTTATGTATGCAACCACAGAGGCTTGCAGAAATTCCATACCCTCGTGCGGAATTTTCACACAAGCGTGGAAGTTCATAGGGCAAGTTCATAGGGGCAGACGCACGCTCCTGTGTATTCTCAGGATCCGCAGGGGCATGTGGAACTCACCCAAGCCCGTGCGTTTGTCACTCTGTCATCCACAGGGGCAAGTCCATGCCCCTGTTTCTTCTCGGGAAAAATGCTAAGTCTCTGCAAGATGACACATGTCCGTGCGGAAATTCCACACGGGCATCTGTTTTCTCTGGACACTTAGAAAACTTTGTAGGCTCTGCAAAAAATTTTTGAACATAAATAAACACTCAGAGGTTGCCTAACAATACAATTTTAACCAGAGAAAACACGAAAACATGCTCAAACGACCAAGATTCTTCACCACACACGATTAGGCACATGACAAGACCATAATGTCCATGAGAAAATCACAGCAAAAGCATCTAAGAATCAAGACACCAACACTTAAAGCCTTATTCATGCAAACACTAAATTAAAAACTAAGAAAACAGTAAAGACTTGGGTTACCTCCCAAGAAGCGCTTGTTTAACGTCACTTAGCTTGACGTACCTTGTCTTACCTCACGGGGGCTCTCAGAGAAAGAATATTTCCTTGTCGTCTTTACTAACCTCCCCACCAAAATAGGGCTTTAGCCGATGTCCATTCACCTTGAATGTATCTCTCTCCGGATGAGAGATTTCAATAGCACCATGGGGCGACACCACAGTTATGGTGTAGGGTCCAAACCATCAGGACTTGGGCCTCCCGGGAATAGCCCGAGGTGAGAATTAAACAATAACACTTGATCGGCCACATTAAATTCCTTCAAAGTTTTAATATGCTTGGCATGCCACTTCACAATTATCTCCTTGTAAATTCTTGCGTTCTCATACACATTCATTCTCCATTCATCGAACTCATTAAGATGGAGCATTCTTTGTTCACCTGCTTTTCTTAAGTCAAAGTTCATAGCCTTGATGATCTAATAAGCTTCGTGCTCAAGCTCCAAGGGCAAGTGACGATTTTCCATATACCAAATTATAAGGAGTGGTCCCTATCAGTGTTTTATATGCCGTTCTATGAGCCCAAAGTGTGTCATCCAAGCACTCTGACCAATCCCGCTTCCCATGTTCAACGAGCATTATCAGGATTCTCGTAAGCTCTCTATTTGTGACTTCCACTTGACCACTTATTTGTGGATGGTAGGGAGTAACAAGGCAATGATGCACCTCATAGCGCTTCAAGACTTTCTCAAATTGAGCATTGCAAAAATGGGTCCCTTGATCACTAATGATAATCCATGGGGTCCCTAATCGAGTGAACAACCTCTTCAAAAATTTTACCATGGTTCTGGTGTCATTAGTGGGTAAAGCTTGAGCTTCCACCCATTTAGAGACATAATCAACTGCAACCAGAATGTATTGATTACCATTAGACTTCGGAAATGGGCCCATGAAGTTAATACCCCAAACATCGAACATCTCACAAAATTGCATCAGATTTTGAGGCATTTCATCTTTCGCGACAGATTTCCGACCCTATGAAAATTATCGCAATGAAAAACAAACTGATGGGCATCCTGGAATAGAGTCGGCCAATAAAACCCAGCAACCAAAACTTTCTCAGCAATTCTACTTGAAGCATAGTGCCCCCCAACTGGCCTAGAGTGGCAATGTGCAAGAATATTCCAACTGTGTTCCCTCGACACACATCTTTGAACTACATGGTCAGCACAAATACGAAACAAGTATCGATCATCCCAAAAAGTAATTCTTCAAATCACTGAAAAACTTCTTCTTCTGTTGAAAGATGAGGCCCTGCTTCAGTATTTTCCCTGAGAAATAGTTTGCAAAATTTGTGAACCACGGCGTGTCTTCTGACTTAACGTCCTGCATGACATACAAGTGCTCTTCGGGAAAGAAGTCATTAATTTCCTTACTTGCCGATTCTTGTCCTTCACAGCCCTCTAACCTCGATAAGTAATCCGCAACTACATTATCGGTTCCTCTCTTATCTTTATTTCCATATCAATCTCTTGTAATAATAGGATCCAACGAATCAATCTCGGTTTTGCATCAGCCTTGTTCATGAGGTAACGGAGTGCAGAGTGGTTAGTAAATACCGTAACGTTAGATAAGATGAGGTATGGCCTAAACTTATCAAAAGCACACACCACTGCTAACAACTCTTTTTTGGTGGTTATATAATTCTCTTGAGCACTCATAAGAGTCTTGCTAGAATAGTAGATCAAACGAAACTGCTTATCTTTCCTTTGGCACAAAACTGCTCCTACGGCGTAATCACTTGCGTCGCACATGAGCTCAGAAGGTTCGTTCCAATCTGGTATGGGTAGAAATGGTGCTGGCACTAATTTCTCCTTCAACAAATAGAATGCAGTCAGACAGTCATTCCCAAAATTGGAAGGGGCATCCTTTTCAAGAAGTTTGGTCAACGGTTGAGTGATCTTCAAAAAATCCTTGATGAACCTTCTATAAAAGCTAGCGTGTCCCAAGAAACTATGAATTCCTTTTGCATTTGTGGGTAGAGGAATCCTTTTTAGGACTTCAATCTTCTGTTTATCTACTTCTTGCCTACTTGGGAAATTTTATGTCCGAGAACAATGCCTTCTTGAACCATAAAGTAAAATTTCTCCCAATGAAGAGCAAGATTTGTCTCTTCACACCTCACTAGCACTCTTTCCAAATTCTTTAGACATATATCGAAGGAATCTCCGAATATCAAAAAATCATCCATGAACACCTCCATTATGTCCTCGAGAAAATCATCAAAGATTGCGGTCATGCAGCGCTGAAATGTCGTCAGTGCATTACACAGCCCGAAAGACATTCTTCTGTAAGCAAAAGTACCATAAGGACAAATGAATGTTGTCTTCTGCTTGATCCTCTAGAGCTATCAAAATTTGGAGGTACCCCGACATACCATCAAGGAAGCAATAAAATAGATGCCCTACCAATCGCTCCAACATTTGATCAATAAACGGTAATGGAAAATGGTCCTTTCGGGTAGCATCATTCAACCTTCTATAGTCAATGCAAACATTTCAGCCTATAACTGTCCTGGTGGGAATCAATTTATTCTTTTCATTTCTCACAATTATCATTCCCTCCTTCTTTGGAACTACTTGAGTAGGGCTCACCCATGCACTGTCGGAGATGGGATAGATAATTCCCGCATCTAGTAGTTTTACCACTTTTGCTTTGACAACCTAATTCATGTTTCGGTTCAATCTTCTTTGGGGTTGAATCACTGATTTGTAATTATCCTCCACCAAGATTTTATGAGTTCAAAATGATAGGTTGATGCCCTTGATATCTGAGATCTTCCAAGCAATAGGCGATTTATGTCTTTTCAACATGCTAACAAGCCTCTCCTTCTGATCTACAGACAAATTTGAAGCCACAATTACATGGAGCTTTGATTCTTCCTTTAAAAAGGCATACTACAAATGTGACGGCAAGGTTTTGAGCTCTAGTTCAGGAGGTTCCTCAATTGATGGGTGCAATCTGCTTTCTTTTAATCTGTCAATTTCCTCAAAATTACTCACCTCCTATTCTCACTCATTCTCCATCTCTTCCACTTATGCATGTGCTTCTGAAGGATCCTTAACAGCTATCAGTTCTTCCATCTCACCACTTTCTATACCTGACATTAATACACCCAAAGAGAAAAATTCTTTTCTTTGTTCATGATAAGATGAGTCAAACTGAGCAAGGACTCTCTCCAAATTTTCTTCTAAGTGATTACTCATAGATGCCAATGCAGATTTCTCAAACTGATCTAGCACACTATCTAGTTCACCATTCTGATCCTGAATTCTGGAAATGTACTCAACAACTGATTCTTCCATTGGATGGTGAATATTTTAGTGCTCTTGCAAAGACAAACACTATATGGTTTGTACTGTAAACAGTTGAACTTTCTCTTCTATATTTTCAACCATCCCCGTGATTGTGTCGAATAATTTGGGCATGTTGATCATTTTTCCAACATAAAATAAAATGAAGAAAACAAAATTAGAATGATGGTAGAATAAGAAGATATGAAATAGAATGAATGAATGAATAGCTAAGATATCAAAGAGCAAAGTATCTCTAAACGCCTACTCCGCGGCAAAGGTGGAAAAAAACTTGACAACACCCCTTGCGTGTGACCCAAAAGTGCACGGGTTTGTTGAAGTAAAATATCCCAAGTGACTGGGGTATCATATAAACAGAGAGTAGGGAATGAAAAATACCTAAATTGCTGCTTAACCAAGTGAAGATGAATAATGATTGTGTTGGTTTGATGTGATGTAAACAAAAATGAAAGGAACAAGAATGAGAGGCACAAGTAGTGAGAGGTAAGGCAATCGATAGAAGTGGGGTACTTAGACAATGCACCCATAGGACTTATGCTTTTAGTGCAAGACCTACCATTATACTTCCTAATTAATGCTTAATGAGTCGTGAAAATCCTAAAGAACATGGTCCCAAACCTAAGGTCAACCATGACTAACCCTACACTATGTCCTGGTGGAGAAATCGCTCAGTCTCCACACCTCACACTACACAAAGTTGCATGGATTTCTAGGGATCTAACCCTTTGGTCCAGGCGAAAGACCCCTAATTACAATTAAACACTAGATACTAAAGTCACTTTAACGTTGCACTCTGTTACTTACGCAACTAAGCCCTAGTGGAGTTCATATCTTAGCACTTCACTCTATTGTAACCGCAAAGAAATCTAGGAAATGGAGGTAGGATAAATCATACCAGAGGGGAAAAGGGATGCTCCGCTACCTCTCGACTCACCCTCTCAACCCTCTCCAATCTAGCTTTGTCTAACCCTCGTGGCATGTCACCCTTCCATAAGGATTACCAATATTGACTCTCAACCCTAGTGTCACTCTAAGGGTGAAATCATTCAACAAGAATTCAAGATTGGAACTCAATTAAAAGCATCAATTAAGGAATACATAATGGAAGGTCAATGAAACAATAACATCCTAGGGTTTACAAAATCCAAGTACCCACTAAGGGGTTTAGCTCTCCATGGAGCATAATACAATCAACAATGAAATCGAAAGTAAAGATAAGCAATGCATAGGAAAACCCACCGGTATTCGTGTCGATGGTCTTGTGGAGTACCCTCGTCTTCTTCAAAGGTTCCCTTGTCCGGCCTAGGGCACACCTCGTTGGATCGGTACTGACAAAAGGTTCCATAATAACCTTCTTCCAAGCGAAGCGCAGTGTCAAATCCAGAGAACCACTCCAAAGACGTGCCATAAGGCTCTCAAAACCATAGCCGACGGCCTCTCAAAAGATGGAGAAAACTTGGAGAGAAGGAAGAAAGAAGATCCCCAAAATCGGGCTGAATCGCATCTTCAATAGTGCTAGAATCGAGCATCCATACGCCCCTGTGGATTTTTTATAAGTGCTTGTGTGATAAGAATGCGAAATGTTCTTTCCTTACAATAAGCATTACTTTTAACAAATTTAAGCACTAATACATGTGTATTTGTGTTCTTTTGCGCATGTAGGGTTGTGAAGCTATGATTTTAGAAAAAAAATCCAAAAGTAGATCGTGTACACACCATTTGGTGGAATCTTAGAAGCAACAGCGCGAAGACACAAGTGGGGCTGGGCTCTATGATACGTGAATGTGTGCCAACCTCAATATATTCAAGCCATTCTAATGATTTGGAGGGGCACGAAGGCAGTCACATATCCGTATCCCAACTTGTGCAATGATAGCAAGATCTTCACCAATGAAATCGTTTATTGAAGAAGTTACGCGATCTACTGCAGAAATATTGTAGCAAAATACTACAAAAATGTATTGTAGCAGTTACTGTTCACATACGAATGAAAATCCGAATTCTAGAGAATTCATAAGGGTGTGTGGAAATTGCACACGCCCTTGTGGAAATTCCACAGGGGCGTGTGGACCATCCACACGCCTATGTGGATGCCCGATCCGGCCCTTTAAAAGCAGCGATTCAGCCCCGATTTCTCCATCTTTTCCCCTATTGTTTCTTCTATCTTTCCACATCTTTGGAGGCGCCGGCGGCTAGGATTTGGAGAGGCTTTGGCAAGGCTTTAGAGAGGTTTGACGGCCTTCGACACCGCATTTCTTTAGGAAGAAAGCTATTGGGGCAGCTTTCGTCGGCACTGATCAGGCGAGCTACGCCCTAAGTTTGACAAGGGGACCTTTGAAGAAGATGCGGCCGATCTACAAGACCCCCGACACAAACACAAGGAGGTTTTCATTCATGGATTGCATCTCTTTACTTTTGATTTCATTATCTATTGTATTTTGCTCCATGGAGAGCTAAACCCCTAGTGGGTACTTGGGTATTTGTGAACCCTGGTATGTATTCATTTCATTGAATCTCATTATTATGCTTTCAATTAATTGATGTTTATTGTTAGTTGCAATCTTGTAGGCTTGATTGTTTGAATACTCCCCTAGAGTAACAATAGGGTTGAGAGTTCTTGTTGGTAACTCTTGTGAGTGAGTGACACACCATGAGAGTTAGATAAAGCTAGATTGGAGAGGGTTGATAGGGTGAGTCGAGAGGTAGCAGAGCATCCCCTTTCTCCTCCGGTGTGATCTATCCTACCTCCACGTTCCAAGAGTTCTTTGAGGCCATAGTAGAGTGAATGGGCTATGGGATGACCTTAGATTTGGGAACATGTATTAAAGGTAACAACGGAGTGAAGCGTTGAAGTGATTTTAGCACCTAGTGCTTAATTGTGGTTATGGACCTTCCACCTAGACCAAAGGGTTAGGTCCATACATAGGAATAGGGTTTATCACTTGGAATCCCTAGAACTCATTGCAATTCCATACGAGTGCGAGGTTGAGAGGTTGTTCAATTTCTCCTCCGGGACATGTATAGAGTTAGGCATGGTTGACCTTAGATTTGGGAACATGTATTAAAGGATCTCCATAACTCATTAATGCATTAGTTAGAAAGCATAATAGGGGGTTTTCCACTTGAAACAATTGTCCTAGGCGGAACAATATCCAGGTACCCATTTATCGTTGATTGCCTTCCCTATCTTTTACTTGCACCTCCTTTATATTTTCTTATTTTCATTTGTATTGAGTTTGTTTTCACATCACTTTCAACATATTTTTGTTCTAGTTAAATAGCAATCTTGGTGGTTCTAAGAACTATTCCCTGTGGATTCGACTACCCTCTCACCGGGGTATTATTATTTCAACACCCGTGCACTTGCGGTTTACATGCATATTCGATCGTGTCAATTTTCCACACAGGCCTGTGGAATTTCCACATGGGCGTGGATAATTTCCACACGGCCATGAGGATTCTCTAGAAATGTGATTTTCTGTCAGCTGTGAACAATAACTGATGTAGTGTCTTGCTACAGTGATTTTTTACAGTATCTGCTACATCACTACGATGAAACACTCCCAGTTCCACACTTTTCATAGAGGCAACATAAATGGGCACATGTTTATGCTGTAGATCACAACTCTTCTTCAATCAAAAACCTCGTTGGTGAAGATTTTACTATCAATGCACAAGTCGGGATACGCAAATGTGGCTGCCTTCGTTCTGCTCCAACTCATTTTAATTGCTTGAATATATGGAGGTTGGCACACATTCATATATCTTAGAGCCCCACTTGTGTCTTCTTGTTTGTTACTTCCAAGATTCCACTAAATAGTGCATTCACGATCTACTTTTGGCTTCTTTTCTCAAAATATAGCTTCATAATCCTACATGCGCAAAAGAACACAAATACACATGTATTAGCACTTAAATCTGCTAAAAGTAATGCTCATTGTAAGGAAAGAACACTTCGCATTCTTAACACACAAGCACTTATCATTTTCTCAAGCTTTTGTTGGTAAGAACCTTGATGACTCAATTTTATTTTCTTTATTTCTTCTTGCTTTCTTGAGCTTGTTTGTGGATTGTTTTAAGCCTTTTTCTTGTCTTGTGTGGTATGAACATCATGATTATGAATTTCCTCGAATTTATGTACAAATATTTTGAATTTCATGATGGTGGGAACCTCTTACAATTTGAATAGTATGGGAACCTCTTACAATTTGAATAGTATCCATACGGCCCCCATACGGCCGAATGGATCCTACTCCATTGTTTTTCTCAATGTTTTACCCATTTTCATGCCACATATTGCATTCTCTTGTATTCCTTTAAGTCTTATATGGTTTATTATTGATGTAGGAATGCCGCACATCAACAAACTCGCCTCTAAACGTCCAAGAAATGACTCTCACATCCCGAAGAACCCCGTTTCTCTAATGCTCTTCACAAGGCTCGATATGAAATCTTAATGACCAAACTTTTTGAGCACATTTCACCACATAGAATGGGGTATTTTGGAAACACTTGGGACGGGTGAACAAGTCAAGAAATCACTTTTACATGCTTGTTGGCGAATTTGTTTGAAATCAAAACTCCTACCTATCGCCAACTAACCTTGGAAGTTTTGAGCACTTTCAAAGCACACCAAGACCACCACATCAACAACATTAATGGATGACTAGTTTGACATTTGAGCATGGACGCTTGCTTTATTTTTGTAGTTTGTTATTTTGCTTTATTTTTTGCATGTGTGTTTGTTTGATTCTAATAAATTGGGAAGGGTTATGCCCTACCAACCTTGTGTAGAACCTTCTTTACTTTATCTAGTTTGTGTGTTTGACTACTCCCTAGTATTTAATTTTTGTAATTTAAATTTTTATTTTGAATGATGATGCCCCTTTCTGCATTGCAGGGCATTAAGGCAGCTTGGTGAGCCTCTCCACATTTCATGGAAGCAGGATGCAACATGAACAGCTTGCAATACCTTTTGTTTGGGTAACATCCTGCCGCATGCACAAGATTAACCACGGAAGTTCATTTTCACCCTCTTCCATTTTCTTTCATTGTATATATTACTGTACTTTTCATGATTAGTGTGCATTTGGGACAATGTACAACACTAGGTGTGGGGATGGGTGTATTTCATATATTAGGGTTATTATTTACGTGCTAGTGTTACCTTTTGTAAGATTCTTATAGCATGGATTAATGATTGATGTGAGTTATATATTTGTTGTTGTACTCTATTGAATCCTATTTCACCTCTAATACTGTCTTGTGCACTAAATCTTGTGTTGATGCCATGAGAATAGCCAACTTGACTACTCTAACTCTCTTGTATGCTTAACACAAAACTTTGAGTACTTGGCCTTAGAACACTAAGTTCTATCTTTCAATGAACTCTTAAGAACTTCTAAGTCTTGTTGAGCTAGCCCTAGTTTTGTGGCATTTAGTGTAGTCTGAAGACGTGATCTAGAGTAAATGAAAAAAAGAGAAAAAAAATGAGTCTCTGTCAATATTCCTCTGCTAATGAAGCATGAATGCATCTATGTAAACTATAATCGAGTAGTTAGGTGACTCTTGTGCTTAACCTCCATGTGCACCTTTCAGAAAGATTTTTTTTTTGATGTAGTCTACGTTAGTTGGACTCAAAAAAAAAATAATAATAAAATAATAAAAACCCTAGTGATCTTGTTGACTACATACTAGAGGTTATGAGAAGAAAGAGGGAGTTAGTTCAAGTATACGAGTTAGAAGTATCTTACCTATTTATTGGAGTAGCACTTAGAATTCTAAGTCTCAGTAATCTTTGCTTGTGGAGTGATTAACATCTATAGTTGAACTGATTGAAGTCAGTAGGCTAGACCAAATTAGGGCAGATGATATACAAGGTTCACACACATGGCACAGACACATAAGAGGTCAGACAGGATCTTTCTGTTGTGCTTACTGTTTGTAACTCCGCATCTATTTATAATTTTTTATTGTTTATCTATTTAAGCTGGAGGTAATAAATTTAGCCACTTATCATTCTCTTTGTTCTTCATGATTTGTTTTCTTGGGGACAAGCAAACGCTTAGGTGTGGGGATATTTGATAAGTGTCTAAATGTATGTATTATAGTATATGTATTTGATACTTCTAGCATGTATTTTTATATGTTGAAAAAACTTGATTGCTTGCAATTGATTCAAGGAGTTCCTCTGCTATGTCGGGGTACTTGTCGCTAAGAGATCCACCTACTGCCGCATCAATTAGTTGACAAGTTGCGTAGTTCAACCCGTTGTAGATGATCTGAACTCGGATCCAAGAAGCAAAGTGATGATGGGGGCATCTTCGAAGGAGCTCTTTGAATCTCTCATATGCTTCAAATAATATTTTCGACTCTCCTTGCTTAAACACTGAAGTTTTTTGCCTTATATTCGCTCCTTTGCTAGGAGGAAAGTACCTTCCCAAAAAATTTTCAACCATATCTTTCCATGTTTTGATCGATCCCAGTGGTAAGGATGTGAGCCACCGGTATGCTCCATCTCTCAAACTGAATGGGAATAGTAACAGCCAGATCACGTCATCTGTCACTCTGTTTATATTAAAAGTAGAACAGATTTGGAAAAAGTGGGAAAGATGATCATGAGCGTCTTCATTAGCAAGAACATTAAATTGGACTGAATTTTGGATCATGCCGATGGTTCTTGCATTGATTTCAAAATTGTTTGTGGCGATGGATGGTGCTTGAACACTGAATTCTTCACCCGTTAACTGCGGCTTTTCGTATTCAGATAAGGTACATCTTTCCTCGGCCATGACTATAGATTCTATATCCTCAACTTCAATATTTCGTTTACTTGAGCCTTCACTCACTTCTCTTAATCTTCATGCAAGGTCCTTTCAATTTCATTCTCAAGTTCGACTAGGTTTGATGGATTTGCTCGTGTCATGCACTGTACCTTGCAAAGTCAAGAAAGATATAAAAAGTTAAGCTCAAAAAGAAATAAGATAAATGAAAAGAAGAAATAAAAGAAAAGAAAAATGGTTAGACCAGTAAGCTAGAAGTTTTCTAGAATTCCTTAAGTCTCCAGCAACGGCGCCAAAAACTTGATTGCTTGCCCGCACGTGTACGGGATGGCCAAATAATACCCTGTAAGTCGGACCCACAGGACCGGGTGTGACATGCGGGACATATGCAAGGGGCATTGTCACCTCTCCAAAGTTGGGGAAAAGATGGAGAAAAGATGGAAAGAAGGATTCTAAAATCGGGTCAATCACGGCTTTATATAGGGTCGAATCGAGAATCCACACTGGGCGTGTGGAATTTCCACATGCCCGTGTGAATTTGTAGAACTTGGTTTTTTTCAGTGCCTGTGAACAAGAATCGCCACGATGAAATTGTAACATTTATTTGCTATAGTAACTCTGCTCATGATGCTCCATCAAAAAACACTCCCAAATAGACACTTTTCATCGAGGCAATATAAATGGACAAACGCCTATGCAATAAATCGCGTTGCTTCTTCAATAAGGGATAACATTGATGAAAATCTTGCTAGCCCTTCACAAGTTGGAATACACAAATGTGACTGCCTTTGTGCCCCTCCAAACCATGTAATTGCTTGAGCGCATGGAGGTTAGCACACATTCACGTATTTTTGAGCACAACTTGTGACTTTATGTTTGTTCACTTTAAGATTCTATCAACAAAATACAATCGCAATCTACTTTAGCTTCCTTCTTCTATATTTGGCTCCACAACCCTACATGCACAAAAGAACACCAAAACACATGCATTAGTGATAAAATCTGATAAAAGAAATGCTCATCATAAGAAAAGAATACTTCGTATTACTAATACAAAAGCACTTATCAAATCTCCCCACACATAAGCTTTTGCTTGTCCTCAAGCAAAAATAAAACATTGAAGCATAGTGAAGGGAATATTGAAAGTGCTTGGCCTTAGGTTCACCAAAGCATGCAAGGGAAGCATTCTACAAGTAAGGGAAATTTCAACACCAAATACGAAAAACCAATGCTCTAGCTAAAAACTCGAATAAAAAAGGACAACAAACCGGAAATCATGTAAGTGTGTGTAAACTCACTCAAGTCGACCCAACTTATACTTAACAACGCCCCTTGCGTGTGACCCGTAAGTGCACGAGTTTATCGAAGTAATAAATCCCAAGTGAGTGGGTATCATATCCAAAGGGAATAGTGAATAGAAACACAATGATTGTTATTTAACTAGGATGAGAATGAATCAATGATGCTGTGAATAAGATTTATATGAAAAGACTAAAAGAAATAAGAAAGAGAGGCACGATAAAATAAGAGGAAAGACAATCGATAAAAGTGGGGTACTCAGACAATGCTCCCCCTAGGACTAATGTTTCAAGTGCAAGACCAACTATTATGTATACTAATTTATGCTTAATGAGTCATGGAAATTCTTAAACATACAGTCCCAAACCTAAGGTCAACCATGACTAACTCTACAATATGTCCCGGCGGAGAAATCGATCAATCTAAAAATCTTACACTGTGTAAAGTTGCAAGACACTCTAGGGATTCCAAGTGATTAACCCTATTCCAATATATAGATCTAACACTTTGGTCAAGGTGAAAGACAGCTAGTCACAATTAAGCCCTAAGTGCTAAAGTCTCTTCAACGCTTCAGTCCGTTGCTTGTGTAAGTAAGCCCCAGCGGAGGTCATGTTTTAGCCCATTCACTCTACTATGATCGCAAAAAACTCTTGGAATGTGAGGGTAGGATAAATCACATTAGAAAGGAAAGAGGACACTCCTCTACCTCTCAACTCACCCTCTCGACCCTCTCCAACCTTGCTTTGTCTAACCCTCATGGTGTGTCACTCATCCACAAAGTTTACCAAGATGGTCTCTCAACCCTAGTGCCACTCTAAGGGAGAAATCATTCAACAAGCATTCAAGATTGAAACTTAATTAGAAACATTAATTAAAGAAGCATAATAAAAGGTCAATAAAACAAAAAACATATTAGGGTTTACAAAATCCAAGTACACACTAAGGGGTTTAGCTCTCTATGGAGCGAGATATAATCAATAATGAAATCAAAAGTAAAAACATGTAATGCATAGATAAACCCCCTCGGTATTCCTGCCGATGGTCATGTGGAGTGGCCTCGTCCTATCCAAAAAAGGTCACCTTGTCAAGCCTAGGGCACACCTCGCTGAATCGGTGCTGATGAAAGCTCCCCCAATAACTATCTTCCAAGAGAATCGTGGTGTCAATGCCAGAGGACCACTCCAAAAGCCTTTCTAAAACCCTTCTAAACCCTAGCCACCAGCTCTCAAAAGATGGAGAAAAGATGGAAAAAAGGATGCTGAAATCAGCCTGAAAAACGGCTTTAAATAGGCTGGGATCAGGCATCCACACGCCCTTGTGGATCTACCACACGGGCCTATGGAATTTCCACATGCTCGTGTGGATTCTCTTAAAATTTTGTTTTTCGGCCGATTAAGAACAGTGACTGGTACAGTACTTGCTATAGTATTTTGCTACAGTAGCCTCCTGCAGTACTCGACCAAAACACTCCCAATTGCACACTTTTCATCGAGGCAACATAAACGGGCACACATTTATGCCGTAGATAGCAACTCTTCTTAAATCAAACATTTCGTTGGTGAAGATTTTGTGATCAATGCACAAGTCTGGATACACAAATGCGACTACCTTTGTGCCTCTCCAACACATTATGGTTGTTTGGATCCTCATCTGCCAAACTATTGAACTACGCTGACTGCTGAATCATCTGGATGAATGCTAGTTTCAGCTCAAAGTTCAGAGCTGTAATCGGGAGTCGCACAATGCTAGATTGTGTCCCCAGTACTGACGGTCTAGCGTAATCAGATAATGTTCTCAGCTGTTCATTTTGCTCAGATATATTGTCAAATCCTTCAACTTCCACTTCAGCTAGATTCGACAGTTCTTGCACAAATTCTTTCCCTTTTCTTCAGAGTGTACATTCAAGTTTGGGATCTCCTTCAATTAATATCGAAGGGTTCCCTCAAGTCATAACCTGGAGCTGCAATAAAAAGAAAAGAAAAATCAGAATGATGATAGAATAGGAAAATGTGGAATAGAATGAATGAATGAATGACTAAGATAACAAAGTGCAAAGTATCTCTAAACGCCTATTCCCCGGCAACGGCACCAAAATTTAACAATGGCCCTTGAATATGTCCCGCAAGCGCACGGGTTTATCAAGTAATAAAATCCCAGGAGAATGGGTATCGTATCCACAGGGAGTAGGGAGTAAAAATACTTAAATTG
Source organism: Dioscorea cayenensis subsp. rotundata (assembly GCF_009730915.1). Taxonomy (NCBI): domain Eukaryota; kingdom Viridiplantae; phylum Streptophyta; class Magnoliopsida; order Dioscoreales; family Dioscoreaceae; genus Dioscorea; species Dioscorea cayenensis. The sequence continues at coordinate 20,946,727 of NC_052479.1, read as the reverse complement.
TTTGTTAACCAAGTAAAAATGAATAATGATTGTGTTGACAAGATGTAATATAAACAAGAATAAAAGAAGCGAGAAAGAAAAAATACAACTAAATTAGAGATAAGCTAATCGATATAAATGGGGTGCTCGGATATTGTTCCGCCTAGAACAATCTTTCAAGTGCAAAACCGACTATTATGCCTCCTACTAATGCCTTAATGAGTCATGGAAATCCTTCAATACACGGTCCCAAATCTAACGTCAACCATGACTAACTCTATACCATATCCCGGAGGAGAAATTGAACAATCTCAACACCTCGCACTCGGATAGAGTTGCATGGAGTTCTAGGGATTCCAAGTGATAAACCGTCTTCCTAGATATAGACCTAACCCTTTAGTCTAGGTGAGAGGTCCCTAGCCATAATTAAGAACTAGGTGCTAAAATCACTTCAACGCTTCACACCGTTGCCTCTACAACTAAGCCCCAGCCAAAGGTCATCCCTTAGCCCATTCACTCTACTATGACCACAAAAAACTCAAGGATATAGAGGTAGGATAAATCACACCGGAGGGGAAAGGGGACGCTCCACTACCTCTAGACTCACCCTCTCAACCCTCTCCAATCTAGCTTTGTCTAACCCTCGTGGTGTGTCACTCACACACAAGGGTTACCAAGGTGAACTCTCAACCCTAGTGTACTCTAAGTGAGGATTCAATCAATCAAGCATTCAAGATTGGAACTCAAATAAAACATTAATTAATGAAAGCATAATAGAAAGTTTAATGAAACAAATACTAGGGGGTTTAGCTCTCCATGGAGCTAGTTACAAACAACAATGAAATCGAATGTAAAAACAAGTAATCCATAGAAAACCCCCTCAATAGTCATAACGATGGTCTTGTGGAGAAGCCTTGTCTCCTCCAAAGGTCCCCTTGTTCGGCCTAGGACACACCTCGAAGGATCGGTGCCGACGAAGGCTCTCCCAATAACCTCTCCAAAAACCCCGCCAATACCTCTCAAAACCCTAGCCGTTGCCCTCTTAAAAGTAGGGGAAAGATGGAGAAAAGAATGCTAAAATCGGGGCTAAATCGCGGCTTAAATAGGGCTAGAATCGGGCATCTACAAGCCGCTGTGGATCTGCCACAAGGGCCTGTGGAATTTCTGCATGGGCATGGATAATTTCCACATGCCCGTGTGGATTCTCTTGAATTCTCTTTTTCGGCCGGTTGTGAACAGTACCTGCTATAGCATTGGCCCGAAACACTCCCGAATCCATGTTTTCATCGAGGTAACATCAACGGGCCCACGTTTATGTCGTAGATCGCTTTGCTCTTTCAATAACCGGCTTCATTGATGAAGATCTTGCTATCAATCCACAAACTGGGAAACTCGAATGTGACTGCCTTTGTGTCCCTCCAATCCATTGTGCTAGCTTGAATACATGGAGGTTGGCACACATTCTCGCATCTTGAACCCGACTTATGTCTTCGCGTTTGACCCTTCTCAAGATTTCTACATTGGCTTCTTTCTTTAACATTCGGCTTCACAATCCTATATGCATGAAAGTAACACAAATCCACAAGTATTAGCGCTAAAACCTGATAAACGAAATCCTCATCATAAATAAAGAACACTTCGCATTCTTATCACACAAGCACTTATCATAAACCATTGAATTGCTCTAAATGTTGTATCATTTGGATGAATGCTAGCTTTAGCTCAAAGTTCGAAGATGTAATTGGGGCCGCAGAAAGCTAGATTGTGTCCCCAATACTGACGGTCTAGCATAATTAGAAAGTGTTCTCTGTTGTTTATTCTGTTCTACCATGTTGTCAGTCAATTCAACTTCCACTTTAGCTAGATTAAACGGTTCTTGCACAGGTTCTTTACTATTTCTTCTGAGTACACGTTCAAGTTCAGGACCACCTTTAATTAATATCGAAGGGTTCCCTCGGGTCATAACTTGGAGCTGCACCAAAATAAAGAAAACAAATCAGAATAATGATAGAATAAGAAGATGTGAAGTAGAATGAATGATGAATTCCTAAGATAACTGATAAGTGCTTGAGTAGACATATTTTTATATATGTTTTACATGCATTGAGCATCATTTTTACTGTGGTTTATGTCTCATTTCGTGTATTGGGTGTTCTTTTATGCATATAGGTTGTGAAGGCATTGGGATTTCAAAAGGGAGCGAAGATAGGCTATTATGGCATAATATTGGGAGTTCTTGTACAAATCAAGTTGGAAGACACAAGAGGAGTTCGTGTATGAGGAGATGTGTGCCAACTTCCATAGTTTTTTTGCAAGCCAAGTTATTAATGGAAGGGCACAAAGGCAGCCATGTCTCCACATTCCTCCTCTTTGTAAAGATTTCAAGACTTTTCAAGACGCATTGATGAAGGAAAAGCCGTATAGCTCTACCATATGATCGTGTGCCCGATCGTGTGGCCTTAAGAGGAGAATGTTTATCGTTGTGTAGTAGAATTCATCGTAGCCGACCATCATGAGCCGATTACTATTCACGCGCCCGCTCGGAAATTCCGCGCGACCGCGTGGAAATTCCCTCGACCCACGCGGGCGCTGGAAAAATCCACGCGGGCGCGTGGGGGCACGTGACAGACGCGTTGTGAGGCTATAAATACACCTTTTGGCCGATTCTAAGGGGACTTCTTGCGGAGCTTTGAGCATAGAAATTGAGAGAGAGACGGCTAGGGTTTGAGGAGAAGGTCTTCGCCGATTGATAGGGAGTTCTTCACCAACTTTGATAGATTCCTTCGACGTCATAGCATTTTGGGGAGCCATTGGCAACCTAGCTTCGGAGAGGAATCCTTCAAGACGAGAACTACCAATCAAGGCCAATCTGCTGAATTCGAGGGGTTTTCTCTATAGGGTTTTATTGCTTTTCATTGTATTGATTATTGTTTTGTAACTAGGCCCATGGAGGGCTAAACCCTAGTAGGTATTTGGGCATGTGAACCCTAAGATTTATATTTTTTTGGATTGATTCTCTTAATGTTTCTAGTTAATCTGAGTTGTCTTGAGTTTTAATCTTGTGATTTAATTGCTTGCTAGTGTTGTTAATCCTTGTGGTTGATTACATTGCATGATTTAATACTTTAATGTGTGAAGTCTCCATTAGAGTTAGATTTCCAAGATTAAAGAGGGTTGAGAGGGTGAGCCTTGAGATGGAGGAATGTCCCCTTTCACTTTCGATTGAGTGTTTCCTATCTGCGTATTCCATATTCTCTTTGCAACCATATTTGGTGTGAGGCGTGAGATTGCTCGATTTCTCCACCGGGACCTTGTAGGGGGTTAGGATCCTTCCCCGAGAATTAGGGTTGGATCTACATTTAGGAATCGGTTTCACTCTTAGGTTTTCTTAGAGCATATTGCGGTCATATTTGGTGTGAAGTGTTGAGATTGGTCGATTTCTCCACCGGGACCTTGTAGGGGACTAGTGCCTTTTGCTTGGAGACAAGGATTGGTTATCGTTGGACTACCTCGACTCATTCGACTCGATTCTAGAGCATTTAGTGAATCTTGAGCTTTAAAGAAGATCTTAGGGGGATCATTGCCCGAATACCTCATCCTTAGTGATTGAGACTCTTCTACTTTATTTCTTGCATACTTGTTTGCTTTGCTTGCAATTAGTTCACTCCATTATATTAACTGATTCCGACTAGATAATTGAGAAGTGGTTATTACTAGTACTTTCCGTTCCTCGTGGATTCGACTACCCGACTCACCGGGTAATTATTACTTCGACACCCGTACACTTGCGGTTCACGCACGCATATTCGGACGTGTCAAGTTTTTGGCGCCGTTGCCGGGGAATAGGATACTAGGAACGCTAGGACTTTGTTCCTCTAGCCATTTATCCATTTTTTTTCATTTTTATTTTTTTCTATTCCACACTTTCTTTTTTTCTTCCATCATTCTCATCGGTTTTTTTATTTTGTTTTCATCCATTTCACTTTATCTTCTTCCACCGTTCTATTTTTGTTTTTATTTTTGTCTTACTTACTTTTTTTCTTGCATGGAACTTGAATGATGATTAATCCAATTTTAAACTTATATTTTTCAGGGTTGAAGCCCTCACTAGAAAAACTTGATCAATTTGTTAATGTTCATCAACATCACGATCCATATCGCATCAACTATCATCCAAATCAAAGGAGCTACCCAAATCTCTTGTGGGATATTGATGAACAACAATGGGAAGCACCTCAAGAAGAATTTCAGATGGATGAGAAGCTTGAAGATGATGTACTTCGGTTGGAAAGAGTGTTACCAAGATTTATTGAAGCCACCGATGCCCGTTTCCAAAATATTGAGGCCACATTAAGTTGTCACGAGGTCTCCATCAAAAACATTGAACATCAATTAGGAGAGATCTTGGACATGCTTGCTAAGGAAAAAGAAGAATTTGAACAAGCAAGGCAAGTATCTCCGGGACATGATGAGGCCATGAGCAACATTGAAGAAGTTGGGCAAATTGAGTACATTGATGTAGAAAATAAAAAGAAAGAAGTTGAATATCATTTTGAGATTTTGGATTGTGTGAATGAAGATTATGCTTGTGAACGAGGAAATTTTCAAGGGGATTTGCTAGTCTCATGTTCTTTCCAAGTTGAAAATACACAAGAAGAAGCAAATCCCAAGGTAATGGAACAAGCATTTCTCTTTGGGATTGATCAAATCTTACAATGCAAGAAAGAGACTTTAGGAAGGGAAGAAGATGTGGGTAGGAGATTGAAACCATCCAATGACCCACCTATGCTAATCTTGGATAATTCCCAACCCAAATTGTTTCCTTGGAGGCCAAAAGTAAGATGGTTGGGCTCTCCAACAAATATTTCATCCCGGCAAGTTGACTCTTGGTTTAAAGGAAGTAGCTATGCAATGTCTAGTCGGGAGGAACACACTCTTTTCAAGCCTCCATAAGGTAAAGAAGAGGTACGTCAAGCTTAGTGATGTAAAAAAACAAAGCGCTTCTTGTAAGGCAACCCAAGTTTTTTTAAATGTTTTTCTAGTTTAGATTGTCATTTCTGCGATAATAAATTTCATGAGTCGTGTGCTTTGATCAATTTTTTTGTTGTTTGCTTGGTGTTTTTCATGAAATTTTTTTCGGTGATATGCATTATTTTTTTCATGTGTATGACATGGTTTAGGGTGTTTCCAATGTTAAATGTTGAGCAGTTGGTGTCAATTTGGAGTTTTTAGGCCTTAGTGGACTGTCTGCAGAAGTGCGAGCACGCGCGGCGTGGAATTTCCAGCGGTGCGTGTACTGACTACGCGGGGAGTGGCAAATCCACACCCCCATGTGCCTATAAGAATGTGAAAGGGCACTATTCTTCATCTTCCATTTTAAAGAACCCTTTCATCTTCCATTTTTTTCACTCCTATAAACTCAAGTTTTGATCTCTAAAACCATTTGTTTTCAATTCCTTGGGGGATTAGAAGTGATTTGCCGGAGTTTGCACCGATTTTTCTTCTCCAATTTGCTCCGGTAAGCTCTCACTTTCTCCCACCCTTTCCATGTTCTTCAAGGTCATTTTCATGGAGTTTTCATGGTATTTGTGTGCTATTTTTCATAGGAAATCATGTTAGACACCTAATGAATGCTTGAGAATGATTTATGTGAGGCGTAGGAGCCCAACTCCGGCGAAATCGCCGGAGTCGGGCGCCCACGCGGGCGCGTGGCTTGCCCACGCGCCCGCGTGGGCTGGCCGCGCGCAGCCCGCAGGGCCACGCGGCCGCGTGGCCCCCTTTGGCCGAGACGCGACCCCGACCACGCGCGCGTGGGCTGAGCGCAGCCTGACTGGGCGGCAGCGCGCGCAGCCCGGCCAGCGCCAGCGCGTGCCGCGCCAGGTGCCGAGCCGCGGCACGCCACGGCCGACCACCGCCCGCGGGCTGGCCCGCGCGGGCGCGTGCCGCGCCAGCTGCCGGTGCGCACTGCGCGCCGCGTGGCTAACCGCAGCGCGAGCGCGGCCAGGGCGCAGCGCGCCGCAGCGAGGCGTGCTGCCCGCAGCGCCCGCGTGGGGCTGGACGAGGCGAATAGTCCCTGTTTTCTCTCCGACTTCGCTGCCCTCGCCCGCAGCGGTGCCCTGTTTACACTGTATACATGCCGACTGATGTTTTTACACGTTTTCTTCGCAGATATGGCACCGCGGACCAAGAGATTGGCTCAGAAACGTCCTCGCCATGACGAGGGAGCCGACTCCACCACCGATGGTGGAATTCCCCGACCCCGTTCATCGACAGCGGTTCGGCGTCTCAGAATCTCAAGATTGGGCGAGTCACGATTTATTGGTGGGGACGCACTAGAGGATATTGGTCTTCTCGAAGAGGTCGAGAGCTAGTTAGTGTGGGAGGTTGGGGACCGATTGCTTGCTATTCGAGGAGCCCGTCGGGGACGAGATACCACCTTGGAGGTTCTTGCCTCGTTTTTCCTTCGATCGTGATGCAGTTGATACCAGTTTTGACACGGAGGATGCCATCTGTTTCCGAGCCTTTGGTCAGCCGCATGGGATGTCTTTGACCCAATTCTCGATATATCTTGGGTTACTCTGATCGGGGACTATCTTGATACTATCGAGTACACTGACTCCTCACCGATTACCCTCATGGTATCACTGCGGGCCGGGGTTTTCCATGATTTATGCGTGACCGTCAATATTCTCCGAGGCGATCGAAGGCCTCTTGCCTCACTCGACCGGCGCACAGGTACATTCACGCGAGTTCTCGGCCCGGTCGGTGGCGGTCGGGGAGATGAGTGCTTGGTTCACTTGCGGGAGACGGATCTTTTTGTACCTCCATTTCCATGGTCCATGGAGTCCCTCTCCACCTAGGATTTGTGGTCGCCGATTACTTTCGCCATCAGAGTGAGTACCTACGGTTGGGAGCATTGTTCGCGGGACCCTATATCACTCGTCTTATGTTCAAGATGGAGTGCGATCCGCTCGGTCGGGGGCGAGGAGAGGGTCGATGGCCCAATACCATTGGGTTTTGGTTACTCTCCGTTTGATGGGCATTGTGAGGCGTCACGAGGGCTCGGTGGATACGCACTAGTGGAGTCGTCTTCGAGGGGACGGCGAGGGGAACTCTTGAGGCCACAGAGGCACCATCTGCAGCCGAGCCCAGGATCACCGAGGCAGCACCGATAGCATCCACTGATCCAGAGTCATCTACCTCTCGAGTACACGAGCGCCTGGCTCGACTCGAGGCTGCCGTTGCTACTATCTTGGAGAACCGAGTGCGGATTACGAGGCGACTTGATCGTATTCGGCGAGACTCTCGACGAGGAGGTCTCATCCGCCACATGCCAGCGTCGCGCCCGGCACCGGACCCTGACTCGGATCTCGGCGCTTGAGGCGTCACATTCATGAGACTTTTTATTTTTTTTTCATTTTATGTTTTTATGTGTTTCATCTTTAGTTTGTGGACTTTTGTGCTCAGAAAGGTTTCACCTTCTGAGAGTTATCTTTATGCTTTCGTTTTGTTATTTGTTTGCATTCGTATTCCCTTTTTCTATTTTGTTGAGATTTACTGAACCCCTTGTATTCCGTGCAGTTGGCCTTGAGAGTGATGTTGTTGATGTTTTAGTCATAGACACGATCATGTGCTTTGTTCCATGGTCGTGTGAGCTTCACAACCGTTACAATGCGCCCTTGAGATAGACTTCACCAAATGTCCATGAGGGATTCAGGGGAGTATTGTTTTAATTGCATTCCCGCACACATGTTGCTTTCATTAATACTATTTTATTGTGCTTACATGTGTACATTGAGGACAATGTACATCTTAAGTGTGGGGGAGGGTTCACCTTTATACATGACTTTTACTTGTGTTTTTCATGAGCATGCTCTTGTTGCCAATGAAGGTTCACCTTAGGGTTAAGAGTTTAATTCTTAGTTTTTTTGGAGGTTATAAACATGGATTTTTATCATGCTCTAGTTTTTCATCCAATTTTATTGAATATTTTTTTCTCCGATTGCCCTTTGTGCACTTTTTCTCGCTCATTAGACCTATGAAGACTCTAGTTCATTATGTTTGGGACTTTAGTGTGCTAGTTTTTTTATTTTGAGAAAAAAAGAAAAATCAGAAAAAAATTAAAAAGAAATGGAAATTGTTTGTTGTTTGTACATAGGGTGTGGAAAGAGCTACCACCCATGGTGTATGTAGCTACTCTCATAAGTCGGATACTTGTTATGCCCTAATGAGAGAAAGAGCTATCTCATGGGATGTGTGAAAGCTACCATCCTCGGTAGAAAAGAGCTACCACCTCGAAAGTGTGAAAGCCACTCGGGAGGCATCTTGGGAAAGGGCTACCTTAGAGGTTGTGTGAAGCTACTACCTATTCTTTCTGTTTATAAATAAGTCCCATGTTAATAAGAATTTGGTAGTGGACATAGTGTTGACATGAGTTGAGTTTTTCACACACACACGCATTCGGATTTTATCATATTCATTTTTTTGATTGGATTGTTTGCTAGAGCATTGATTGTTTTTGTCTAGTGTTTTGATTTCTCTCCATAACTTTAGAATTTTCATTCTTGTACTCATCTTGGTGAACCTAAGGCCAATCACTTCTCTTTTTCTTTCCATGAGGTTTAAATGTTTAATTTTTGCTTGAGGGACAAGCAAAGAGCTTAAGTGTGGGGGAGTTTGATAAGTGCTTGAGTGAACATGTTTTTTTATACATGTTTTACATACATTGAGCATCATATTTTTATCTGGTTTATGTCTCATTTCGTGTATTGGGTGTTCTTTTTATGCATATAGGTTGTGAAGGCATTGGGATTTCAAAAGGGAGCGAAGATAGGCTATTATGGCATAATATTGGGAGTTCTTGTACAAATCAAGTTGGAAGACACAAGAGGAGTTCGTGTATGAGGAGATGTGTGCCAACTTCCATAGTTTTTTTGCAAGCCAAGTTATTAATGGAAGGGCACAAAAGGCAGCCATGTCTCCACATTCCTCCTCTTTGTAAAGATTTCAAGACCTTTTCAAGGCGCATTGATGAAGGAAAAAGCCGTATAGCCTACCATATGATCGTGTGCCCGATCGTGTGGCCTTAAGAGGAGAATGGTTTATCGTTGTGTAGCGGAATTCTGTGCGAATTCGTAGGGCGAATTCTGTAGCGAATTACTATTCACGCGCCCAGCGAAATTCCAGCGCGACCGCGTGGAAATTCCTGCGAGCCCAGCGGCGTGGAAAATTCCGCAGCGGGCGTGGGGGGCACGTGACGAGCAGCGTTGTGAGGCTATAAATACACCTTTTGGCCGATTCTAAAGGGGACTTCTTGCGGAGCTTTGAGCATAGAAATTGAGAGAGAGGCGGCTGGGGTTTGAGGAGAAGGTCTTCGCCCGATTGATGAGGGAGTTCTTCACCAACTTTGATAGATTCCTTCGACGTCATAGCATTTTGGGGAGCCATTGGCAACCTAGCTTCGGAGAGGAATCCTTCAAGGCGTAGAACTACCAATCAAGGCCAATCCGCGCAGTCGAGGGGTTTTTCTCTATGGGTTTTATTGCTTTTCATTGTATTGATTATTGTTTTTGTAACTAGGCCCATGGAGGGCTAAACCCTAGTAGGTATTTGGGCATGTGAACCCTAAGATTTATATTTTTTTGGATTGATTCTCTTAATGTTTCTAGTTAATCCGAGTTGTCTTGAGTTTTTAATCTTGTGATTTAATTGCTTGCTAGTGTTGTTAATCCTTGTGGTTGATTACATTGCATGATTTAATACTTTAATGTGTGAAGTCTCCATTAGAGTTAGATTTCCAAGATTAAAGAGGGTTGAGAGGGTGAGCCTTGAGATGGAGGGAATGTCCCCTTTCCCTTTCGATTGAGTGTTTCCTATCTCCGTATTCCATATTCTCTTTGCAACCATATTTGGTGTGAGGCGTGAGATTGCTCGATTTCTCCGCCGGGACCTTGTAGGGGGTTAGGATCCTTCGCGGGGAATTAGGGGTTGGATCTACATTTTAGGAATCGGTTTCACTCTTAGGTTTCCTTAGAGCATATTGCGGTCATATGGGGTGTGAAGTGTTGAGATTGGTCGATTTCTCCACGGGACCTTGTAGGGGACTAGTGCCTTTTTGCTTGGAGACAAGGATTGGTTATCGTTGGACTACCTCGACTCATTAGACTCGATTCTAGAGCATTTAGTGAATCTTGAGCTTTAAAGAAGATCTTAGGGGGATCATTGCCCGAATACCTCATCCTTAGTGATTGAGACTCTTCTACTTTATTTCTTGCATACTTGTTTGCTTTGCTTGCAATTAGTTCACTCCATTATATTAACTGATTCTGACTAGATAATTGAGAAGTGGTTATTACTAGTACTTCCGTTCCCTGTGGATTCGACTACCCGACTCACCGGGTAATTATTACTTCGACACCCGTACACTTGCGGTTCACGCACGCATATTCTGACGTGTCAATAACAACGTGCAAAGTATCTCTAAACGGCTACTCCCCGGTAACGGCTCCATAAAATTGACAACGCCCCTTGCAAGGGACCCGCAAGTGCACGGGTTTGTCGATGTAATAAATACCAAGTGAGTGGCGTATCGTATCCATAGGGAAAAGGGAATAAAAATACTAAATTTTCTACTTAACCAAGCGAAAATGAATAATGATTGGTTCGAAAAAATGTAATGTAAGCAAAAACAAAAGAAACAAGAATGAGAGGGCTAAGTAAGTGAGAGCAAAGGCAATCAACAGAAGTCGGATACTCAGACAATACTCCCCCTAGGACTAATGTTTCAAGTGCAAGACCTACTAATATGCTTCCAAACTAATGCTTGATGAGTCATGAAAATCCTAAAGTACATGGTCACAAACCTAAGGTCAACAATGACTAACTCTACACTATATCCTGGTGGAGAAATCGCTCAGTCTCAACACCTCACACTATGCAAAGTTGCATGGAGTTCTTGGGATTCCAAATGATAAAACCTATTTCTATGTGTATATCTAACACTTTGGTCATGGTGAAAGACCCCTAGACACAACTAAACCCCAAATACTAAAGTCACTTCAATGCTTCACTCTATTGATCGTGCAACTAAGTCCCAGAAGAGTGTCCTCTAATGCTGAATGCTAAACCGAATACAAGTGATCCTCGGGGATGAAATCATTAATTTCTTTATTTAATGGCTCTTGACCTTCACAACCCTCCAATAGAGACAAATAGTCTGCAACCACATTTTCGGTTCCTCTCTTATCTTTTATCTCCATATCAAGTTCTTGCAAGAGTAGGATCTAATGAATCAACCTAGGTTTACTATCAGCCGAGTTCATAAAATAACGGAGTGTCGAGTGATCGGTGAATACGGTGACGCTAGATAAGATGAGGTATAGCCTAAACTTGTCAAAAGCAAACACAGCTACTAACAACTCTTTTTATGTAGTTGTACAGTTTTCTTGAGCACTCGTGAGAGTCTTGCTAGCATAATAGATTGGTTAGGACTGTTTATCTTTTCTCTGCCCCAACTACTCCAATAGCATAGTCACTCATGTCACACATGAGCTCGAATGGTTCGGTCCAATCCAGTGTGTTCAAAATCGGTGCTTGTACTAATTTCTCTTTCAATAAATTAAAAGAAATCATATAATCATTCCCAAAATCAAATGGAGCATCCTTTTTGAGGAGTTCCTTTTAACGGTTGAGTAATCTTTGAAAAATCCTTCGTGAACCTCCTGTAGAAACCCGCATGTCCCAAGAAATTACAAACTCCTTTCACATTTGTAAGTGGAGGAAGTTTTCCTATGACTTCAATTTTTGCCTTGGCTACCTCCATTCCTAGTAGGGAAACATTATGACCAAGGATAATGCCTTCTTGGACCATAAAGTGACACTTCTCCCAATTAAGAAGAATATTTGCCTCTTCACATCTTCTCAACACTCTCTCTAGGTTTCTTAAGCAAATATCAAGGTATCTCCAAACATTGAGAAGTCATCCATGAATGCCTCCATAATGTCCTCTAGGAGATCATCAAAAATAGCAGTCATGCAATGTTGGAATGTCTCCAGTGCATTGCATAACCCAAAAGGCATTCTTCTATAAGCGAAAGTACCATAGGGGCATGTAAAAGTTGTCTTCTCTTGATCTTCTCGAGCTATGGGGATTTGAAAGTATCTTGACATGCCATCAAGGAAGTAATAAAACTAATGCTCAGCCAATCGCTCCAACATCTGATTTATAAACGGGAATGGGAAATGATCATTTTGAGTTGCATCATTCAGCCTTCTATAATCAATGCAGACAGTCCAACCTGTAACTGTCTTGGCTGGAATTAATTCATTCCATTCATTTCTCACCACTGTTATTCCTTCTTTCTTCGGGACAACTTGAGTTGGGCTCACACACACACTGTTGTAAATGGGATAAATGATTCCTGTATCCAAAAGTTTCGCCACCTCTGCCTTGACAACTTCCTTCATATTTGGGTTCACACTTCTCAGAGGTTGAATCACAGACTTGTAATTGTCCTCCATTATGATTTTATAAGTGCAGAATGAGGGATTGATGCCTTTTATATTAGAAATCTTCCAAGCAATAGCAGATTTATGTCTCTTAAACATACTCACAAGTTTGTCCTTCTGATTTGCAGAAAGGTTTGAAACTACAATGACGGAGAGTTTTGATCCTTCCATCAAATAGGCATATTCCAAATGCGGCGACAAAGCTTTAAGCTCTAACTTGGGCTGTTTCTCAATGAAGGGTCGCAGTTTGTTCTCCTTCAATCTATCAATTTCCTCGAACTATGCTAAGTCTTGCTCAAGAGAGTTTTCTAAACCATCCACTTGTATATGTGATCCTGAATGATCTTTAATAACTACCACATTCTCTATCTCATAAGTTTCCTAAACTACCTTCGAAATACCCAATGAGAAAATCTAATGCCTTAATTCTTGATGGAAAGAATCAAACTGAGAAAGGACCATTTCCAAACTTCTGTCCTTCTGATAGCCTATAGACAATAGCACTGACTTTTCAAACTGATCCAACACACATTCCATCTTACAATTTGTATCTTGACTATAATTAATGTGATCAACAACTGATTCTCCCACATGATGGTTTCTTGTGGGTTACTCTCACACTCAACAATATGAAGTGGACTGTATTGCAAACAATTTCATCTTCAGTTCTATGTTGTCAACCATTCCCATGATGGTATAAAATATTTCAGTAATGTTGATCATGTATCCTGAAATTAAAGAAAGAAAAACAAATCAGAAAGATGGAAGATTAAGAAAGTGTGAAATAGAATAAGCGAAGAATAGCTAAAATAGCAAAGTGCAAAATGCTTCTAAAACGCCTATTCCCCGTCAACGGTGACAAAAACTTGACACACCCCTTGCGTGTGTGTACCGCAAGTGCACGGGTTGTTGAAGTAATAAAGTACCCTGGTGAGTGGGTTGTCGTATCCATAGGGAATAGTGCTCAAAAGCACAAGAATTCTCATTTAACTATAGTGAAGATGATTTAAGAGTGGTGTGAACAATATCAATGCAAATAAAAATAATGTAAAGAAGAAAGAGATGTAATAGAATAATAGGAGAGGCAATCGATAAAAAATAGGGCACCCAGACATTGCTCACCCATGACTATTGTCTTAAGTGTAAGACCAATAATTATGTCTCCTAACTGATGTCTAATAAGTCGTGGAAATCCTAAGACACACGGTACCAAACTTAAGGTCAACCGTGAATAACCCTCATACTATACCCCAGTGGAAAGGGATACTATCGACGCCTCACACTGTATGGGGTTGCATAAAAATTTGGGGACTCCAAGTGATAAACCCTATTCCATAATATAGATCTAACCCTTTGGTCCAGGTGAAAGACCCTAGTCACAATTAAGGCCCAGCACTAAGAATTACTTCAACACTTCACTTTGTTTTTCGCACAACTAAGCCCTACTGGAGTTTTTCTCTTAGCACTTAACTCTATTGTGATTAAAAAAATCTTAGAATGTGGAGGTAGGGTAAATCACATCGGAAAGGAAAGGGATGTTCCGTCACCTCTCGACTCACCCTCTCCAACCTAGTTTTATCTAACCCTCATGGTGTGTCACTCATCCACAAGGATTACCAAAATACATTCTCAACCCTAGTGTCACTCTAAGGGAAAATCAATTCAACAAGCATTCAAGGTTGGAACTCAATTAAAAACATCAATTAAAGAAGCATAATGAAAAATCAATGAAACAAAAATCATCCTAGGATTTACAAGTCCAAGCATCCACTAGGGGATTAGCTCTTCATGGAGCAAGATACAATCAATAATGTAATCAAATATAAAAGTATTCAATCCATAAGTAAAACCACCTCGTAGTCCGTATTGATGGTCTTGTGAAGTTGCCTTGCCTTCGCCAAGGATTCCCACGTCAAGCCTAGGGCACACCTCACCGAATCAATACTGACGAAAGCTCTCCCAATAACTATCTTCCAAAGGAACGTGATATCGAAGGCCATAGAACCACTCCAAAGACCTAGCCAAAGCCTCTTCAAATCTTAGCAGCAAGTACCTCCAAAGATAGGGAAAAGACAGGAAAAGGATCAGAAAAAGAATCCCCAAAACATGTGAAATCATGGCTTAAGTAGGGCTAGAATCGGGCATCCACATGAGCGTGTGGAATTTCCACACGCCTGTGTGAATCTCCATAAGTTGTTTTCCAGTGAGCTGTGAAAAATAACTGCTACAGTACTTTTGGTGCATTGATTTGCCACATCAAACTTCTATAGTACTTCGCCAAAATACTCCTGAATCCACACTTTTCATCGAGACTACATGAATGGCACACATCTATACGGTAGATCATGTTGCTTCTTCAATGAAATCACGTTGATAAAGAACTTGCTAAAATTACAGAAGTCGAAATATGTGAGTATGACTGCCTTTGTGCCCCTCCAATTTGTATATTTCTGATAAGTGCTTGTGCGATAAAAATGCGAAGTGTTCTTTCCTTGTGATGAGCATTACTTTTATCGGGTTTTAACGCGAATATGTGTGTATTTATGTTACTTTATGCAGATAGAGTTGTGAGGCCGAATATTAGAGAAAGAAGCCAATGTGGATCGTAAATGCAGTGTTTTGAGGAAATCTTGCGAATGTTCAAACGCGAAGACATAAGTCGGGTTTGAAATGTGGGAATGTGTTCTAACCTCCTCGTATTCAAGTTAGCACAACGATTTGGAGGGGCACAAGGGCAGTCCCATTCAAGCATCCCAGCTTGTGCATGTATAGCAAGATTTCCACAAACATGTCCGTTATTGAAGAAGCAAAGCGATCTAGGACGTAAATGTGTGCCTGTTTATGTTACCTTGATGAAAGCATGGATTCGGAAGTGTTTCTGTACAGCACTGTAGTAAGACACTATAGCAAAACATTGTAATAGGTACTCTCCACAGCCAACCGAAGAAGGATGAAAATAGAGAATCCACATGGGCGTGCGTTAATTCCACACGCCCGTGTGAAAAATCCACAGGGGTGCCCACAGGGGCGTGGATTCCTGATTCCAGCCCTTTTAAAAGCCGATTTTAGCCGCGATTTCAGCATTCTTTTCTTCATCTTTTCCCCAACTTGATAGAAGGCTTTAGCTAGGGTTTTGAGACGTATTGGCTAGGGATTTTGAGAGGTTCTATGGCTCCGATATCGTGCTCCATTTGAAAGAACGTTAGTGGGAGAGCTTTCGTCGGCACCAATCCGGTGAAGTGTATCCTAGGCCAGACAAATGGACCCTTGGACTAGTAGAGGACTCTCCACAAGACCATCGCCATGACTATCGAGGGGGTTTTCTATGGATTCTTTGCTTTTACATTTGATTTCATTGATTGTAATTAGCTCCATGGAGAGCTAAACCCCCTAGTGGGTACTTAGGTATTTGTGAACCCTAGGATGTATTCATTTCATTGAACCTCTTTATTATGCTTTCAATTAATTGATGTTTTATTTGAGTTCCAATCTTTAATGCTTGATTGTATGAATACTCCCTTAGAGTAACACTAGGGTTAAGAGTTCTTGTTGGTAACCCTTGTGAGTGAGTGACACACCACAAGAGTTAGACAAAGATAGATTGGAGAGGGTTGAGAGGGTGAGTAGAGAGGTAGCGGAGCATCCCCTTTCTCCTCCGGTGTGATTTATTCTACCTCCATTTCCTTAATTTTTTTGCGATCATAGTAGAGTGAGTGGGCTAAAGGATGACCTTACGATAGGGCTTAGTTGCGGGTGCAACGGAGTGAGCGTTGAAGTGATTTTAGCACCTAGGGCTTAATTGTTGCTAGGGACCTTCCACCTGGACCAAAGGGTTAGGTCTACATCTAAGAAGAGGATTTTTCACTTGAAATCCCTAGAACTCATTGCAATTCTATACGAGTGCAAGGTTGAGAGGTTATTCAATTTCTCCTCCGGGACACGTAAAGAGTTAAGCTTGGTTGACCTTAGATTTGGGACCATGTATTTAAAGATCTCCATGACTCATTATTGCATAAGTTTGAAAGTATAATAGAGGGTTCTTGCACTTGAAATGATTGTCCTATGCGGAACAATATCCGGGTACTCCATTTATATCGATTGCCTTACCTTCTCCTTTACTTGTGCTCTCTTTCTTGTTCTTTTACTTTTGTTATTTCACATCTTTTCACACATATCACTATTCATCTTTCACTTAGTTAAGAAACAATTTAAGTGTTTTTATTCGCTACTCCCTGTGGATATGATACCCCTCTCATCTGGGATTTTATTACTTCGACAAACCCATGCACTTACGGGACATACGCAAGGGAGCATTGTCAATTTTCTTGAGCACAATGGAGGTTGGCACACACCCAAATGTCTTTGAGCACAACTTGTGTCTTCACATTTGTTCATTCCAAGAACTTCATCAAAAATTGCATCCATGATCTACTTTTGGTTCCTTTCTTTCACACTTGTCTCCACAATCTTTCATGCATAAAAGAACACAAATACACATGCATAAGTGATAAAATCTGAGAAAAGTAATGCTCAATATAAGAAAAGAATAATTCAAATTACTATTTCACAAGCACTTATCAGGCACAACAACCTACTCATTACACTTTTTTCTTTCCAATTCCAAGTAGCACTATCATCAAACAAAACATCATTACTAATAATAATTTTTTTTAGTCATCAAGCTAAACTATCTATAGCCTTTATATTTTGAGCTATAGCCAACGAATATGCATTTTTCACTTCATCAAGCTTGTACCTTATTCTTTTGGAATTTAAGTATAGCAAATGCTTCCCAAAATCTTCAAGTGGTTCACCGATGGCTTCCTTTCACTCCAAGCTTCAATAAGAATTTGGTTCCATACAGCTTTTTTAGGGCTTCTATTAAGCAAATACACCACCGCATATACTACTTTAGCCAAAATATTTGAGGTAGGCATTTATCATGCAGCATGTACTTTGCCATCTCCATCACTGTTTGATTCTTGTTTTTGGATACACCATTTTGTTGTGGTGTATAACCAATGGCCAATTGTCTAACCAAGCCTTCGTCTTCAATAAAAAGCTTGAAATGCATTTGATGTGTACTCTTTGATATGATCACTTATTAAAATTTAAATGTAATGCCCTCTTTGTTTCAAACTAAAGCTCTTGAACTTCTTGAAAATTACAAATACTTGGGATCTTTCTTTCATAAAGTAGACCCAGTCATTCTTGTAAAGTCATCTAGAAATAGAATGAAATATTTGTTCCCTCCATGTGAGATAGTCTTCATAGGCCCACATACATCGCTGTGAATTAGCTCTAGCAGCTTCTTAGATCTCCAAGTAATGACTTTAGGAAAAGGTTACCGATGTTGCTTGCCAAATGCACATCCTTCACAAACTTCATCTTTTTCTTCAATTTTTGGTTATCCATAAGCCATTAATTTTTGTTGAAGTAGTTAAAGGCTGCAAAAATTTAAATAACCAAGACTTTTATGCCATAGCCATGCATCTTCATCAACATGAGCCTTCATTGCTTGAGTTCCTCCATAGTTGAAATTAATTGGGAATCTCTTATTTGTCTCCATTTTCACTTTCGCAACCAGTTGTTGATGTGAACACCCACAAGTGCATGGGGTTGTTCAGTAATACCCTGTGAATGACATAGGGGTCATATTCCACGGGGCCAAGGAGCTATCCTTATTTCCTTTTCACTTGTTGTTTATCCTATAAACTGGAGTGCAAGTGTCCTAATCTAGCAAAAATGGAATAAGCACTAATAAAGGAGAATGCAAATATGCCAGGATGAAAGAGTGGGAAAATCTAGATAAAAGACCAGTCACGGATGCGGATTCACTCGGGGATACTAATGCTTGAGAATGCTAAGGTTACAAGGCAGTGGTGAATTTGGACCAAGAGATTCCCAAAATAGGCAATCCCGCATTCCTCACTAATTACCATCTTGTATGAGTATTGGTCCAGAATTTCCTCTGACCAAATCCTCCTATGATCGCAATGCGGACAGGGAATTCCCAAATTAAGGTCAAACACACATCTAGGTTCAACCCTAATGATTGGAAGGGTACAAAATACTAGAATCCTCAATGTATTCATACATGGATCCCTTTTAGGCTATGTGAGTTAAAAAAAAGGGCGCATCACATGCATCCAAGTACAATTAAGGAGTCAAACCATAGAGTTCTCATGCAATTTAATACATCAAAGAACACAAATCTTGAATCACAAAATCAAACCACATGCATTCAAAGCAAACTAAACAATCATACAAGCAAGTTCATCCTAATGTTCACTGATATCCGGTGACCTTGGGGTTTAGTTGGTCACATTATGAAAATACATGATCAAATCCATAAAAACAGCTATATAAAGCAACAAAGAACTCCCTCAAGTGAGGAAATGTTGAGAGACAAGTCACGGGAAACTTCCAACGACGCCACTGACACACCCCTTGCGTGTGTGTACCGCAAGTGCACGTGTTGTTGAAGTAATAAAGTACCCTCATGTGTGGGTAGTCGTATCCACAGGGAATAGTGCTCAGAACCACAAGTATTGCTATATAACTATTGTGAAAACAATTGATGAGTTGTGTGAACAATATCAATGCAAATAAAATAAAGAAAAGAAAAGAGAGCGCAATAGGAATAAGGAGAAGTAATCAATCTAAAGATGGGGTACACGGATGTTGTTCACCCTAGGACTATTGTTTCAAGTGCAAGACTAATTAATATGCCTATAATTGATATTCATTGAGTCATGGAAATCCAAAGACAAACGGTTCTAAACCTAAGGTTAACCGTGACTAATCCTATACTATGCCGTGGTGGAAAGGGATACTCTCGACGCCTCACACTGTGTGGGGTTGCTTAAAGCTCTTGGGACTTCAAATGATAAACCCTATTCCCTAATATAGATCAAACCCTTTGGTCAAGGAGAAAGACCCTAGTCACAATTAAGCCCCAGCACTAAGAATTACTTCAACACTTCACTCTATTGCTCGTGCAACTAAGCTCAGTGGAGTTTGTCTCTTAGCACTTCACTCTATCATGACTGCAAAGAACTCTTGGAACATGAAGGTAGGATAAAACACATCGGAAGGGAAAGGGACATTCCGCTACCTCTCAACTTAACCTCACGACCCTCTCCAACCTTGCTTTGTCTAACCCTAATGGAGTGTCAATCTTCCACAAGAAGTACCAAGATAGATTCTCAACCCTAGTGTCACTCTAAGGGAAATCAATACAATAAGCATTCAAGGATGGAACTCAATTAAAACATCAATTAAAGAAGCATAATAAAGGTCAATGAAACAAAATCATCCGAGGGTTTACAAGTCCAAGCACCCACTAGGAGTTTAGCTCTCCATGGAGCAATACACAATCAACATTGAAATCAATAGTGAAAACATGAAATCCATGGATAAACCCCCTTGTAATCCAAATCAATGGTCTTGTGGAGCCGCCTCATCTTCTCCAAAGGTTCTCTTGTCAAGCCTAAGGCACACCTAGCCGAATCGATGCCGATGAAAGCTCACCCAAATAACTATCCTCCAAGAAAACTCGATGTCGAAGGCCGTAGAGCAGCTCCAAAAACCTAGGCAAAGCCTCTCCAAACCCTAGCCACAAGCGTCTACAAAGATGGGCAAAAAATGGGGAAAAGATCCTTCAAAATATCTCAAGTCACGACATTTATAGGGGTTGGAATCGGGAATTCACATGGGCGTGTAGAACTTTTAGAAATCTGTTACAGTGATTTTGTTACAGCGGTTTGCTACAGTAACCTTCTGTAGTGCATCATCAAAATACTCCCGAATCCACACTTTTCATCGAGGCCACATGAATGGGCACACATTCATGCGTTAGATCGCGTCGTGTATTCAATGAAACCACATTGACAGAGCTCTTGCAAATGTTGCATGAGTTGGAACAAATGAGTGTGACTACCTTTCTGCCCCTCCAATTTGTATATTCTTTTGAGCACAATAGAGGTTGGCACACACCCAAATGTCTTTGAGCACAACTTGTGTCTTCATGTTTGTTCAATCCAAGAACTTCATCAAAAATTACATCCATGATCTACTTTTGCTTCCTTTCTTCCACAATTGTCTCCACAATCCTACATGCACAAAAGAACACATATACACATGAATAAGTGACAAAATCTGAGAAAAGTAATACTCAATGAAAAAAAAGAATACTTCGTATTACTTATACACAAGCACTTATCAGCCACCAATGGGGTGGCTTCCTTTTTCTCTACAAGCTTAAACAATGTGAGACGATGCCAAATCTTTCCTCTTCCTTTGATTTCTTTGCCTAAAATGTCTTCTTGAGGCTTTTTACCCCAGATTTGGAAGGTGGAGAGGAATGGTGGAGATAGGAGAAGACGGTGTAGAAGAAGAAGTCTTTAAAAACCCTAAAACCTCTCTTTTTAACTCTCTCGAGTTGGCTTCACGGCCTTCTTTACGGGCATGGTAAAACTGCGTATTCCTCATACAGTTCATGGACATCTTCATGACCATCAGCAAACCTGTTAATGAAACCTGAGACTTTTCGTTTCTTGAGATTTTCATGCTATAGTAACTGCTACATTATTGCTGCAATACTGGGGCTCTAAAACACCATTTTCGGTGTCATTTTTCCTTGTCTTTTGCATTGTCAAGCTCACCTGGGCATCCTCAAGATCTATAACATGAATAAGACTAATTAAACCACACAAATGGCAATAAACTATCAATTTATACATAAATCATACAACACAAATATGCATAGAATACACACATTTAGGCGTTTATTAGTGTCTGCCATCTTTTTTATTGTAGATAAAGCATTGATTGTCATCAAAGTTCAATGCATATCTATACTCAAGGAGTTGTCAAAGACTTATAAGATTTTGTCCTAAATTAGGGACAAACAACTCATCTTAAATATATTTTGTGCCTTTCTTTGTTTGAACACTTATAGTTCCTCTTTGTTGTGTTTGCACAATGCCTTCATTTCCCATATTGACTTAAGTTTTTATAGACTCATCATGGTCAATAGAGATAGATCTCTTCTTTGTCATATGGTTGCTACAAACACTATCAAGAAACTAAATATCATTATTGGTTCCCATTGCCATGTGACAAGCAAAAAATAGATTTCCTTCACCACCTTGGTCCTCCTTTGAAAAATATGCTTGTTGATTGCCTTTAAGTCAACAATTCTTCTCAAAATGGCCAAATGTTTTGCAATGGTGGCACTTAGGCTTATCCTTAAGCCAACAATCCTTCTCATCGTGATTATCCTTGCCACAAATGTTGCAAGGTTGCAAGACTTGAAATTTTCTGTAGTAAATGTTCTTGGAAAAGTATTTCTGCCTCTTCCTCTACCATGGACATATCTTCCACCACTACTTGATACTCCACCTTCATAATTCTTGGGGGTGATATTTAGCTTTGATTGGAAAGCACTTTCAACTGATTTTTCAAAGATACCTTGCAA
>NC_052479.1:20789186-20923760 GCF_009730915.1 Dioscorea cayenensis subsp. rotundata | reverse complement strand
AAGCATCTTTTTCGTCCCCATCTCAATCGAAGGAGAAGTCTCAATCATCTTTCTTTGATGTTCTTTCTTGAACTCGATCCTCGGCTCTACTCTAAAAACAGACTAGTTCACTCGCTAGCGCATCCATGGTCGAATGGTTAAAGCGACCGACACGCCTCCAAATCCACAGTGAACAGTGGTCATCTAGTACTAACTTCTTCTCCTTTTCTAACCTAATGATAAAATGGAAAGGTGTGGTGATCTAATGTGCAAAAGAAATGAATAATCGAGATGAATATGCAAGGGTTAAATGGATGGAGATCTCAATTAGTAAAAGTGGTGTATTCGGGCAATGCTCCCCTAGGATTCGGTATTAGGTACTCAATAAGCAAAGTGTTTCTATGATGAGTAAGTTAAGTCGTGGAAATCCAAATATAATCGAATACGGCCTCCCGATCACCAATACTAGTCCCCCACGAGGTCCCGGTGGAGAAATCGCTCAATCTCAACACCCTCACACCACATATGACTACAAAGCACTCTAGGGATTCCAAGAGGTGTATCCGATTCCTAAAGATTGATCCAACCCTAATTCCCGCTGAAGGATCGTAACCCCCTACAAGGTCCCGTGGAGAAATCTCTCAATCTCACGCCTCACACCAAATATGGTTGCGTAGAGCTTAGGGAACAGAGATAGAATACACTCAATCGGAAGGGAGAGGGGACACTCCACTATCTCATGACTTACCCTCTCAATCCTCTTTAACCTTGAAGTTCTAACTCTAATGGAGACCTCTCACATCAAAGTAATAGATCATGCAAATCCAATCAACCACAAGGATTAATTAAACAAGCAAGCAATGAGAATACAAGATTAAAAACTTAATCAAACTCGGATTAAATAGAAACACTAAGCAAAATCCACAAAAAGATGAGAACCCTAGGGTTCATAAGCCCAAATACCCTCTAGGGATTTTAGCTCTCCATGGAGCAACATACAAAACACACCATCAATGAATGAAAGTACATTAAAACCATAGAAATAAACCACCTTATATATAAACTAATGGCCTTGATCGAGAGCTTCGACGCCTTGAAAGGACCCACATCCGAGCTAGGTTCACCGATGGCTTCCTTTGATGCTATGATGGAGGAGGAATCGATCAAAGTTGGTGACGAAGCGCCTCCAAAGCCGCAAAGACCTCCTCTCCAAACCCTAGCCATCTCACCCCTCAAGCCGCACAAAAGATGAGAAAGAATAGGGCAAAACGGCTATTTATAGGCCTTAGATCGCGTCCGTCACGTGCCCTCACGCGCCCGCGTTGGGTGCAGGAATTTCCATGCGGCCGTGTGAATAGTAGGCTATAAAACGTTTCTTGAGGCCACATGTCCGGGCACACGTCAATAGGGCAAAATTGCTGTAGTACTATTCACAAAACGCGATCCAAACACTCTTCTCTTGAGGCCACATGTCCGGGCACACGTCCATGTGGTAGGCTATAAAATGTTTCTTCAACGACGTATCTTTGAGAGGTCTTGCAATCTTCACAAAGAGAAGGAACATGAAGATGTGGCTGCCTTTGTGACCTTCCAACTAGTAAATTGACTTGAATATTCTTGGAAGTTGGCACACATCTCCACGTTTATGAACTCCTCTCGTGTCTTGGTCCTTGAATTGAACATGAACTCCCAACATTGTGTCTTTATAACCTATCTTTGCACTTAAGATGAAGCGTCGGTAGCAAAGCTGATAATGCAACGCATTAGTGAAGCGCTGTAGTAGAGCTGAAGCCTATGTGCTATAATGCTGAACCAAGAATGCTCCGCCTTATCTGTAGAAGCAGTCAACTGAGTTCTAAACGAATGGGATCCTTGGTTGGTTATGGCTCAATCTATAGATAGAAAGCCCTATGATGGAAAACTACCACGTTAGGTCTGGAGAGAGATGGGACCGGTTATAGTTTAGGGGGAGCAGATGCAAGCCTTTTCTTTCAATGTCCGGCCAAATTACTACAGGATCATCGGTCTACTCTACCTCAATTCACCGTTTCGAACCTTATACAGAAGGTTTTTCCGTACCAGCTCCTTCTACCTATACCGCAGTTGAACCACCAAAAGAAGAAGTTGGTGTCTTTCTTGTCAATAATGGAAGCAATCATCCCCACTATCATAAAATAAGAGCACCTGGCTCTGCCCATTCACAAGGACTCAATTCTATGTCGAAACATCACATGCCAGTAGATGTAGTAACCATCATAGGTACTCAAGATATTGTGTCTGGAGAGGTAGATAGATAGGACTATGTCTTGCTCGATCAGACCCCTAGCTTTATTGCGAGCGAAAAATACCCTTCCAAGCAACTTGTTCGGGCCTCCATCCTCGACCAAAGGAGAAGTCTCATTCACCTTTCTTTGACATTCTTTCTTGAACCGATCCTCGGCTCTACAAAAACACCTAGTTCACTCGCTTAGCGCATCAAATGGCTCGAATGGTTAAAGCGCCCAAACTCATAATTGGCAAATTCATAGGTTCAATTCCTGCTGGATGCACGCCAATGGGAACGTTCAATAAGTCTATTGGAATTAGCAATGTATCAATGGAATCTCATTATCCATACATAACGAATTGGTATGGTTATATTCATAGCACATAAACATATGAACAAGAAGAACTAGAATTCTTATCGATATTGGGTGGGAAGAAAAATGATTTATGGATGTAGTAAAATATGCAGTGTTTACGTAAAAAATATTCGGTTATTGGCAAAGAATCAATATATTTCTAATGTCGAATCAGAATCAACTAGGACAGAAATAAAGCATTGTGTCAAACTCTTCTTTTGTGTCAAGGTAATATGGTCATCGACTCCCGGGAAAGGGTAGAAGAATGGGACCTATTATGGGACATACAATGCATTACAGACATATGATCATTACCCTTCAATCGGGTTATTCTATTCCATCTCTTATAGAGAAAAGAACTTTATGGAAAATGCATACTTAATTTAATAAAGAAGAGGGCGATATATTTATAGTAAACTTCTACCCCGAGCACACGCAATGGAGCCATGGACAGTCAAGTGAAATCCAATCCACGAAATAATTTGATCTATGGACAACATTGTTGTGGTAAAGGTCGTAATGGCAGAGGAATCATTACCGCAGGGTATAGAGGGGGAGGTCATAAGCGTCTATACCGTTAACTCTATATTCGACGGAATGAAAAAGACATATCTAGTAGAATCGTAACCATAGAATACGACCCTAATCGAAATGCATACATTTGTCTCATACACTATGGGGATGGTGAGAAGAGATATATTTGACATCCCAGAGAGGCTATAATTGGAGATACTATTGTTTCTGGTACAGAAGTTCCTATATCAATGGGAAATGCCCTACCTTTGAGTGCGGTTTGAACTATTGATTTACGTAATTGGAAGTAACCAATTAAATTAGGTTTACAACAAAACTTAGAAATCAATCACTGATCCAATTTGAGTACTTCTATGCGACAGACCTCAACAGAAAACTGTTGAGTAACGGCAGCAAGTGATTGAGTTCAGTAGTTCCTCATAGAAAATTATTGACTCTAGAGATACGGTAATATGGGGAAGACAAAATTGTTTGAAGCACCCACAGAACCGGAAGCACCCCTTTGTTTCAAAGAGAAGAAGACGGGTTATTCACATTTAATTTGATGGTCAAAGGTGAATTGAAAGCTAAGCAGTGGTAATTATAAAGATCCTGGGGGGAAAAATAGAGATGTCTCCTACGTTACCCGCAATATGTGGAAGTATTGACGTAATTTCATATAGTCATTCGGTCTAAATGCTACATGAAGAACATAAGCCAGATGATATAACGGGGAGACCTAGGATGTAGAAGATCATAACATGAGTGATTCGGCAGATTTGGATTCCTATATATCCACTCATGTGGTACTTTATCATACGATTCATATAAGATCCATCTGTCTAGATATCATCATATACATATAGAAAGCTATATGCATTAGAAGAAGAAGTAGGAAAAGGGCGGGAAATTTCTCTTTGAGAACGCTTTTTCTTCTTCGTCGCCATAAATAAATAGGAATATTTTAAATCTCATTTTGTAAATTTTCAATAATGTGATGGGCGAACGACGGGAATTGAACCCGCGCATGGTGGATTCACAATCCACTGCCTTGATCCACTTGGCTACATCCGCCCTAGCTAAAGGATTTTCTCTTTTTCCATTCATCATTATTTATTGTATTTATTATTCTGAGATTCATATACATTAAGATAAAAGTCTTATCCATTTGTAGATGGAGCTTCAACAGCGGCTAGGTCTAGAGGGAAGTTGTGAGCATTACGTTCATGCATTACTTCCATACCAAGATTAGCGCGATTGATGATATCAGCATAAGTGTTAATGACACGGCCCTCGATCATCAACCACTCGATTGGTTCGGATAAGTAAGAAGAAAGTGCCTCTGGGTCGGTTGGACCGGGTGGTCTTCCCTAACCTTCGTAGTTGTTCCGGGTTTGAGAAAAGAGCACCGCCAAGTCCAAAGAAGGGAACCCCTGAATGAATAAGAAATGGACAGCTGAGGTCAGGCTTGCATGAAACTTCAATCGATAATAAGCTAGATGTCGATTACATACCTGGGGTTGGTAAGAACTGAGGGACAATGCTCCACTAACCTAAATGGGCCTACAAGCAAAGCAATTGGTACTTAATCGGGGGGAGGGGGGTTTGGTTTTGTGAAAGGCCTCCGCTGCAGTAACAGGCGATTGCCATTTGAAAGTCAAGGCACCACCCCAGATAGACGCCATCGCTCTATTGGCAAAATGCTTCGAAAGAAGAATGTATCACCAAGTCCCAGACTGGTCGGCTCGCCCCTTTTGTTTGCCCACCGGCCGCCTAGCTCGTTATTCTTTGAGATCTGGATAGAGTCTCGCTCCGGGGGAAGCATGGATTCTTTAGATCTAAAGAATCTATTCGGCAAGCAGCAAGTGTAGGCAACAGAGGATTGACGGTGTGGGGCACGCCAAAGCAACCGGGGGCCCGGGAGCGGTTAGTACTAAAGTACTATATTCTTTCCACTAACTAGAACCGGGCTCGGGTCGCATTTTGTAGCGTGCATACTCCCGATTCTCTTCTACGAATCTACAACTCTCTTTATCGAGCGAGACTCTATCTATATCCCTAAAAAGTTTCTTTTTCTATTCTATGATTTAAATGACGACTTCAATCGGCTCTACTTTAGATAGGGTTTTCGGGTCTTAATCAAGATAGGGTCAGAGCGCCGAACGGTAGCTAGTAAGGTCTCTTCCGAGAGTCGAATCTCTTTGTACTGTGCTTTTGTGTCTTTGAATAAAAAAGAAAAAAGGGTCGATTTAGGCTCCTTCGCTTCCACTGCATAGCTGCGCTATTAAGTACTATGAGCCCTCTGTCTCACGCATCTAACCAGCTCGCATGGTTCACCGATTCCACAGAAAACTCTCATTTGTTGAAGCAGAGCATAGTGCAGCGCCGAGCGAGAAAGGTCTCTTCTTTCGGTTTATTCACTGATCTGAAATGAAACTTAGCACTTGTTTTCTTAGGGCTAGGCATTCATAGAATTAGTCTATCCAAACCGAAGACGCACTCACTTCTCAGAACAGTGAAGGCTTGGCCTTTCGAGCAGAGCTGGGTGCTAGGGCCTTGGATGCGCTAGCGATCGGCACATTAGGGGAGTGCTTGCCCGGGTTTCTCGGCCTGGTATCCTGCACCTCGCGTTCATGATATCTACATTCAACTGTGCCGCGGAGACACGGTCGAAGTACGCCCGCCCTAGTCACACACTCGTTCGTTCTGAGTCATGATCAAACAATTCTTACCCCGGCTCTAGCATGGCAAAAATGTCAAGCTGCATTTTTTTGCCAGTGAGTTCTATTCTACCTTCCGTGCATGTAAATGAAGATATCATGGTAAGTTCTTAGCGAAAGTGCTTTCTTTCTTGTCCCTCGTTAAGTTAGTCTTTTGCATGTGTACTTGAGATGCGATACGTAGTCCAAGCTGGGCAACCAAAGAGATTCTCTTCTGATGTGTACTCAGGAAGAGAAGGTACTCATTTTTGAGCTAGGACAATAAAAGAGATGCCTTTTGCATGCGTTTTCTATTCGATATCCAATATGAGAAAAAGTTTCCCCTTTTAGGGCGGGTCAATCAATCTATCATTTATGGATGGGGGTAGGCTTCAAATAAATCCAATTCAAGCTAAGCCACTGAAAAAAGAGGTCTTTCTATCTTGGATAAGAGACAAGGACACGCCTACCCACAGAGCAGAAGTTTAAAATGGAACAAAGACTACATCCAATAATAGGAGCTTTGAAACCTATCTCAACCTTCATACTTTTTTTCAGTCGAAGGCCAACGAAACACCTTCTTTTATTCAAATAACTCGAGCTCTTGTTGAAAACAATGACGCTCGCAAGCGGATTGGAAAAACACTCCATTTCTTTCTCCGGCTTTGCGCCGAGGATAGTACTTGAAATGGTCCGCTTCACCCTATTCTTACCTAAACTCTCATTGGGCCTTCGTTGCGCTACACTTTACTCGTCATAAAAGCAGAATTAACCAATAGAGATTTTCTCAAAGATTTTTCTCTTATTTTTTTAGGGTTTAGCTTGTTAGATCTATTGTTTTCAATGTATTGTTACCTCTTTCTTCCTTATTCTAAATCTTCTGGGTCTTGCTCTGACTACTGGGGACCCACACTGAGGGGGGTTTTGCTTTCACATGGAAAATGGAAATATCTTTTTTTTAGTCATTGCACTGAAGACTTTAAAGACTACTTTCACAATAATAGACAAGATCAAATGAATGCAAAAAGATGTTCATAAGCCCCAGTGATAGTGAGCTCTCCTTGCTAATCTTGCCTTTCATCTCAAAAGATTGTGACTGCTATCGCAGTTCTATGAGAAAACATCACTGATCACAAAAGAATTTCAACTAGTTCCAAAGGTGGATTTTTCTTCTTTTGCAAGAAAAGTGGGGCAGGGTTGGGAGAAGTGGGAACAGGGAAGAGGTGCATCCAAGCTTTGAGTTAGACGTCAATGTCGTGCCAAGCTTAGTAAGAAAAAATAGCTTAGACTCAGTTAAGCCCTTCTGGAGAGGAGGCCAAGAAGAAGTAGGCCATGAGATCATGTGTAACTGCCTTGTTTGTCCCTTAAGTGCTTACTAAATCCAAGACGAGAGAAGGTCTGCATGCGTAACAAGACTTCTATCATCTTGTATTGTCTACACATGGTCCTAGAGGGATTGTTTTTCAATGCATGGAGTAATTTTTTAGTTTTAGTGACCTCTGGTACAACGAACGTTTAAATTAGCTAGAAAATTAGGCCCATCAGTTGAAATATAGCCATGGTTGTCCTTTTGTGTATTTTGAGCACAAACAGACAGGCAGTTTGACCCACATAGACCTCAAATCTATCAGTCAAACCAAAACTTCCAATCCATCCTATGAATCAGGGCTAACCTGATTGGAACCTGACCTTAGATGGAATGGAAAACCCTCATTCCTTAAATCAGAGCTATCCTGTGGGGAAGGCCCTTAAACATGAAGAAAGAAGAGCTTCTCTCTTTTCATCTTAATGAATTTTTTTTAGTTCAACTCTAAGAAAGGGAATCAAGATCTCATATGTTCCATTCCGTATGTGAGTGCGTATGGTGTTTGACCGGTTGGAGTGAGGATGGAAGTTCGAGAAGCCCTCGGAGCATCAAGAATTTTTTTGGGAAAATCAGACGCTTTATGAGTTTCGAACGTCTTCTTCGTTATTTTCATCAGTGTCTTGTTTGTAGCCTCTACTTGACCATTGCTCTGGGGGTGAGGATTAATAAAAAAATTAAATGTAATCCCTGTCACATAATTTCATTATTGTAACTCGCATGAGAAGAACTGTAGCCGGTTATCTGTTACCAGCATCTTGGGTACACCAAAGCGAGTGATGATGTTCCTTTTAATGAACCGCAGGAGTGTAGAAGCTTTGACATGTACGAAGGATTCAGCTTCCACCTGTTTTTTGAAGTATTCAGTAGCAGTAAGGACGAAGGCATGCCGGTTGGTATTCTCAACTGTGTTTTCAAGGGGCCCAATCAAATCTAAGGCCCATATAGAGAATGGCCAGGGTGACGTCATAGGATGAAGTGAGGATGCTGGGGCATGGATCTGGCATTTGATACAGAGCAGAACATAGATACTGGAGTCTTCTTTCTTTTCTTAAAGTATGGGCCAATAATTGCCCTGCCTCATAATCTTCTTAGCCAGCATCTGCGCATTGACGTGACCGGCACAGACACCATAATGAGCTTCTTCCAGGCTTCATTATCATCCACACATCTCAGGAGGACATCGTTGTATGAATATCGATATCAAATTCCTCCTCTTTAGGTGTACCTCGTCGCCATCCGCTTGATTGCCTTCTTGTCATCTACCGTAGCAAACTAAGGGAATGGTCCATCTTATCTTCTAGATAATTCTTGATGTCGTAAAACCATGGATTCCCATCTTTGAACTCTTCGGCCACGTCGGCGAGTATCACCTCGTGAACTTCATCTGATTGGGCTTCCTTCTCTATTTTTCCCTTCTTCTCTCACAAGTTCTTGGAGCCACTGATCTTTCATATCTATGGCTAGAGTTCCTTGCTTTATGATGATGATGGTCTCATGATCCATTCCCAAAGGGAAGGTCAAAGCCAAAGCTAAGGAGGCATAGGCAGATTATCTCAGTTTTTATCCTCGTTCGCTACTTAAACTCTCCTTCATCCTTTCTTTCTCGTTTTCTTCTTATAAAGGACCTAGAAATCCCCAGTTAAATGGACAAATCTAAAGTACAAGCCTATCAAATAAAGTGCTACCTAGATTCACAGGTTGGCTCTATGAACAACTTATCCTTTCAAAGAGCTTATTCTCTTCTTCTCTTCCGAAACAACCTATTTTGAACTGATTCGTTCTAACATAGGAAAAAGCCAAGCAGAGGATAAGATCCCAATAGCTATTATTCCAACAATAGCCAGAGCCGATATGAAGACAAGAGCGGTTACGTGAACAATGGTTATTCCTGTATTCTCTTCCGTCGAAGCAGCTTCATCTTCAATTGCACAAAGCAACCTATTCTTTAAAAAAGAAAAGAATCGAGTTGCAACCTCAAAGGCAAATGCCTATTCCTATTATAGCACCAGCTCATTACCTTCCCCATGTGGATTCTAAACCTTGCCTTAGTGCAAGAAGTGACTTGCGTGCCTTACCTTATCCTATTGCAACTACTACTGTTTAATAAGGTAATGCTATAAAAAAAATAGTCTAGTGCTCCTTCGGGTTCTAGATAGTCTGATTAGTGTGAATCCTACTCCTTTCTTTCTTCTCTCCCTCTCTCCATACTGGCAATCGACGGATAAGAAGGAAAGACACAACGGTAATCCACATCAACCAACAGGCTTTATTCCCCTTCTCTTCCTCAGCAGGTTTGCTCAAAGCTCCTTCTGTCCATCGATTCAAGGATTGCCTTCATTCATTCTGCACGTGGATATCTTCTACTATTGATTAAACCTCCTATTGCTCTTAGATTTAGGCATAACGTAAACCTTGTCCTATTCCATGCTTCTGATTCAATTCCTTGAAATCTTCCACCAGCAGTGGATTCATTCTTCCTAAGAGCAGCGGATGAAGTAAGACCTTATTCTGTAAGACCATGGTAAATAACTTCCTTGCTTTAAAAAATGTCAGTTACTAGTAGCATTCCAGGGCCAGTGCAATAAGCTAAGCTCCTTGCTTTGGATAGTTGGAAGCCGTGAAGGCTTGGGCATGAAATGAAAATAAGACTTGAAGCTGTTGGCAAGGACATGCTAATGAGATGCTTTCATCAGCCTTTTGAAGTCGTTGGAACCCACATTGGTCTATGAATTCCTTTCTTTTGAAAAAGGGCTTTCAACTAGAGTGGAAGCGGGTGGCATTCCCTTATTTTATTTGTATTTGAGATAGTTTCATCATCGTCTGCTGTCTCTGCTCTATTAATTTTTGATTCCGCGGCGCGCCTTTATATTAGTGTTTCTATTTAATCCGAGTTTGATTAAGTTTTAATCTTGTATTCTCATTGCTTGCTTGTTTAATTAATCCTTGTGGTTGTTTGGATTTGCATGATTTATTACTTTGATGTCAGAGAGGTCTCCATTAGAGTTAGAACTTCAAGGTTAAAGAGGGTTGAGAGGGTGAGTCATGAGATAGTGCAGTGTCCCTCTCCTTTCCGATTGAGTGTATTCTATCTCCGTTCCTTAAGCTCTATGCAACCGTATTTGGTGTGAGGCGTGAGATTGAGAGATTTCTCAGCCGACCTTGTAGGGGGTTAGGATTCTTCGACGGGGAATTAGGGGTTGGATCAATCTTTTAGGGAACGCTAGGACTTTGTTGCTCTAGCCACTTATCTTTTTCTTTATTTTGTCTATTCCACACTTTCTTTTTCTTCCATCATTCTCATCGGTTTTTATTTTGTTTTCATCATATTCCCCTCTATCTTCTTCCACCATTCTATTTTGTTTTATTTTGTCTTATTTACTTTTTCTTGCATGGAACTTGAATGATGATTAATCCAGTTGTAGATTTATATTTTCAGGTTGATGCTCTCACTAGAAAAATTGATCAATTTGTCAATGTTCATCAACAACACAATCCATATCGCATCAACTATCATTCAAATCAAAGGAGCTACCCAAACCTGTTGTGGGATATTGATAGACAACAATGGGAAGCACCTCAACAAGAACTTCAATGGGATGAGAAAGTTGAAGAAGATGTACTTCGGTTGGAAAGAGTGCTACCGAGTTTTATTGAAGCAACCGATGCCCGTTTCCAAAATATTGAGGCCACATTAAGTTGTCACGAGGTCTCCATTAAAAACATTGAGCATCAATTAGGAGAGATCTTGGACATGCTTGCTAAGGAAAAAAGAAGAATTTGAACAAGCAAGGCAAGTATCTCCGGGACATGATGAGGCCATGAACAACATGGAAGAAATTCGGCAAATTGAGTACATTGGGGCAGAAAAGGAAAAACAAGAAATTTAATATCATTTTGAGATTTTGGATTGTGTGACTGAAGATTGTGCTTGTGAGCGAGAAAATTTTCAAGGGGATTTGCTAGTGTCATGCTCCTCTCAAGTTGAAAATACATTAGAAGAAGCAAACCCTAAGCTTATGGAACAAGCATCTTTCTTTGTGATTGATCAACTCTTACAATGCAAGAGAGAGGTTTTGGGAAGGGAAGAAGATGTGGGTAGGAGATTGAAGCCATCCAATGACCCACCTGTGCTAAGCTTGGACAATTCCCAACCCAAATTGTTTCCTTGGAGGTCAAAAGTAAGATGGTTGGACTCTCCAAAAAATACTTCTTCCCGGCAAGCTGATTTTTGGTTTAAAGGAAGTAGCTATGCAATGTCTAGTCACGAGGAACACACTCTTTTCAAGCCTCCATAATGTAAGCAAGAGGTACGCCAAGCTTAGTGACGTAAAACAAGCACTACTTGGAAGGCAACCCAAGTTTTTAATTGTTTTCTAGTTTAGATTTTCATTTCTGTAGTAATGAACTTTTGTTGGTGTTAAAGTTTTCTTGGAAAATTTTGGTGATTTAAATTGATTTTCGTGTATGTGGCATGGTTGAGGGTGTAATTCATGTTTATAGTTGAAGAATTAGTGTTAATTTGAAGTTTGGAGCCTTGCGTGGACTGTCTGCAGAAATTTTACAGCTCACGCGGTCGTATGGAATTTCCACACAGCCGTGTAAAGTACCCACGCGGGGTGTGGAATTTCCACACGCCCATGTGGCTTATAAGATTATGAGGGGTCACTTTTCATTATCTTCACCACTTACACCCATCTTCTCCCACTTCTCCATCTTCAAGAATCTGAACTTTTGAGCACAAAAACTAATTTTCTTCAACTCCTTGGAGATTTAAAAGTGTTTTGCCGGCGTTTGCATTAAGTTTCCTTCACCGATTTGCTCCGGTAAACTTCATTTCCCCTATCTTCTCTATGCCCTTATTTTGCCAATCCATAGAGTTTTATTGGTTTATAAGTGTTGTTTTTCATGGAAAATCTTGTAGAAACACTTTAGAATGTATGGATCAGAAATTTTTGGAAGCGTTGGAGTCCAATCATGGCTTCTTGGCCATGGTTTGGCGCCCACGCGGGTGCGTGGCCGGCCCACACGCCCGCATGGGCAGGGCTGGCCGTTTGGCTGCGCTCCCACGCGGGCGCGCGGCCAACCCACGAGCCCGCATGGGCTGGCGCTACGCGCTCGCGTGGCGCCCTAGCCGAGACTAGAACGCGCCCACACGGGCGCGTGGCTTCCCCACACGCCCGTGTGGGCTGGAAAAGTACCCAATAAAGCCAGAAAAGTGCTTGGTTTGCCCTCCATGCCCACGTGGAGACCTGTACTCATCAAATTCATGCTTAACTGACTTCTTTTGAAGCTTTATTTGCAGGTATGACACCAAGGACCGAAAAAAACTTGTTCGAAATGCTTGAATTTCATACGGTTAACCTTGGATGAGAACATTATTTTTGGCACACCGACAATACCGGAAGATCGATGTTGATGCTTGAGGCGTCCCCACTCATGATTCTTTAGTTTTCTTTACTTTTTGTTTTCATTTATAGTTTTTTTCTTTATTTTATTTTATTTATTTTTGTTTTTTTTAGACTTTAGTTAACTTTGTGTTTTGTTTTGTTTGTGCGAGTTTGTGCTTCATGTGTTTACTTATAAGAACTCGTACATCTTTTTCTATTTTATTGAGCTTCACTGAACCCCTTGTCTACGTGCAGATGGCCTTGAGAGTGATGTTGATAGTGTTTTAGTCATAGAAATGATCATGTGATTTTGTCACATGGTCGTGTGAGCTTCACAACCCATGACACATACAAGCCCATGAGTTAGACTTCACCAAACGATTAATGAGGGAGTTCAGGGGAGTATTGTTTTAATTGCATTCCCGACACACATTATGCTTCCATTGTTATTATTTTTTTATTGTGCTTGCATGCGTACATTGAGGACAATGTACATCTTAAGTGTGGGGAGGGTTCACCTTATACATGACTTTTTACTTGTGTTTTCATGAGCATGCTCTTGTTGCCAATGAAGGTTCACCTTAGAGTTAAGAGTTTAATTCTTAGTTTTTTTGGAGGTTATAAACATGGATTTTATCATGCTATAGTTTTTCATCCAATTTTATTGAATATTTTTCTCTGATTACTCTTTGTGCACTTTTCTCGCTCATTAGACCTATGAAGACTCTAGTTCATTATGTTTGGGACTTTAGTGTTCTAGTTTTTTTATTTAAAAAAATCCGAAAAAAATGTGAAAAAGAATTGGAAATTGTTTGTACATAGGGGGTGGAAAGAGCTACCACCCATGATGTATGTAGCTACTCTCATAAGTCGGATACTTGTTATGCCCAATGAGAGAAAGAGCTATCTCATGGGATGTGTGAAAGCTACCATCCTTGCTAGAAAGAGCTACCACCTCGAAAGTGTGAAAGCCACTCAGGAGGCATCTTGGGAAAGGGCTACCTTAGAGGTTGTGTAAAGCTACTACCTATTCTTTCTGTTTATAAATAAGTCCCATGTTAATAAGAATTTGGTAGTGAACATAGTGTTGAAATGAGTTGAGTTTTTCACACACACACGCATTCGGATTTTATCACATTCATTTTTGATTGGATTGATTGCTAGAGCATTGATTGTTTTGTCTAGTGTTTGATTCTCTCCATGACTGTAGAATTTTATTCTTGTACTCTTTGGTGAACCTAAGGCCAAGCACTTCTCTTTTCTTTCCATGAGTTTAATGTTTAATTTTTCTTGAAGACTGATAAGTGCTTGAGTGAACATGTTTTTAGGCATGTTTTACATAAATTGAGCATCATATTTTATACGGTTTATGTTTCATTTCCTGTATTGGGTGTTCTTTTATGCATATAGGTTGTGAAGGCATTGGGAATTCAAAAGGGAGCGAAGATAGGCTATCATGGCATGATATTGGGAGTTCTTGTACAAATCAAATTGGAAGACACAAGAGGAGTTCATGTATGAGGAGATGTGTGCCAACTTCCATAGTTTTGCAAGCCAAGTTATTAATGGAAGGGCACAAAGGCAGCCATGTCTCCACATTCCTCCTCTTTGTAAAGATTTCAAGACCTTTCAAGACGCATTGATGAAGGAAAAGCCGTATAGCCTACCATATGATCGTGTGCCTGATCGTATGGCCTTAAGAGAAGAATGTTTATCATCGCGTTGTGGAAAGCACTGTAGCAAAAGTACTGTAGTAGAATTGCTATAGTAAAAGAACCGTAGCCCCCGCGAGCGAAATTCCGCGCCCAGCGTGGAAATTCCCTGCAGCCTCACGCGGGCATCGCGTGGAAAAATCCACACGGGCGCGTGGGGGCACATGTCAGACCCGATGTGAGGCTATAAATACACCTTTTGGCCGATTCTAAAGGGACTTTTGGCGGAGCTTTGAGCATAGACATTGAGAGAGAGGCGGCTAGGGTTTGAGGAGAAGGTCTTCGCCGATTGAGAGGGAGTTCTTCACCAACTTTGATAGGTTCCTTCGACGTCATAGCATTTTTGGGAGCCATTGGCGACCTAGCTTCGGAGAGCAACCCTTCAAGATGTAGAACTACCAATCAAGGCCAATCCGCGCGAATTCAAGGGGGTTTTCTCTCTGGGTTATATTGCTTTTCATTGTATCAATTATTTTTTTGTAACTAGGCCCATGGAGGGCTAAACCCTAGTGGGTATTTGGGCATGTGAACCCTAAGATTTATATTTTGGATTGATTCTCTTAATGCTTCTAGTTAATCCGAGTTGTCTTGAGTTTTAATCTTGTGATTTAATTGCTTGCTAGTGTTGTTAATCCTTGTGGTTGATTTACATTGCATGATTTAATACTTTGATGTGAGAGGTCTCCATTACAGTTAGATTTCCAAGATTAAAGAGGGTTGAGAGGGTGAGCCTTGAGATGGAGGAGTGTCCCCTTTCCCCTTCGATTGAGTGTTTCCTATCTCCGTATTCCATATTCTCTTTGCAACCATATTTGGTCTGAGGTGTGAGATTGTTCGATTTCTCCGCCGGGACCTTGTAGGGGGTTAGGATCCTTCGCCGGGAATTAGGGTTGGATCTACATTTAGGAATCAGTTTCACTCTTAGGTTTCCTTATAGCATATTGCGGTCATATAGGGTGTGAAGTGTTGAGATTGGTCGATTTCTCCACCGGGACCTTGTAGGGGACTAGTGCCTTTTGCTTGGAGACAAGGATTGGTTATCGTTGGACTACCTCGACTCATTAGACTCGATTCTAGAGCATTTAGTGAATCTTGAGCTTCAAGGAAGATCTTAGGGGGATCATTGCCCGAGTACCTCATCCTTAGTGATTGAGACTCTTCTACTTTATTTCTTGCATACTTGTTTGCTTTGCTTGCAATTAGTTCACTTCATCATATTCATTGATTCTGACTAGATAATTGAGAAGTGGTTATTACTAATACTTCCGTTCCCTGTGGATTCGACTACCCGACTCACTGGGTAATTATTACTTCGACACCCGTGCACTTGCGGTTTATACGCATATTCGGACGTGTCAAGGACAAGCAAAGACTTAAGTGTGGGGGAGTTTGATAAATGCTTGAGTAGACATATTTTTATATATGTTTTACATGCATTGAGCATCATTTTTACTATGGTTTATGTCTCATATTGTGTATTTGGTGTTCTTTTTATGCATATAGGTTGTGAATGCCTTGAAGAGTAAAAAAAGGAAGCAAAGATGGGCTATAAAGACATAATGTTGGGAGTTCTTGTTCAATTCAAGGACCAAGACACGAGAGGAGTTTATAAACGTGGAGATGTGTGCCAACTTCCAAGAAGATTCAAGTCAATTCACTAGTTGGAAGGGCACAAAGGCAGCCACATCTTCATGTTTCTTCTCTTTGTGAAAATTGCAAGACCTCTCAAAGATACATCGATAAAGAAAAGTTTTATAGCCTACGACATGGACGTGTGCCCGGACATGTGGCCTCAAGAGAAGAGTGATTGGACCGCGTTTTGTGGAGTGTGTTGTAGCAAAATTACTATAGCAGTATTGTATTAAAATTACTGTTCACGCGCCCGCGTGGAAATTCCACGTGCCCGCGTGGAAATTCCACGCGCCCGCGTGAAAATTTCTGCAGCCCACGCGGCCACGTGGAAAATCCACACGGGCGCGTGAGGGCACATGACAGGCGCGATCTAAGGCCTATAAATAGTCGTTTTGCCTTATTCTTTCTCATCTTTTGTGCGGCTCTTGAGTGGTGAGACGGCTAGCATTTGGAGAGGAGGTCTTTGCAGCTTTGGAGGCGCTTCATCACCAACTTTGATCAATTCCTCCTCCGTCATAGCATCAAAGAAGCCACCGGTGAACCTAGCTTCGGAGTGGGTCCTTCAAGACGTCGAAGCTCTCCATCAAGGCCATCAGTTCATATATAAGGGGGTTTATTTCTATGGTTTTAATGTACTTTCATTCATTGATGGTGTGTTTTGTATGTTGCTCCATGGAGAGCTTAAACCCTAGAGGGTATTTGGGCTTGTGAACCCTAGGATTCTCATCTTATGTGGATTTGCTTAGTGTTTCTATTTAATCCGAGTTTGATTAAGTTTTAATCTTGTATTCTCATTGCTTGCTTGTTTAATTAATCCTTGTGGTTGATTGGATTTGCATGAATTGTTACTTTGATGTGAGAGAGGTCTCCATTAGAGTTAGAACTTCAAGGTTAAAAGAGGGTTGAGAGGGTGAGTCATGAGATAGTGGAGTGTTCCCTCTCCTTTTCCGATTGAGTGTATTCTATCTCCGCTCCTTAAGCTCTATGCAACCATATTTGGTGTGAGGTGTGAGATTGAGAGATTTCTCTGTCGGGACCTTGTAGGGGGTTAGGATTCTTCACTGAGAATTAGGGTTGGATGAATCTTTAGGAATCGGATACAACTCTTGGAATCCCTAGAGTGCTTTGCAGTCATATGTGGTGTGAGGTGTTGAGATTGAGCGATTTCTCCACTGGGACCTCATAGGGGACTAGTATCGGTGATTGGGAGGCCGAATCTGATTATATTTAGATTTCCATCAGTTAACTTACTCATCATAGAAACACTTTGCTTATTTGGTACCTAATACCTGAATCCTAGGGGGAGCATTGCCCGAATAACCCACTTTTACTGATTGAGATCTCCATCCATTTAACCCTTGCATATTCGTCTCCGGTATTCACTTCTTCACACATTAGATCACCACACCTTTAAATTTATCATTAGGTTAGAAAGCAGAGAAGAAGTTAGTACTAGTAGCCCTATTCCCTGTGGATTCGACTACCCACTCACCGGGGTAATTATTACTTCGACACCCGTGCACTTGCGGTACATACACGCATATTCGGATGTGTCAGACCTCAAGGGAATCCATACAGCAACACCTACAATTCACGTTGGAAGAATCATCCCAATTTTTCATGGTGTAATCAAGGACCATAGAAGACCATGGGGTCATCGGGTTTCCAACAACCGCAACAAGCCCCTCAAGTGAAAAATAGAATTTCAGGCTTGGAAACCCGAATGACGGATTTGGAGAAGCACTTGGCTAGATTTGTTCAATCGGTAAATACAAGGTTTGAATCAGTCGAGGCTACACTTCGCAATCACACCTCCTCCTTGCAAACCTTGAAAATCAGGTGGGGCAAATTGTGAAGTCTCTCTCCGAAAGGCCACATGGAAGTTTACCAAGCAACACGGAAACCAATCCTAGAGAACATGTGAAGGCGATCACTTTGTGAAGTGGTCGTGAGGTTGAAGGGAGGCTTCCGAGTGAAAAGCCGATAGAACACGCACCCGAGGTTATAGAGGTTGAGGAGGGAGTAAACAAAGAGAAAGAGGTGGCACCCCCACTATTCAAGCCAAGAATCCCTTACCCCTATAGATTAAAGAATGACCAAGGGGATGAACAGTATAAGAAGTTCTTGAGTCTGTTCAAGCAACTCCACATCAATATTCCTTTTGTAGAGGCATTGGCTCAAATGCCTACGTACGCGAAGTTCCTGAAAGACCTATTGACCAACAAGAGGAAATTGGAGGAGAGTGCTTCAGTGCTGCTAGATGCTTCATGTTTGGCGGTGTTAGAAAAGAACATGCCGAACAAGAAGAATGACCCGGGAAGCTTCATCATTCCGTGTAACATCGGTAACTTAGGTGAGGAAATGGCATTGGCGGATTCAGGGGCAAGTATCAAAGTCATGCCATATACTTTCTTCCAAAAGCTAGGCTTAGGAGAGCCTAGGCCTACTCAGATGACTGTACAATTGGCAGACCGAACGGTACGACATCCGAGAGGCATCATTGAAGATGTGCTTGTCAAGGTGGACAAGTACATTTTTCCGGTTGACTTTGTAGTGCTAGATGTCGATGAGGATGCGGATGTAGCCTTGATACTTGGGAGACTATTCTTGCGGACTTCCAAAGCATTGATTGACATGGATGGCGGAGAGCTCACATTGAGAGTTGGAGATGACAATCTCACATACCGCCTTGCTGAAGCCATGCGACATTCTCTTGATTTCGATGACACTTTATACTTTCTAGACACTACTGATGAGCTTGTTGATGAATATGTGCAGGAAATGTTCAACCCAGATCTATATGAAGGTTTGTTCGACCAAGAGGAGAGCAATAAATAAGTAATGATGCTTGGTTCGACTGGAGAAGAAACATCTACCCCGGGGATCTTGAAGGCGGTGCTCCGGAAAATGAAGAGGGCTCGGAGATGCCACCGAAAATGCTCAAAGATTGTTGGAGACGTACATGAGCGAAGGAAGTTGGACGAACCATTGCTAGGTGGTCCGAAACCCAAGAGTACACCCTCTACCCTCAAGGAAGTTGGACGAACCATTGCTTGTGCGATATGAATACGAACTGTTCATTCATTATGTTGAGCATTACTTTTCTTAGGTTTTTAAACTAATATGTCTGTTTTTATGTTACTTTTATGCAGGCAGGGTTGTGAGGTCGAGTATGAAGGAAATAGGCTAATGTGGATCATAATGCACTTATTTTGGAGGAGATCTTGCTAAAGTTCAAACGCGAAGACATAGGACAAGTGCGAGATGCTAGAGTGTGTGCCAACCTCCTCGCATTCGAGTGAGCACATCCATTTGGAGGGGCACAAAGGCAGTCACACTTGAGCATTCCGACCTATGCATACAAGAACAAGAACCCCACCAACATGTATATCATTGAAGAAGCAAATGATTCAAGACATGAACGTGTGCCCGTTTGCGTTACCCCGATGAAAGTATGGAATTGGGAAGTTATTTAGGTCGAAGCTTTAGCAAGTACTATAGCAGCACTGTTCATAGCCTCCCGAGAAATCAGAGAAACAGAGAATCCACACGGGCGTGTGGAAATTATCCACGACTGTGTGGAAATTCCGCACGGGCGCGTGTACTGTCCACGCCCGTGGAGTCGCCTGATTCCAGCCCTATTTAAAGCAGATTTATCTCCGATTTTGGTATTCTTTTCTCCATCGTTTCCCCAACTTGAGAGAGGGCTTCTGTTAGGGTTTTGAGGGGTATTGGCTAGGTTTTTGGATAGGTTCTACGGCTCAGACATCGCACGTCATGTGGAAGAAGGTTATTGGGAGAGCTTTCGTCCGCATTGATCCGGCGAGGTGTATCCTAGGCCAGACAAAGGATCCCTTGCGACGAGTAGAGGACTCTCCACAAGACCATCGACACGACCATCGAGGGGGTTTCTTTATGGATTCATTGCTTTTACATTCGATTTCTTTTATTGTACTTAGCTCCATGGAGAGCTAAACCCCTAGTGGGTACTTGGGTGATTGTGAACCCTTGGATGTATTCATTTCATTGAACTTCTTTATTATGCTTTCAATAAATTGATGTTTACTGTGAGTTCCAACCTTGAATGCTTGATTGTATGAACATTTCCCTTAGAGTGACACTAGGGTTGAGAGTTCTTGTTGGTAACCTTGTGAGTGAGTGACACACCATGAGCGTTAGACAAAGATAGGTTGGAGAGGGTTGAGAGGGTAAGTCGAGAGGTACATGAGCGTCCCCTTTCCCCTCCAACGTGATAGATTCTATCTCCGTTCCTTGAGTTCTTTGCGGCCATAATAGAGTGAATGGTCTAAGGGATGAATCTCCATTGGGGCTTAGTTGCGTGTGCAACGGAGTGAAGCGTTGAGGGGATCTTAGTATCTAGGGCTTAATTGTGGTTAGGGACCTTCCTACTGGACCAAAGGGTTAGGGTCTATAATTAGGGAAGAGATTTATCACCGAATCCCTAGAGCTCATTGAAACTTTTTCGAAAAGTGCGAGATTGAGAGGTTATTTAATCTCTCCTCCGGGACATGAATAGAGTTAGCCATAGTTGACCTTAGATTTGGGACTATGTATGTAAGGATTTCCACGACTCACCATTGCATTGATTAGGAAGCATAATAGAGAGTTCTTGCACTTGAAGTGATTATCCTAGGTGAAGCATCATCCGAGTACCCCATCTTTATCGATTGCCTTACCTCCTCCTTACTTTTGTTCTCTTACTTGTTGCTTTTAATTGTTGAGAATTGAATCATTATCACACTTATCATTGTTGATATTCCACATAGCTAAGAATCGAATTAAGTGTCTTTACTCCCTACTCCCTGTGGATTCGATACCGCCACCCGGGATTATTACTTGACAAACCTGCGTACTTATGGGATATACGCAAGGATCTTGTCACATATCTATGAATCTTTTTCTACCGGATGAAGCGAGCAGTATAGGTCCAGAGAACATATAGAAAAGAGATGGTTGTGACACGAAGTACTCTTGTGCACCTACATCACTCGACTCGCCGCACAACCTCGCCCCTATTATGTTATGGAAGAATTTAGCCAATTGCTAGCTCTGAATAACAAGTGCAAGCAATTGGTCGCTGGGATTTCAGTCCCGTCCGTAGTGCTTCGAAGTCACCGTGGGGTGGCTGATGTAGATCGGCTCATGCGACAAAAAGCCTTTGATTGGTCGAGATATTATTTTTACACTTTGGAAGATGGTCAAGGTAGCTTGCTTCCAAGGCACTCGCATGAAATGCACATGTAGTCCTTCGTACTGGGTATAAAAAAATAGTGGCATAGCCAATCAAGCTTCGCACCAAGCAAGTAGTCCAGAGCTGTAAAGCTAGCAGTAGTAAGGGCAGTGAGCAAGGAAGCGGTAGCAAAGGATAGGGCTTTGAAGCAGTAAGTTGCAGGGTAGCCAGGCCTAGTAGGTAGAGCGGTCCAATCGAGCCGGCCAGTGATAGGAAAGCAATAGTCAAGCTCGCCTCAATAGGGAAAAGGGAACCCTTTCCAAGATCTCATACCTCCAAAGCGTACTCAAAGAGTGTAGGAGCCAACTCTATTGGAAGAGGCACATGGGGAAAGGTGTGGGGAATCTCTATACATGAGGGTCGCCTTTGAAAAAGATGAGAGGTGGGAACTCCTTCTTTATCCTACATATCTGAAGCTCGCAACCTATCAATGGGTTGAAAAAAAGGATGGGACAAGGATATACCAAATGAAAGCCTTCTCGAGAGACTCTTCTTGTATTTTGTAGTTGAAGATTTAGTGACTTTGCCAAATAAACCATATCTATACAAAAATGATAATATCGAGACCACCCGCTCACCTCTCGTGATTAGCTCCTCATGTACGCTGCCGCTATGGAAATGAGTCCTTTGTTTAGCTCTCATCATTGGTCAGTTCCCCTCACTCAACCTCAATAAGAAGATCCTCATATTCTTATTGAGTGAGTTATTGACTTATTTGATTCGATTGGCTTAGTCTTTTACCCAAACGGAAGAAATGGCTTTTTTT
Organism: Dioscorea cayenensis subsp. rotundata; assembly: GCF_009730915.1. Lineage (NCBI taxonomy): Eukaryota > Viridiplantae > Streptophyta > Magnoliopsida > Dioscoreales > Dioscoreaceae > Dioscorea > Dioscorea cayenensis. The sequence goes on along the minus strand of NC_052479.1, from coordinate 20,901,834 downwards.
TTATGCGTATGCTCCTACACCAGTTACTACAACAGACTAATTTTTTATTGATTTCCTGAATTTGGTTCTTGTTAATACTACCTATTAGTGGAACTAGGAAATTTGGTTGTTTAACCTGAGGCAATGAAATTGTTGTGATGGAAGTTTTGGCTATTCCCTTTGCTTGTCTTCCTGGTCCGCGGACTCGTTTTCTCTCTTGATTGAAGTTTCAGGATTAGTTGATTATGCCCGGTGCGTGCGCCGATTAAGGTTGACAGTGCCTCTGACCGCCCCTATCTCTAAAGGGGCTTATGTGGCTGGTCTCGCTAACTTAACCGCTGACAGGCTTTCATTCTCATATAGATCTCAAACAAATGCTTTTTTTATTCTATTGTATGTAAGGATGGAAGATAATGGGTTTCGCCATCCCCATAGCCGGAATCATGATCTACTCTCTCTGGTTATTGACTCAGTCAGCTTCGACTCTGTCTATTGAACGAGAATCCCCCTTCTCCAACAATGCGCGGAACTGAGTTAATTGGAAGGAATCTTCGATTAAACTTATCTAAGAGTCGTGCACTGATGTAGGGTGTGGAAAGTGAACATGTTCTTGTACTGATATAAAGACATAGATCAAGGGAAAGGGCTTAACACAGAGATTCGCAACTTTGAACCGTGATACTTCTGTGGTCACTCCAATAGCTTGACAAAGGGCTCCCTTCTCTAAGGCTTATCTCTGGGATGCCCCTTTCACACTTTTGCTTGACCTTGCTCTAAGCATTCACCCTATCAATCCTTGTCACCCTAGGTTGCCTCAGTCTCATTTGTCTTCATTTTCTATTCCATAATGCGATCAGTCTCATTCAGATGGATACCGCTTTCTGAACAAGCTCAATCTCACTTAAGTTCTTGGTCTTCCGGGAAGGAGGGTCCTGGTCTTCCAATTGGTCAACAAGTAGTGATAAGTGCTTGTGTGATATAAATGCGAAGCATTCTTTCCTTATGTTGAGCATTACTTTTCTCGGGTATAAAGACACAATGTTTGAAGTTCTTGTTCAATTCAAGGACCAAGACACGAGAGGAGTTCATAAACGTGGAGATGTGTGCCAACTTCCAAGAAGATTCAAGTCAATTCACTAGTTGGAAGGGCACAAAGGCAGCCACATCTTCATGTCCCTTCTCTTTCTGAAGATTGCAAGACCTCTCAAAGATACGTCGATGAAGAAAAGTTTTATAGCCTACTACATGGACGTTTGCCCGGACATGTGGCCTCAAGAGAAGAGTGTTTGGACCACGCTTTGTGAAAAGTACTGAAGCAATTTTAGTGTAGCAATACTGTAGCAAAATTTATGTTCGCGCGCCCGTGTGGAAATTCTTGCAGCCCACGCGGCCGTGTGGAAAATCCACACGGGCGCGTGAGGGCACGTGACAGGCGTGGTTTTGGGCTTTATATAGGCCATTTTGCCTTATTTTTGGGAGACTTTTGATGAGGGTTTTTGCGAGCACTTTGAAGGCAAGGCAGCTAGGGTTTTGGAGGAGGCCTTTGGCGATATTGGGGGGGCGTCCATCACCAACTTTGATCGATCTTCTCTCTGTCATAGCATAGAGGGAGCCTGCAGCGACCTAGCTTCGGAAAAGGATTCTTCAAGATGTTGGGCGACCCATCAAGGCCATCATCATGAATTTAAGGGGGCTTTACTTCATGGTTTTCATTGCTTTTCATTGTATTAATCATTGTTTTGTAACTTGCTCCATGGAGGGACTAAACCTTAGTAGGTATTTGGGCATGTGAACCCTAGGATTTATGTTTTTCGTAATGATTTTGCATTATGTTTCTATTAAATATGAGTTGATTTGAGTTTTAATCTTGTATTTCCATTGCTTTCTTGTTTAATTAATCCTTGTGGTTGATTGGATTCGCATGAATTTTTCTTTGATGTAGAGAGGTCTCCATTAGAGTTAGAACTTCAAGGTTAAAGAGGGTTGAGAGGGTGAGTCATTAGATAGTGGAGTGTCCCCTTTCCCTTCTGATTGAGTGTTTCCTATCTCCGTATTCCCTAAACTCTATGCAACCATATTTTGTGTGAGGCGTGAGATTGAGAGATTTCTCCACCGGGACCTTGTAGGGGGTTAGAGATCCTTCACCAGGAATTAGGGTTGGATCTATCTTTAGGAATTGGTTTCACTCTTAGGTGTTGAGATTGAGCGATTTCTCCACCGGGACCTTGTAGGGGACTAGTACCGGTGGTTTGGAGGCAAGGGTCGGTAGTTCTTGGATTACCTCAACTCATTAGACTCGGTTTAGAAGCATTTAGTGAATCATGAGCTTCATGTTAGATCCTTGGGAGAGCATTGTCTGGGTACCTCATCTTTATTGATTGAGATCTCCTTTACTTGTTTTCTTCCTCGTTTGCTTGCTTATTAATTCTCTTACAATTACTTCATTTCATTACATCCATTGATTTCTACTAGATAACTAAGAATTGGTTAATACTAATACTCCGCTCCCTATGGATTCGACTCACCCACTCACCGGGTAATTATTACTTTGACACCCTGCACTTGCGGTTTATGTTAGGGAAGATGTTTGGGTGGTTGCATGTAGCTTTTGTATTTAAAGCAGAGCAGTGCCTCAGCCTTTCGGAAGGCCTATGGAGGAGTTCTCTTCAAACCCTGACTTGTAGCCTGTCCTAGTGTCCTTAACTAGGTCTGGGTATCCTCGAATCATCCCTCCTTTCCATAGATTGGAGATCTATAAAAAGAATGAACGTTCGGATTTAGGAAAGCAAGATTAACAGCGGACTTGTAGCGTAGAAAAAATCTATTAACAGGAAGATGTTGCAGAAAGGCTTCAACGACTACATTTTGACCAAACTTCTTCCGTCTCAGCTTTGAAATCAACCTTCAGGTTGAAAAAGGATTGGTGGATCACCTCTCAGAAAGGGAGAGACAGAGGGGCACCATGCAAGAGAGACAGAGGAACTCAGTAGGGAAGCGGGGATAGAAAAAACCTCAAAGATGAATTGAAGAGGCCCCATACATCCAACGGGCAGGGTAGAGTCTCAGACGGAGGCACGCCACCCTGCAAGAAGGAACAGAGCTTCCTGGTATCTCTTCCCTTTGACAAAGAAGTTGAAAGAGGAGACTAAGTAGCATCCATTGCCTGGCCTATGATATATGGATCACCTTTCAAAGTCAACAAAGGCTAGTTCATCACATCACATAATTACACTACCGAACGACCAACTTCTTTTGTCAGGTGTAGCACATTCCATCAAGGTCAAAGTTTCCTTATTCTTAATTGATTAAATCCTCCTATCACGATCAACAGGGAGAGATTCATGGTCGAGAAGCAGAAAGCTTTCTCCGATGGAAAAAAAATCCTTCTTCCTCAAAGGGGATCATCTACCTCTTACGAACGCTTTCAAGCAATTCAAAAAGAGAATCCATATCTTTGTCTTTATAAGCACTCATCATAGGCTTTAGACGATAAGTTGAAGTCCAATCCTTTTTTTCACAAGGATAGACAGTATCCCAAGGGAACCTCATAAAGTTTGATGGAGATGCTGCTCATTGACCAGCCTTTGATCCGTCAAAGCCTTAGCAGAAGTAGGTTAGGTTGTTCAAGATATACTACCCCGTTGACTCTCTATCAGTATTAGTAGGGCGAACAAGAAAAAGCTTTGGTGGACGACCAGTCACAGCAATACTCTTCCTTGATCCAATGAAAAATCGTACCTCTATGGGGAAAGGCAATCCCTCCCATTGATCCAAGAGGCAAACATCCAAATCTAGCTAATGAAGTGAAAATCAGGGGGCAGACAAGACGTTCTCTGAAGTCTCTCCTTTCCAGGAAGGGGTGCTTGTTCGGTGTCAGAGGATCCCTGTTCTCCTTGCATAGAAACCACCCCTATGCTGGTGCTGGCTTTAGTTCTAATTGATGATTTCTCCTGTTTGTTGGGATTGTTCTTCTCAAGAGATTGTCAATCACGAACTCCTTCCCTCTGCTGACAAAGGCTCTCTTCTCGCGTGGCTTTCCTCACCTGCTTGAGCGCCCCTGTGCAAAAAGGCCTTTTGCCCTGCTCAACTTTACCTCCTACACCGGGCGGTCAGATCAAAATCTCCAGAAACATAGAAGGGCGCGAGTCAGCTATCAAGTGAGCTAAGCTTCCCTGTCAAAATTATGCTTCCCATTGGAAAAGAAAGAGAATCGCTCGAGAGTAAGTAAAGAAAATTTACATAGATAGAGATCAGAGTTGGGATGAGTGGACGAGATCAAAATAGTAGCAGCTGCCCCTTATGAAAGAGTGGTGGAAGAAAGTCTGATACATAGGTAAGTTAGGAGAAAAATTCCTCTAGGCCTCGGACGTAATAAGACAGAGCCAGAAGGAGGACACAACTGTCGTACACAACTGCCTACCTACATAGGACAGAGCAGGGGACCCATACCTGATCTAATGCAGGTGAGTATATATGCTAGCTCCACCGCTGCTGGTACTGCCATAGATTGGAGTTCTACCGGTTCCGCTGCTCGAAAAGCCACTGTCTATGCCTCCCGGTGATGGCCGAGGTGGTTATGAGTAAGCCGCTGCTTCAACGAAGGATCTACTGAGCAAACTACTAAATCAACAAGATCCATCCCCGGCCCCCACCGCGGGAAAGGAAGTAGAGGTAGGGATAGCAAAGGAAGTAGACCCCGCTAAGGAGAAGGAGGGTAGTCTAGTTAATACCAACCGGCTGAGTTGCGTCAGTCTTTCAGCGGCCGGCGAATTAACTCATAGGAGTTCGATACTGTAGTCCGTTGCATGATATGAACGAATACAATGCCCTATGCTCTCCATTTTTAAGAATTTCTATATAGAAAGAAGAGCTCTCTTTTCATTTTTCGCTTTTCATAAGAAAGCTGATTCACTCTCTCGGCCATGCGAATAAGGTAGCCAAGATAACAAAGTAGATCTCGCCCAGTAGCGCCTTCTTAGGCCGGTCACCGGGGTTGAAGCAACTTGCTACTTCTATCGCATGAAAGTTCAGAGTTTGATAGATTGATCAGTCGTACTAGCTTGCAATTCGAAGGTTGAAATTTTGACACAGTGCAGGTTATGAAAAAATTTAATCTGGAGGAGCAAAGTGGATGAGTGCGACACTAAGGCCGTTTTTAGATTTTTTGAAGTAGTAGGCGATTGGTTTTGTTTTAACGTCAAGCTTTCAATAGGTTTTGATGCATATTCTTTCTGGAACTGAACAGGCTATAGGGGTACTGAGAGTCTCAATACTACCAACTGAATGAATAATAACTTGTAACAAAATTGGATCCATGGGAACAGGCTCAAAATTGCTTACTCGCGGACTAGCCCTATAATCTGTTAACCTAGAACCTGCTCTCCCTACTACTGCCTTATTCGATAGAGCTGGAGATACTCCTGCCCCTTTGAAAGACTTCTTCAAACTAGGCTTGCTATAGGTATTTTAAAAAGCTTGATAAGAGCTAACTATAAGTACATATCTAACTGGCTTTCCTCAAATCAAAGGCTTTCTCACAGGATAGATTGTGCCCTATTCCTGACTACTTACTTAAATTGAAATAGTAAATTTTGATTGCTCACACTCAAAGGAAAAAGGCCTCCAATGTTGTATTCTATACTATGCACTGACATAAACTTAGCACTCATCACAGGCCTGCCATCGAAAGCTTTATTCCGCCCTTGAAAAGCTCTATCTCTACTTTATCCCTCGCTTGCTTTCTCGTTTCTACTGTAAAGAAAGGTGTTAAAATGAACTCTCTTTGAGAGATGGCTTTCAAATTCCTTTCATATGAAAAACTTTCTTAACTATAAAAAAGGCTTTTATGGAAACATATTTCCTTTGCCTTAAAGAAAGAGAGCCCTCACCTTGTATGGACCGCCATAGAAAAATCTTCTTGGTACAAATGATATTTAAGCAATAAGCTATCCGGTAACCTCACTACGAAATATGTAGAAATACCCTAATATGATATGCTAAAGATTCATAAATGAAGGAAATCATAGCCAAGAGCAAAGATGTACTAGAGGGAATCTGGGGCATAGAGCAAATCAGAGAGTATGGTATGTATTTTGGAAGACATTTATTTTGCCACCAAGAGCGGAGGATGAAAGATTGAATGTCAAAGACATATTTTTGAAGAAAGTAAAAAACATAAATGACACCATTAGATGAGATGTATAGATTGCAGTGTCTCCCGCCAGCTTGATAGTAGTAATGTGGGCTTTTGAACACAAGTAACCTTGTCTTTGAGGTCGCTCAAGCTTCTAGTTTGAAATACACTAGACTAGAAGTGATTTAGTCTTTCTTTGAGAGGGTGAAAGACAGGCACACCCGAAGAATCACTCTTACGATCTCGACTAGCCTAGTTTGAAGTCTTTATTGATGGAACGATTAGTTAGCTCTTCCCCTCGATCCACTAGTTTAGAGTATATATCAGGATTTGGAAAAAAAATCCTTATTTTTGAAGTAACAAAGACCCTAAGCCCTAACTTCTTTGCATAAAGAACCCATGTTGAACTGAATGGAAAAGTCATTCCTGGATAAAGTCTCCTGAGAAGCCACCAGAAGAGAAAGATTACATTTCTGAAGTACCCCAACGGAAGCTGATCCTTCCCTTGTGACTATTGCAGGATAAGTGCTGGACATTTCAACCCATGAGCATTAGTATGTCAAAGCAAAGATTCACATTCTTTTATGAAAATAAAAGAGAAAACCATCCGTGGATCTGGACCATTTGGATAGATATTTTCTGTCCTGACTTGTCGGATCCTAGAATTTTGCATTTTGTCGAAGGCTAAAAATGAAAAAAAGCAAGTGGCAGAACCAACTCGGTGGATTGGGAACCGATCTTTTTTCGTGAGTCAAAAACACTTCCTGAAAAGCTTCATTATTGAAGGATCAAGGTCAATCTTGAGTTCTTTATATGCTAAAGTGAGAAAATAGAGCTAAACCTTAGAAAAATCATATCAAGGTAGCGTATCTATACTCTTTTAACATATCATATAGAGGCTTAGCTTTTCAAAGTAGGCATGAAGGTTCAGTTCATCTTGTATCCCTAACTCACTATTCCAATGAGGAAGAGGATCGACTACCATGAAGTCGGACAAGTGATTACGAGATTCCAAACTTGGGTCTCTACTTTAGAAATCCCGGTACCATAGACATGATTGCTTTAAACAATCTTTTTATCTGATGTGAGAAAAGTTAGTCTACTCTTAGGGATTTGAGTAAAATGGTGACTCCAACCTTCTTTGCAATGATCTGGCATTTCAGATTGCAAGCTATTAGGGCAATTTCAAGAAATAGACTGATCGTTGTCAAGATAAAAAGGGGTAGTCTTCTTGTAGATAGGACAATAGCCATGTATGGTCAGAAAACCCTCGACTGTCATAGTCGCTTTAAGGGCTTGGCCTCTAGAAGAGAGCTTTCACAATAGGGAGCTGAACCCGCTCCATCTCCAACTCAAGGTAGTGGGGCTTGGAACTCGGGATCACGTAGCCTCATCTCCGACTTGATTTTATCTCCCTTATAATGAGACATAGAACCGAAACACGTAGCTTTTCGAAAAAGATAGCCATGTCTCGGCAAAACTCCTATCAAACAAAGTTTATAAGACCTCAAATAGAAATAACAGGGGCCACCTCTCAGTGGCTGCCTTAAGGTCAAAAGAAAAGCAAACCTTGCTGCCAACTAGTGAATCTAACAGTTTGGTTTGGTCAATGGTTGTCTTATCAATCTTCTTGGCAAGACAAATAACTGTAGCCAATGAAAAGAAAGACAGATACACCTTGACCAATAGATCCGAATGTTCATTCTTTTTATAGATCTCCAATCTATGGAAAGGAGGGATGATTCGAGGATACCCAGACCTAGTTAAGGACACTGGGACAGGAAACAAGTCAGGTTTGAAGGGAACTTCTCCATAGGCCTTCTGAAGGCTGGAGGCACACTGCTTTAAATACAAAGCTACATGCAACCACCCAGACCTCTTCCCTAACTTGTAGACTGACCGTGAAAAGAGGTAGGCGCCAATACAAAGCTCCTTTGTCAGACCATCAGTGACCAAGAGAAGCACCTTATTTAATTAATTTCTCTTAATTACATAGCCTCCCAAGATCCGAGAGTCTTCTAAGACACTCTGCCACCTGATAGGTGACACTTTCAACAGAGAAGGGAAGAGTCTTTTCATGGTTTTGGTATGTTAAAGCATCCAGGTGGTGGTGAAAGCACCCCTCAATTACCTCCGTCCCACGGTTGGGTAATTGGACCCATGATAAGACAGGGGTGGGAGGCTTCCGCGTCACCCCCCATTCCTACTCAATAAAGAGATTCTATCCCCCTCCTGGTAAGAGTGCATACCAGCGAGGACTCACCCACATGACCTTCTAAATGGAGACCATAGGATGGCACCAATGTTGTCATCCATCGGGCCTTCGTTATTGGACTAATCACATCAAAGTAAGGAAGGAGAGGATCAAAGCACTATATCGGTAAGTTGTAGACCTGGGATCTCGTCCCTCGACGGACCCACAACTACCAACCAGCATACCCGCCTCCTTTCGGAATGCTGGCACACAAGGCGATCCAGCACGACTGGTGACACCAGTCCGCCTGGGTTGAGCCCTTTGTCGAAAGGGCTCTTCCATGACGTTCTAAAGTCAAGTATATTTCACGAGTTCGCGAAGGAATTCTTTTTTGGTAGCACACGATTATTATGACTTATGGGTATTCGATGAATTCCACGAGCCTGACAGCCAGAGTTCGATCATCGGGGCAACCCAAGAAGGAAGGGCATATGCCAATACCATGTTGAAAATCTTAGATGGCCAAGAGTGTAGACTAGACTTAAAATATTAGATATAAACGAAGAAAAAAAATGTACCCATTGTAATCATCGCTAATCAAATACCCCATTGTTTTGCAGATGAAGACAAACCATTTAATGCAAGATGCCATCGATTGAGATTCTCGTCAAATATACACGAAGCACGCATTAGTGCTACTTTGTTTGTGCAGGTGTATAAACAAGAGAATAACTATGACCCTAGCAGCATATCAAGATAGATGCGATTTCTTACCGCAGTTGAATTACAAGGAATGTACAGGGTTTTTCTCACAAAAAAAGGGGCACAGGAAGGGAAAGGGGGACTATGCCTTGACCTAAATGAAGAGCTTATAATAACCCAGTTAAATCAATTCGCCGTAAAAAGAAATGTCAATATTTTATTTACCCACCTAAAGCGGGGTATAAACCAAAGAGCGCAATCATTCTAGAAATCGAAGACAGAGAATATGCTGTCTTGTTAAATTTGAAGACGGGGGGAGACATGGAATTTTCTACAAGTAACTACCTCATCAAGAACGGAGAGTATGAAAAGAATTTCTCAATTATAGCTTGAATGTGAGCCAGCTAGCGAAGAAGTCAGACCAAGCCCCGAAACAAATAAGCTCAGGCATTCCATTCTTATCTCCGCGGGTTCAGTTCCTCATTAACTCAAAAATATCCATTGGTCGGTCCTCAACATGGTTTAGTAGACCGACCCGTCCTACTACGTATAAGTAAGGGAACATCCGGCACAGCAAGCTAAGATGACTCTTAAGGAGGTTATCCTCGGAACTTCATTATTTGAGTGAAAGGGGAAAGAGGAATTTTTTGTTTGAAAGGGGGAACCAGTCTTTCTTTATCCCTGTGTCGGTAGAAGAGAACAATTGCTTCAAGTGAAGTAAAGCCTTAGCCTTAATGTAAAGAGAGAATTCTGGTAAGCTTTCCTGCCACCCTTTGAATTATTTTTCTTATTGCAAAAAGACTAGAATAAGTAAGGTCGAGCAACACTAGTTCCGACCAAGAAGCAGATCCCAGCTTAGTATTAGCAAAAGATAGGTAGCAGACACCAAGCATCGCTTATGGTAGGAGGTAGTCCAGCCAGCAGAGAACGAAGCAGCTCATAAAAGAAGATCTTCTTTCCAAGCCCGCCAAGCCACCCAAAGAAGTGCACAAGTCGCAGTTCTATCAGGGAAAGGAGGCTAAATGGCTTCTTCATGAAAAGCTTAGTTATCCCATTCTATTCACTGCACTTGAGGATTTCGATAGCGATCAAGGCGTGTATGTACATGTTGTTGAATTAGGATAATAGGACGAGGACGAGGTTGTGGCAATGGGCAGTTTGGTTGCCCAAGGAAGCAAGGCCAGAGAAAGGACTTTTGTTACCCTATTGACAAGACGTAGTCTTATTTTTGATATCTTGTTGAAGAGGAATAGGATTAAGTTGCCTCCTCCCGACTACATTCAGCCCGGTGATGATAATTTAGATAGGTTTTTGTAGATATTTCCGCAAGCAACAAGCAATAAGGGTCATGGTACGAGGTACTATTTTGACCTTCGTGATCGTGCAAAGCCTTCGAGATAATATATTGGTTTTTGAAGATCGAGTACGAGTCATCCCCGCACCAGACAAAAATTGAGACCAACCCTCTCCAAAATCATTATGCCACTGTCAACATGGTGTCGCACTTGGGAGGTGATGATGTGATTCCTTATGTATCTGTGTCTGTGTTGCTTGACAAGTCTACCTCTGGATCTGTAATCAACCTCTTAATGTTTGTTCTTCTAGGTCGGCTGACCCTAGTCTTTTTCGAGTTTATTCCCCACTCGCCTTTTTTGATATGGTTGTACCCACTTCTTTTGATTACTTCTATGTGTTTGCCTTGCTGAGTGAGACTGACGTAGTGCGAACTTGAGCAGTGCTCGCTCATGCTTCTTCTAACCGGGGAGAACATCGCTAGTCCAAGGCAGGCTTCCCTCCTGAAGCTCTCATTTTCCAATGTGGGTTTGCCAGCTTCAAGCTCCACCCTTACATATATATATGAGTTTTTGCCCCTTCCTCGCCTCCGCGAGCATATGTATTCCCTCACACCCCCGAGGATTAAAAAGACTTGGTTTTCAATCTCGTCCCCTCCCTACCTACCCATTTAAAAGCGTATTCATAAAGTCCCGAGGGGTTTGATTATCCAAAGATACATGATGGTAGACTCGTGGTCCGCTCGTGCATCACGTATCAAGGCATCACAATCCAACAACATCTCGAAGAAGGTCTCAAAGCTAAGTCAATAGCCTCGTGGACTCGAGTACGAGGGAGAGGGATCGCCGATCGCTGAGAGGCGAGATAGGCTAATGGAAGGATCGGTTCCATTTAGATTAGTTTAACAGATTAGAAAGGTGTGGTCGTGGGTGAGAGGCCTTCCGGTGGAGAAGAAGAGGGGCTCTATCCGAAATGGAAGGAAGATTGAAAGATGAGGCTTGAACCACGACCACTCATCAAGCCCTAATCTATTTATTTTTTTAAATTTATGTATATATTGGAAGAATGATGTCAAAACGTAAAAGCTGAGGGTGAAGTCGAGAAGTCATGCTAATAGACTGGATTGAGTCGATCAACAAAACAAAACAAGCAGAATCGACATGAAGCTGAAAATTGAAATGATTGCACAAAGCCTGATGGGGTGGTTTGCTCCAAAAATAGTCCACCCATCCTCAAAATGGTCTTCCAAACCGATCTCTCTTTTGTTATTTGCTCAGTTGAGAAGTCTTGTATTATATTCTAACGACTCAAGATGTGAATGGAAATCATCGATCAATCCATGTGAATTCCTGCCTGACCCCATACTATTAGGCTAGCCCACTTCGATTGTGAAAGGGAGATATAAAAGAGAAAAGTAGTTTACGTCCAACTGCTAAACTCTTCATTAAGTCATTTGGCCCACAAAGTCTCGTAAGTGATAGAGATCCCCAGTGAACCGGGTGATTCTGGACTGAGATGTTCAAGCAGCTATACTAGAAAGCTTCCACCGGACAACCAGACTGAGCGCGCCAATACCCTCCTTTTGGAATACCGCTCCGTGGGGCACTTTGGTTGCACCAACCAAAGGGATTGGGTGCATCTCTTGGATAGGGAAGAGCCCCACAGCATACCAGTTCGCTAAGAATTGGCAAGAGACCACTACCTTAGCCAAGGCATTTCTAGTTCCTAGCCCATCTACCGCCAAGACAATGAAGAAGTGGGCGGACACTAAACGGCGACCTATATGTCATGTGATAGATCTGTATGATGACAACCGTAAACACGAAAGCTTAGTCACGGAAGGGAAGGGCATTAAGGGGCAAAACCCAACGGAGTCAGTTATAACAACAAAACTTGAGTGAAGACCGGGTTCCAGCCGTTATGCTTATGATTTTATGGGGGCTCATACTGAAAGAGTTGGAAGCTTACTACGGGCTGGGAAGTAATGTAATGCTTTCGAAGACCCTCTTTCACACCGTCAAAAGACCTACTACCTACCCTTTTAGCCTCTTTGACAAATGAATAAAAGCTTTTTCTTCGTAGGTGGTTAGAGTTTCTCCAATAGGGTAAGTCTTGGTGTCCCGTTATAGGTATAAAGATTGGTACATACTAGAAGCCTACTTTGAGCTTTCGATCAATTAGAAGAACGAGCATAATTTTTAAATCGAGAGGTTCTGGTACCTGTTTCATATATTGCTAAAGCAATGGAAGCAGCACTAACTCCAATAACTGGAGCGAAGGTTGCAACAATAGAAAGAGAGATAGCGGTAGTGGCATAGAGAGTCACGGAAGTATAAACTACATCAGTTGTTGCAGCAATCTCAGATCTAGTTGCTAAGATAGCAAGCAACATCTTTCTCACTTCTGCCAAGTGAGGAAGCTAGAACTTCCTATCCCCACAAAAAATTGCTTTATTATTCCCACTGGGGGCTGGCTTACTTTTTCCCGGACTAGGGTTGGAGTCAACCCCTTTTGCGGTTACTAGTGGATGAACGCAGCTAAGAGAACCCCCGGTCTTTTGTATATGACTTGCTGTACCTTTTTTTTTCCTGACATTGTCATGATTTTTTTTTATTAGCTATCCTTTTTTTCTTGGCGATAATGCTCCGCAAGGCCTTCTTCCAAATAATAGAGTCTGAATGCGCCTTATGATTATCTTTGTTCATCAACTTCTCATGAATCTTCTGTTACCAAGAAGGAAGATCTCACGATTCTCTTAGCATGTGATTCTTTATCCGTGTGAAAAAAAACCTTAAATATGTTCATTCAGGTAAGCCCTTCTCCTCATTTTCTTTTGGACATTGGAAGCTATCTTTGATGAAACTTTGTTGCATGGGAGTAAGCTTACTTTATTTTGTTTGACAGTCTATGCAGTAAATTGTTCTCTATCTTGGCCTGAACTTGCCTTGTCAACTTTACGGCAATAAAAAAATTTGTGTAAACCATGACCGTCTTCTTAATTTTTTATATGGTTTATTTAGTTTGATGAAATACGCGTACGTGCTATAGAATTGCTGGACTCCTGTATCAAGGTAGTGGGCGATATTGGCCAAAGTTAATAATAAGAAAGATCTGACATCGGAACTACAGACAAGACAGACAACACTTTTTTTAGCATTGAGTCCTTCTTTGACTGCGATTTCTTCAAGGACTGCAACCTTTTTGTCTACACAATTCACGGCAAAGTACTGATCTCTCGCTATAATATATAATATAAGAAGACTTCCTCGCCTACCTACGAAGTTATGATAGCAACTCCTCGGCTCGGGAGATGAGGTAGAACAAGGACAAACCTCAAAAAAGCACTATAAAACAAAGAAAAAAAAGAAAGTTGCATTGCAAAAAAGTCTTTTGATCAAGATGCCATGGAGACGTGATCTAAGACTCAAGCCGACAAAGGCATAGATGGCCCTAATCAAGCAAGATGAATATCCCGTTGAAGAGGAAGGTTATGAAAAACTACCGGGGCTTATCCATAACTAGAATCATGTAGATGAATTAGGTTATGAAATAGAAGAAGGGGCAGAAGGAGGATCTCTCTTTCAACATTCAGCACCTCTGTGACCGAAGGCGTTTGACTTATCGTATGGCCGAAGAAAGAAGGTCAGAAAGTGCCCTCCGTCTAAGGAATGAGTTCTAAAGCAACCACCGTTGGATCGATGATTTCACTGCTCAGGTTGAAAGAATGTTTATAGCAGCACAACAACCGATCTCGGTCTCACCATCTCCAGTTCAGAATGAGGTCTCTATGCCTCAGGCTCCGTTCATCCCTCCACCCATTGCTAATCTTGGGGAAATAATTATACCTTTGTATATATAGCAGTTGCTTTCTAAAATTCTCCAAAATCTCAACGCAGGTAGCACCAGCTCTATTACGAGGTATGAGAGACTATACCCTGCATATCATGATGCTGTCCCCTTTCCTCCAGGATAGGCACGCCATGCTATACTGCGACGTTGGCTCCATACGTGGAGCATCACTTATGTTACCAAGATTAAACAGGAGCCCGGCGAATTTGCTGCAGATTTTCTCACCCGGTGGCGAAATGCAAGTGTTTACAGTTAGAAGAAGTGTCTAGAGAGGGGTGTAGAAAAGAAGAAGGATCACAAAGATGGCGTCTAGTCTAGATTCTTTGGTCATCTTGATTCTCTGGTCATCTTCTTGCCTTGGAATACATGACCTACCATATTGTAGTCTACTTGTTCTATCTTCTGTGAGCTATGATGGGCTAGTGGTATAAGATTCATGATCATGATCTCATCATTTCTTTGATGAAGTGGACAGGAAATGCTAGCCTTCGTTCAACTACTCTAGCCAGGAAGAACTATGGGTGGGTCGGGAAGGAGGTGATTGATTTGTAGTTGAGCCTCTGACCTTGAGAATTATGCTCTAATCCAAAACAATCTGATTGTCATAGCAATGGTGATATTGCTTTGAATTATACATCGCTCACTGAAAATGCAAAAATGGTATGGACGGTCTAGATGATGACGGAAGCAAGGTTCAACATAGTACAAAAGGGAAGCCTCCAACCCTATGTCCCTTTCATTCAGATTATAGGCTCATCCTGAACCATCGATTTTGACCCCTACTATCTGTTAACCCCCGCATCCTCAACTATGACTCCTAACTCCGGGAAAAAGGACTAGTCGAGTCGAGCGAGACCTCTTTCAGTTGAAGGGAACTTTTCCTTTGAGGTTCAAGGGATAGAATTCTGGTTCATAAAAGACTTTCTCTGCTTCCAGGCACAGTGCTTATAAATGCTCATTCCCAGACATGTTGTTGGTTTTGGATCGGTTTATTAAAGTTAGGAAAGGTTTGTTCACTAAGGCATGACTCAACTGCTGCAAAAGAGATTGCTCCATTTGTCCGGTTTCAAGTCAGCCGAGAAGCGAAGGGGGAGAACGCGATAGCCAAATCAAGCCTCGAAGCCTTAGCCTTGTTGCGAGAGAGAGAGGGCCAACCGCAAGACAAGATAGTTTATGGATGGAAATCCAAGGAGGCAATCCGACGAAGTTCTCTCGCCTATCAACAAGAGAAGAGTGTCTGTCTACAGGGGAGAGCCGAATAGCAGCCCGACCGAACTAGTGAAGTGAAAAGTCTCGGTGGTAGTACTTATTCTGAATTCTTAGAGAGATCAGGCTCTTCGTTCAGCTCATACTGATGGATTCTCCAGTTTATCCTTTCTTTCTTGGTGAAAGCTCATGTCTACGCTATTTGGGTTGTTAGGAGGAAAGCTCTCTTGGCAAGTAAAGAAAGGGTCAATCCATGAGGAGAGCCTCAGTCTAGTCGAGTGAATTTCTTAGTAGTTTGCTCCTACACTTCCTAGGGTCAAGCTCCGTGTATTCAAGTGAATATTTCAGGGATGCTCTTTTCCGTGGTTACCAATTTTGTTTGGGGAATGAACTCCGCCATTTCAGTTAGGCCTGTTCAGGAATCAAGCGCTTTCTTTTTTTTCCCGGAGGTGTCTGTCACTTTTCTTTTCTGGAGTGGGGATCTAAGAGGTTGGTCATCGAACCAAAGAAGGAATCAAGAGCTACACACCAAAAGTTAGGGAGATCCTCCAGGTGAGTTGCAAATCAATCCAATCATCCAGCATTTCACACTCCCTCGTTGAAAATAGGGATAATCTCAACAAGCAAGGAGTACTGTCAACCCCCTCCCATCGATTTCTTCCTTGGCAGTTGGTTTTTGCTTGGAAAAAATCTTTCATCTAGAAGAATCGATATATCTCTCAGGATAGATAAGGTCTAGACCTCAAATTGTATATTCAGGTTGGTGACGTCCCCTCCTACACTTGACCAACCACAGAAGTGACAGAGTCAACCTCTTGTTGTACAGTTAAATACAGCTTTTCGATTAATTATGAGTCCACCTTAGAGATATTTCATTATGTATGGTGCTTCCCTGTTTAGAATGAAGAAGAATAGAGAAAGTCTTTTTAGCAGGAAAATTTGGTCACGTAGATCTTCTATTTCGCGGAATTCATTGATTGCTCCGTACTCATTTACAATGGAAAAACTCCTATTCTTTGTAAGATCACTGAAGGAAATGTTGGTCATAAATTTGGAGAGTTTGCTTTTACACGGAGACGAAGACCTTCGAGAATAAATAAAGGAAAAGGAAAGGGGAAAAAGGGGATAAAGTAAAGTCTAAGCGCCATATGGCACGAAAAGGAAAACCGATTTCGGTAAGACTTGATCTGAATCGTAGTTCAGATGCAAGTTGGTTTAGTGAGGGCGACCGCGAAAGTCACCGAATGGGTCCGGTCTGTCTTTTCTTGATCTTTGTCCCATATTTCTTAAAAACAAGGCGTAGGAGGACGTTGCAGATGTCCAGGATGGACACGACTTCTTCTAATGCTAGAAGACCACAGGAAGAGACCCGGACCAGAGCATGTCGTGAAAGACGCACACTGGGTGGGCATGCTTCGACCGTGTCTCCAGGGCACAGTTGAATGTAGATATCATGAACGCGAGGTGTAGGATACCAGGCCGAGAAACCCGGGCAAGCGCTCCCCTAATGTGCCGATCGCTAGCGCATCCAGGGCCCCACCACCCAGCTCCGCTGGAGAGGCCAGGCCGTCACTGATCTGAGAAGTCAGTGCATCTTTGGTTCGGTTAGACTGATTCTGCGAACGCCTAGCCCTAAGAAAACAAGTGCTAAGTTTCATTTCAGATCAGTGAATAAACCAAAAGAAGAGACCTTTCTCGGTCGGCACTGCACTATGCTCCGCTTCAACAAATGAGAGTTTTCGGTTGAACCAGTGAACCACACGAACTGGTTAGATGCGTGGTATAGAGGGCTCGTAGTACCTGATAGCGCAGCTATGCAGTGGAAGGGAATGAGCCTAAATCGACCCCCTTAATTTTTTATTCAAAGACACAAAAGTATATTACAAAGAGATTGGACTCTCGGATGAGACCTTGCAGCTACCGTTCCGACGCGCCCCTGGCCCTATCTTGATTAAGACCGGAAACACTATCCAAAGTAGAGCCTAGTTAAAGCTGGCATTTAAATCATAGAATAGAAAAAAAAACTTTTAGGGATATAGATAGAGTCTCACTCATTAAAGAGAGTTGTAGATTCATAGAAGAGAATCAGAGTATGCGCTACAAAATGCAGCCAGCCAGTTCAATTTAGTGGAAAGAATATAGTACTTGAGTACTAACCCCTCCCGGGCCCCCGGTTGCTTTGGCGCGCCCCACCCCATCAGTCTTGTGTTGCCTACGCTTGATGCTTGCAACATGGATTCTTTAGATCTAAAGAATCCATCTTTCCCCCGGAGTGAGACTCTATCCAGATCTCAAAGAATAACGAGCTAGGCGGCCGGCGGGCAAAGAATAAGGACGGGCCGGCTGCTTAGGGCCTTGGCAATACGTTCTTCTTTCAAAGCGTTTTGCCAATACAGCGAGGGCGTCTATCTAGGTTGGGGCCTTGACTTTCAAATGCCAACTGCCTGTTCCTACAGCGGGGGCCTTTCACGAAACCAAACCACCCCCGATTAGTACCAGTTGCTTTGCTGGTAGGCCCATTCAGGTTAGGAAAGCATTGTCCCTCAATTTTTACTAACCTTAGGTGTGTAATCGACATCTAGCTTATTATCGGTAGAAGTTTCATGCAAGCCTGACCTTAGCTGTCCATTTCTTATTCATTCAGTGCGCCCCTAGTGGACTTGGCGGTGCTCCTTTCTTACTTATCCAAATTGAATGTTAGCAACTTCAGCTAAGAGCAGCGTCAATGCTTGATCGGCGGGGAGGAGCATCTCAAAGTATGGGGCCAAAGGATCAAGCGCTTTTACTTTGTCCCCTGGGATCCACCACAGGTTAGGTTTGAGAGCCGTGTGATGGGTGACTATCCTGCACGGTTCGAAGAGCACTTATATGTAGTCTGCGCTGGTGAATGGAAGCCTCCGCCGCAAGAAAGAAGAGGCTCTTCCCAAGCTCCGTCACCATTGACTCTCTTTATTATTATTGTAAATCCATCTATCATGATGTCAATCTGAGATCTTATTTCGGTTTGATACGTCCACCTATGATACTCATCTTTGGCTTTCATCTCGGTAGGTGTATTATTCTACATTTTCCAAAAAAGACATTCATTCATTCCAAAAATACCTGAAAAGAAGAAGGACCGGTGGTGGGCATTTGGGAAAGTCGGGCCGATCGGGTGTCTTCATTCAAGCGATGGTACAAAGGAAGAACAAAACGAAGTGAGAGTCCGGGGTAGGGAAAAGAGTCGAGAAAGAAAGATTTGGCTGAAAAAGATGCAACGCTATGGACACCATGACCAATCTCCATCGAGAAAGAAGAATTTTTCTACATCACTTCGGGTCTACGGGGCCTTAAAGCATCCTAAATACGCCGGGGTTGTAAATGACATAGCGTTCCTGATAGAAAATGATGACTCCTTCAGAAAAACCAAGTTATTCAAGTTGTTATTTTTACCAAAGAAGTCCTGCTCTGACGGCCCGACGAGTCATCTACTAAAAAGGACCCTCCCCGCTGTGCGCCCCTCTTTGAATTATTCGGTCATGCAATACTTATTGAATACAAAAAATAAAATTCCAATTGAGCTCGTCATAGTTCTTAATCATTTCATGGCACCGGGCATAGCTGAACCATCTACGATGGGGGGAGCGAAGGAAGGAAGCTTAGAAAAGAGAATACGCTCTCGCATCACTTGTTTTGTAGAAAGCTCGACCAGCGAGAAAAAGTCTTTGCCCCAAGACAAAAAGAGCTTGATCCACTTCATTCGCTTGGTGAATGATCTTCGCTTTGTGGGAACAACAAAAACCACCAACTCACTCTTTCCTTTCTTCGGTGCTACCTTTTTCTTTCCAAGGGATGGGCTTGGGGTGCATAATAACCTTTTTTTGGAGTATGCCCGGGAACTAGTCCTAGGTCAATTAAAGTTCAAATGTTGGAACCTCATGGGTAAGGATAAGGTAATGGAATTGATAGAAAAATTCATAGACCTAGGTGGGATAGGAGAATTAATAAAGAGAATAGAGATGATGATAAAGATCATACTGAGAAACAGAAGAATTCCGTACGGGTACAACTCATATTTTAATGAAGTGTAACAAATGTGATCTTTTTTGTCTAATAGAACAAAGACTTATTAATCATGATAAGGTCCCTTGATTCTCATTCCAAAGACTCCATCAGTTAGGCTCTTTGTCCTTCTTATGTTGGTAAAGCATATCAAATCTGCACTTTACTTTTCATGCCTTTGATTCAGGGGCAGAATCGCTTTTACCTTTCTATGTTCGCGGTCCTCACCTCTCTTTCAAATTCTTTAGGTAGCGGATATCCTGGCGAAAATCTTCTTTTCATTGAAGTCATTCTTCCTTCCTCATTATGATTTACATTTTGGACACTCATCAAAGTACGGGTATCCCAACTATCTAGGGTTCTCATCCTCTCCGAATTGCCGCCTTCCATTCACCATCGTGAACCCCTTTTATCGATCGAGTCGAATAAGCTATTCTTTTGTGACTTTGGAGTCTTCTCTTTTCCCTGGATCCTCTTATCCTTTCTTCTTCCATTTATGTGAGTTCTTCTCTCTCCTATCTCTTCCTAGGTTTCTTATAGGAGTGGCTTTTGGAACGATATCCATCTTGGTGTAAAGACGCAGTCAAAAGCAATATGATTTCATAATTCACTATCCGAATCCTGGGCACTTGAATTCTCTAGGCGAGTACTTCAGTTTAAGATATCTCACCTTTTACTAATTCATAAATAGCTATTTATTTGTCATGTCTCTCTCTCATCCATTATTCTATAAGCTGTTTAGACTGTCTTAGAAGTCACCCTTGAAGTGTACTACCCCATAGCAAATTCTTCTACCCATTCCTTAGATCGAGTGTTCCCAAGTGGATCTTCTAAATGTACCTATCTTTCACTTTGAGTAATACCAAAAGCCTTTAGCCTCTCTATTCTACCCCCTTGCCCTAGGGTCTCTTCTTCTAGTTCACACCTTCCTTCTCGTTCTTGTTAGCCCTGGGATCTTTTCTCTTGAAATAGCTTCCTCTTTAGGGTTTCTACCGGACTGATGGATTATAAGCCTTCTTTCCTTGCTCATGGGATTCCCTCCGTAGCCTTCATTTAACCTGTCTTTCATGTCTATCTAGTCTTTCTTGCTGACCCTCTTTCTTCTTGCTTCACTTTGGACTCTAATCCTCTGTTCTCATCATAGAGTAAGGTAGTTAGCCTGACTAGGAAGATCTTAGTAAAAGGTTCGCTTGTTTAGGCTGATTTCAATGTGAATACGGGTCTTTTCGAATTGAACTTTGCTCTCCGCTCATTTCTTTTCTCCTTTTTACCGAGTCTTGGATGCATTCTTTTGCTTTTAATACTGACCTTGGACCTCCGCTGTTAACTTAACTTCCTTCTCATGTTGGTAAGCTTCCTCCATTCTCGTTGTTGGTGCCTTGACTTGAATAGGAATCCATAGTTTCTAAAGCAAGAAGGAACTTGTTCTTTCTACATTCTTAAGACTGTGCACATTTTTTTCTTAGAACTTTTTTCTTTAATAATATTGTACATTATACTGGGTAGAGCAATTCATTCTGGAGTAATGAGAGAATGGATTTAGATTGATATGCATAGACAGTAGGTTGGGTTCGCCATCAACGGTGAGAAGCTCAAACGCATTCTTGGGAACCTGGTGTCGAACTTATAAAGCATATCGAACTACCGTTTAAGGGCCCGGTATCGAATGCGCTGATCATGAGACCGATCTAACCTATTAAGGAATGTAGCCACGTGGTCTATGGCATGTTGTCGGCTCTCGTCTAAGAGTGAAAGTCATGTAAGCATTCAACATGCTGTTGGTTCTCAAAAGTTGAGAGATAGTTGGCGGATCTCTATCTCGGCCTCTGTCGTGTAGACCAAGGAAGATAGAGTTTGGGTACAAAATGTTGTGCGATAAACGTGGGTAGAATGAGAAGAGAAGTAGTGCGGACTTTAGCTTTTGCTGAAAAATCTTTCAATGGACAATTGAAGCACTCATTGGAACCAATTGACCTATCCTTCCCTTTCCAACCGATTCATGATGACCATAGCTCAATAGTTGGTTCGAGCCGGGGAATTAGTCTTATTAGCAGGGCATGCAACAATGATAGATGTGGAAGTTACTCTCTAAAGTCTTTCTTTCTGACATCATAAGTTGTGCTATTTCCGATCCCCATGATCGATATGTCCGGCTGGCGAGCTAATCAAGATATCCTGGATGGTAGCTACTCTTTAGGATTGATCTAGCCAGACCAGACTTTATAGTAATAGCCGATCATCAACTTGGAGGAGAAAAGAACCTCCTTTCCTCTGCTGCAATAGTTTGAAAGGAGGAAATCTCATCTATCGCATCCGGACGTAGTAGCTACACCTGACACGGCTACAGGCTACACCTGCCTATTGGATTCCATACCACTGCTCGGATTGGATTAGCTGATCCACCCGAATCGATTGATTTATTTTCTCAACCCGACATACCTCTCTTTTACCACTCGCCACCCTCCCATCTCTAGCTAGCTCATCTCTCAGACTGGATCCGGTCGTAGAGACTGATCGGTCACCAATATAAACTGCAAGGGATAGGACTAAATGGAATCCCGCCCCGCGGATCCTTAGATCCCCTTCAGGGATATGTTTGAATGGTCTTTCCCCACCTATTAATTAAATAAAGGGCAAAATTAGAAACAGAGTGCCGTATGAAGAAATTCAGTTCAGTAAAGTAAATTCTACGGCCACATCTACCCCGCAAATGAGAGGCATAGAGCTGCCAGTGAGAATCATATTTTCGGCGTACATTAGTAAGTATAGGATAGTGGGGCCCGACTTGTAAATGAAAAATTAGAAAGGACGAGTCTGCAGAAGACAAATCCAAGTTCCTCAAGGTAACTGGTGAATCGAATCGACGAAACCAGGCCCGCGAGGCCTGTTTGAGTCCATAGAGAGCCCTCTAAAAGTGGAAGACTTTGGATCTTGTGAATCAACAAAGCCCGGTGGCTGAGCTTACCTTAATCTGTCCCTCCCACCACTTTCTTTGTTCGATAAGCACAACGTTGGGCAGGCAATTTAGTCCAAAGTTTCAGTCGGGCGACTGCCATTCTTCTCCCTGCATGAGGGATCACCGAAGATGTCTCCTTGAAGTCGAGTCCCATACATATGTGGACGCAGTGCAGAAAAGAACTAACTCCCATGATTGGTCGGGTTCGCCAATGGGGAAGGAAGACGATTGACATCTTAGCACTCTTCCACCATTTCTTTAAAGTAAAGTACTTTCCATTTAGTCAATGTTCCAGTCGAGTCAAGGGGGTGGCTAGGTGATCCAATATTCCTTTCCCTATGATGCTTGGTATCCTTTGTTGGGGTTTCTCTATCCAGTGACTTCCCATCTCATCAACCCTTATTTCTTTCGTTGAATTTTTTTTTTAATATGAAATTCTACACAGGTTCGCTGATGGCCCTTCATTCTATATACACGAGCATTGGATCAGTCTCTGGGAGCGATGCTCGCGCAAAAGAATAATGAAGATCAAGAGGTTGCGTTAGACTATCTTAGCCAAATGATGGTCGGTGCTGAGCATCGATATCCTCCGGTTGAGAAAGAATGCTTTGCCCTCATGTTCGCCGTCCATAACTACTTGTTGGCGCATATGGTTTACCTACTCTAATCTCTCGGGTAAACCCGCTAATGATCTTAGTCGCTAAGGCAGGATCACTTAGCACGAGACTTGCCGAGTGGTCCATTCTATTGTCTATCACAATTTTACTTACATAAGGTGTATGTGCCACAAAAAGCTGTAGAAGGACAAGCACTAGCAGATTTCTTTGCCGCATATCCGTTCCGTATTCTAATCTGAATGATGATCTCCCGGATGAACCAGTCTTCCACATTTTGACTTTTCCCAAACATCCCCGTGATAGATGGGAAATGTACTTCGACGGTGCAACGCGTACCAATTCCAATGAGGAGTTGACTTCTGGGGTCAGTATTATTATGTTCATAACCCCATAAGGGCACATGATACAACACTCCTTCTCATTAACTGAGTCATGCTCCAACAACGTAGCCGAATATAAGGCGTTATGGGTATGGAGATGGCTCACGAAATCAAATCTGTCTATAGGGTTTTGACAGAATCCTCTTTCGATGTGAGACTCATCTCCTTTTGGTTTCGGGTTGATGAGGTCTTCATCCTGGTTCCCAATTTGATTCTATATAGTTATCTCTGTGAGAGAAACTGCTTTGTCTATGTGGTCTCGGCAAATTAATCATCATGGAGTTCGTTCCCTTGCTCCATTCTACCGCAATATGGATGAAGTCCTCCTTCCTCACGAGCCATCTTCACACCTTTTGTCTTTTCAACCCCTATCATAGTCTTTATTTCTTTCGAGAGGTTTGGCTTTGGGAAGTGGGAATATGAATTTGGGTTCCACCCACGGTTAAGAGTAGGAGTCGGCATATCAATCATCCTTTATTTTCTCATCGGTAGTTTATTTTTATCTTCCTTCCGTGGAAGTGATTGCAGGGCTTCAAATGAAGGTTCTTTATTTTTATTCAGTTGTTGAACTTCCTGGCTGCTTGTTTCACAGGAGTAAAGTTCGGTCTCCTATGAAGTCAGGGGGGTGTGGGTTGTGTCAATACATCCGAGAGAAGATGAGATCGCCAACCAAAAATCCCCCCGAGTTAACGGCGGACATAAGAGTGCCTAGAAAGTACGGGAAGAGGGAAAGGACCGCGCCCAAGAAAATAATAAACACTTCATACTTTTCGAGAGCTAGCCCTTTGAGTTGAAAGAACAGACTAAATCAATAGGAGAGGTCGTCAGGCACAAGGGGGGACAGAATCTATAACCTATAAATATGGCAAAAAAGAAGGCATAGAGGACCCGCACTTACTTAATGATAGGGAAGATATGATCATGAAGTAGGAAGCCTTATGTTTTGAAATCCTATATGTAAATCAAACCTTAACTTAAGAAGAATTAGACCATAAATCCTTGCTCCGAAGAGGGACAGGAGGAACAAAAGGGTCGAGCCTCGAAAGTGCGCTTGGAAGGCCCCAGGATTGATAACCCAGGAAAGCTTCCCCCTTATAACTTCAGTGTGCTTACCCCCCTATGCCAAACCAGATGAGAGCAAGGAGGTCAGAGCAGAGGAGCTTTCCGTGTAGCTCAACCAGGGCATCAGTAGCTAACTGGCTCGACTAAAAGGAAAAGGCCGGAAGGGAAACATAGGTAATGGATACGGCAGTTGGAGTAGAAAGGAAGCAGATCGGTGTGCGCCTAGGGGCTATCATGAACTTCAAAAGTTGCTCTATGGCCTGTCTTTCTAAGGCAAAATGAGAGTTTTTTGAGGACAAGAGACTTTTCTCTCTTCTCTCAGTTAAGAGTGCTCCAAAAAGAAAAGCCAATGAAATCTAAAGTTAAAGAGCCAACAGATTTGGAGTTAGGAGACCAGCGGTCGGTAGAAGAAGAGAGCTAACTTCATTGCAAAAGCTTGATTCGAACAGGGACCTGTTGGCTCGAAAGCCGGAACACCCCTTTCTCAATTGGCAACTTCGAGGTCAACAGAGTTGATTGTAAAAGCTCTTTCCCATCCTAAGCATGCATATCAGGCAGACATAGGTCTCAATTCCGCATGGTAATTACAAAAGTATGATTGAAGTGTGGTAAGGGGTCAGTCAACCAATAAGGGAAATTTCGAAAGGGTAGGGCTAAGCTCTCTTTACTCACTAATAAACCAGTCCATCCTAAGAGATCGACATCATACTTTGGACTGTGTCGAGCAAGGGCCGAAGGGATTTTTATTATATACGCCTATGAAGCATTCAGTTAGTGGAAATTAGGGTCACAAACAGGAGACCCTGAGTCCCGCCTAGATGTCAAAAATTCACTCCAGTGATGAGACCTGTAAGAATAAACTTCCAACATTTAAGCGGGGTATTTTGAAGCAAGGAACTCTTCCTTCGGGGACTGACCTTGATTGAAAAGGGTCCAATGCAATCAAAGCCTGTCTTTTTGGAAGTCGATCACTTCTATTCGTCCCTTCGCTAGCATGTCTTCATGTACATAGAATGAAGGGCCATCCGCGAACCTATGCAGAATTTCATATTAAAAAAAAATTTCAACGAAAGAAATAAGGGTTGATGTGATGGGAAGTCACTGGATAGAGAGACCCCAACAAAGGATTCTAAGCATGGTTGGGAAAGGAATGTTGGATCACCTAGCCACCCCCTTTACTCAACTGGAACATTGACTAAACAGAAAGTCTTTACTTTAAAGAAAGTATGGAAGAGTGCTAAGAAGTCATTCATCTTCCTTCCCCCTTGGCGAACCCAACCAATCGTGGGAGTTAGTTCCTTTCCGCACAGAGTCCACATATGTATAGGACTCGACTTCAAGGAGACGTCTTCGGTGACCACTCGTGCAGGGATAAGAAATGGCAGCCCCCGGACTGAAACTTTGCAGTGGATTGCCTGCCCAATGTTGTGCTTATCGAATAAAGAAAGTGGTGGGAGGGACAAATTAAGGTAAGCTCAGCCATCGGGCTTTGTTGATTCACAAGATCCAAAGTCTTCCACTTTTAGAGGGCTCTTTATGAACTAAAACAGGCATCACAAGATGTTATTTTTAACAAGTAGTTTTGTTGGTTGGTTAATTGGTCACTTTTTATTCATGAAATGGCTTGGATTTTTATTTATTATTCTGGATCCAGACAAAATAGATGAAACGGAAGAGATCCGACCAAATGGAAAGGAAAAAATAAAGGATGAATTCGACTTTCACTTTATAGAGACATGCTCGAAAGATAGCCTTGGTTACAATCTTATCTCCCTAATTGGCAATTGGGAAGACTTAAAGAAGATGAAAAAGAAAAGACGTAAGAGATCCGTCTTTTTTCTCAACAAACTTGATTGAACCGGATTACTTTCATTCACTCTATCCACAAATACATTTTCGTTTTTGTTAAAGCCTTTAAGTCCATATTCACTTGGTTTATTTTGGACACGATTTTCTCATTTCCATTGTGGAAGAGCTTTTTATCACCTTTCCTGAGCCTCTAACCTTACAACAACTACACTACCCAACAAGCCCAGCTGATAAAAGATCGAATTCTGTAGGGATGCAAGCACGAAATGCTGATCAAAGATCTTAAAGGAAGCCTAATCAAAGCGAACAAACAAGAAGATCTGACTAAGTTGATGATGGACCGGATCTCGAAAGGCGAGAGGCTTTCATAAAGACGTATGAGAAAGGGAGGGTCGAGAGAGGCTTATTGCACGATCCACCCACTAAGCTAATAAATACTGCATAAGAGAGTAGGAGGCCGGCTCCTACCCCAGAAAAAGGTGCAAACCCATGACGGAACATATGCTAAGGCCTTTGGTTGGTAAAGAGAGAAGTCAATGGAGAACTTCAAAGTACTTTGATTTGTTCGTACCATAAACTAATTCCCTAATCACGTACTTCTTAAAGTAAGGATAAGACAAATAAAAGAAAGATTTTTTATATTTTTATAAGAATATATGTATAGCACTTGTACGTCCCAGCAGCATGGCAATGCGGAGGTGCCGTAGATGGCGTTCTAAGACACCCAGGAAATGGTCCATTTCCCACCTTCCTTTTTTCTCGAGCATATCGAGAGGTTGGTGTAGTACAAGAATGAGAAAGCCGTAGCGCGCCCCTACCTATAAACCTATACGAAGTATGCTACACTCATCATGTTTTTTTGTTGTCAATGAAATTCTTAATATCTTTCTTGCATCATAGGTAAGGCAAAGCGCTTTCTTTTAAAGAAGCATCTAGTTCCACCTTTCTTTTGTTAGTTAACCCCCCTTTTTCTAAGAAGGATTTTAGTAATTCGGGATCTATACTACTTGGAATGGCTCTCTCATATTGAGAAATTTTGTCTAATGGCATTCGATCAAAGAATCCCTTGACAGCTGCATAAATCACTATAATTTGTTTTTCAGTTGGAAGTGGTGAATATTGTGGTTGTTTGGCCACTTCTGTCAGCCTTGCACCTCTATTGAGTAATGCCTGAGTCACAGCATCAAGGTCTAACCCAAATTAAGTGAAGGCGGGCACTTCGCGATATTGTGCCAATTCTAGTTTTGAACTACCGCGGACTTGTTTCATAGCTCTCAACTAGCGGCAGACCCAATGCGACTGACAGATAAGCCAACGTTAATAACTGGTCTAATTCCACGATAAAAGAGCTCTATTTCTGAACAGATTTTTCCATCTGTAATAGGTGACAAGATCCCCTTGGGTATATCCCGCAAGTGCACAGGTTTGTCGAAGTAATAATCCCGGGTGAGCGGGTATCGAATCCACAGGGAGTAGGGAGTAAAGACACTTAATTTGATTCTTAGTTATGTGGAATATCAACAATGATAAGTGTGATAATGATTCAATTCTTAACAATTAAAAGCAATAAGTAAGAGAGAAAAAGTAAGGAGGAGGTAAGGTAATCGATAAAGATGGGGTACTCGGATGATGCTTCACCTAGGATAATCGCTTCAAGTGCAAGAACTCTCTATTATGCTTCCCAATAAATGCAATGGTGAGTCATGGAAATCCTTACATACATAGTCCCAAATCTAAGGTCAACTATGCCTAACTCTATTCATGTCCCGGAGAAGAGATTAAATAACCTCTCAACCTCGCACTCGAACAACGTTGCAATGAGCTCTAGGGATTCCAGCTGTTAAATCTCTTCCTAATTATAGACCTAACCCTTTGGTCCAGGCGGAAGGTTCCTAACCACAATTATGCCCTAGATACTAAGATCCCTTCAACATTTCACTCTGTTGCACGAGTAACTAAACCCCAGGGGAGATTCATCCCTTAGACCATTCACGCTATTATGGCCGCAAAGAACTCGAGGAATGGAGGTAGAATCTATCACGTCGGACGAGAAAGGGGACGCTCCTGTACCTCTTGACTCACCCTCTCAACCCTCTCCAACCTAGCTTTGTCTAACGCTCGTGGTGTGTCACTCACTCACAAGGTTACCAACAAGAACTCTTAACCCTAGTGTCACTCTAGGTGAAATATTCATACAATCAAGCATTCAAGGTTAGAACTCATAATAAACATCAATTTAATGAAAGCATAATAAAGAAGTTCAATGAAACGAATACATCCTAGGGTTCACAATCACCCAAGTACCCACTAGGCGTTTAGCTCTCCATGGAGCTAAGTACAATCAAAGAAATCGAATGTAAAAGCAATGAATCCATAAAGAAACCCCCTCAATGGTCGTGTCGATGGTCTTGTGGAGTGTCCTCTAATCGTCGCAAGGGATCCTTTGTCTGGCCTAGCATACACCTCGACGGATCGATGCTGACGAAAGCTCTCCCAATAACCTTCTTCCAAACGATGTGCTATGTCGGAGCGGTAGAACCTCTCCAAAAACCTAGCCAATACCCCTGAAAACCCTAGCCAAAGCCCTCTCTCAAGTTGGGGAAAAGATGGAGAAAAGAATACCAAAATCGGGGTTGAATAGGCTTTAAATATGGCTGGAATCGGGTGACTCCACGGGCGAGGACAGTACACGCGCCCGTGCGGAATTTCCACAAGCCCGCGTGGATTCTCTGTTTCTCTAATTTCTTGGCCGGCTGTGAACAGTGCTGCTACAGTGTTGCCGCAGTGCTCTGCTACATACTTCGACCTGAATAACTTCCCAATTCCATATTTTCATCGGGGTAACGCAAAGGGGCACAAGTTCACGTCGTGAATCACTTGCTTCTTCAATGATATATATGTTGGTGGAGCTCTCGTTCTTATGTGCATAAATCGGAATGCTCGAGTGTGACTGCCTTTGTGCCCCTCCAAATGGATGTGCTCACTCGAATGCCAGGAGGTTGGCACACACTCTAGCATCTCACACCTGACCTATGTCTTCGCGTTTGAACCTTAGTGAGATTTCCTCCAAAATTGGTGCATTATGGTCCACATTGGCCTATTTACTTCATACTCGGCCTCACAACCCTACCTGCATAAAAGTAACATAAAAACACACATATTAGTGTAAAAACCTGATAAAAGTAATGCTCAACATAAGGAATGAACACTTCGCATTTATATCGCACAAGAACTTATCAAACTCCCCTACACTTAAGCTTTTGCTTGTCCTCAAGCAAACATTAAAACATTCTATGCATCAATGAAGAAAATATTAAAAGTGCTTGGCCGTAGGTTCACCGAGGCATACAAAGAAAATATTCTAGCTAAAAATAAATGCTCTAGCTAAAAACTTGAATAAAAAAGGACAACAAACCCGAATTTCGTGTATGTGTGTGAACTTACTCAAAACAACCCAAACTATACTCCTCAAAGTTCTAAGTACAAGGGACTTATTTATCTACAAAAGTGACAAAAATTTTAAAAGATGGTAGTAGCTTCACACATCCACTAAGGTAGCCCTTTCCAAAGCGGCCGCTAAGGTGGCTTTCACACTTTCGAGATGGTAGCTCTTTCTACCGGAGTGGTAGCTTTCACTCATCCTATGAGATAGCTCTTTCTCTCATTAAGGCATAACGAGTATCTGACTTGTGAGAGTAGCTTCATACTTCATAGATGGTAGCTCTTTCCACCCAACAAATACAAATAAACAATAAAGCTATTTTGTTCCTTCTTTTCATTTTCATATTTTTTTTAAATTTAGCAAAAGAAGTAAACCTAACTAGTCCCTTTAACATCGAACATGAGTTTCCAATAGAGTTCAGAGAGTGAGTAGTGCACTAAGTGTAAATCGGGCAAAAATTCCTAAAAATTCAAGCAAGAACTAGAGCATGAAAACATTCAATGTTAACAATTCTCCTAGACTTAAGAATACAATCATTGCAACTAAGGTGAACCGCCATTGGCTATGTGAGCATATATTAATCAAGAACAATAGAAAAGATGTGCGCATTATGAAACTCCCCCCCACACTTAAGTTGTACATTGTCCTCAATGTACACATGCAAGCTCACTCAAAATATATCATTCAAAAATAGATGTGGGTGAAGCAATCAAAACAATACTCCCCTGACTCCTAGTGTTGCGTTTGATGAAGCTAATTCATTGGGAGTAGTGTTCGAACGGGTTGTGAAGCTCACACAGCCAAGTGCCGAAGCACCTTGGTCGTGCCCATGACTAAGTCTCAATTCCCAAGATGACAAGACCATCTGCACGCATAAACGAGGAGGTTCAGTGGAGCTTAAGAAAAACAAAAATAACTCGAGTGTACAAAAGATGAAGCAATGAATACAACTCGGTAAATGCAACATAACATAAACTCAGAAGGAAAAATCCTTTATGAGTGAACAAGTGTAAAAACAAGAAAATAGAATAAAGTAAAATGCACGCAAGGAAATAAAAAGTCAAGTGTCAGAGTCGCTCTCGGGCTCCATTGTTGCTGCTGCTACTGCTACTGCTGAGGTGGCATATAGTGGGTTCTCCGGTGCTGGGGTCGAGGATGGAGGTGCTGGAGGAACTGAGGATCTGGGTCTCAGGAGATCTCGAAGGAAGTCGAATCGGGCCATAAGATCCGTGGTCTTGAGTGACTCATGCAGCCCGGAGCTCCGCTATCTCAGTCCGAATCTCTCTAACATCAGTCTCTAGCTTCTTAATATGGTCATAGGCTCGAGTACCCGGTGCTACAAAAGATGGAGGAGTCTGCTGGACACCCCCCACAGTATCTCCTTCACTCTTGGTGGTCTCAGCGGTTTCTGTAGTAAGAATATAAACCCCTAGCCCAAACCTCCGTACCAACCCCATCATCCTGATCGTATCGAACGCAAGAGGAGTGGGCACAGCTGTCCTCTCAGCACCATGTAGAGCGTCGCCCAAACCCATTCCCAGAATTAGTCTGGTGATATAAGGGCAAGCAAATAGTAGACCCACTCTCGTCGAATGACCCTGGTACTACAAAACATCTGCTAGAATGCACCCTAAGTGAAGTGGTACATTGCGGGCCATGGAGTATAAGAAAAGCAAATCCAGCCTGGTCAAAGCGGCTGTGTTATCTGCTCGACCTATCACGAACCTGCTGATGACTGCGTGTGCGTATCTGTAACTGAACCGGGATAAACTAGAGGCCTTCAATAATACCGGTTCATACTCCCCACGTTCACACAAAATCATGTACGTATGATATGGAGTGACTGACACTGAAAAGTCTACTGGTAGTTGGCCATACTCCACGGTACTTGTATAAGCGACATCGTACATGCCCGTCCTAATCGAAAACTCAATGACGCTCATGGAGAATGGATGTCCGAATGCCCGAAACTGTATCGCCTTTGTAGTGTCAACTCTCCCATGCAGCAATCGAAACTCAAAGGATGCTAAAACCTCTAGCGTCAGTGCGCGGTAAGCTGGCTCACTAATCGTTAGCAACCTCCTCCAGCTTCCCATTTCCAGCATCTCATCAATTTCATTAATTACCTCGTCACCCTGCTGAATATCTCGAAGCACTTGTACATCCGCGAAGCAAGTCTGAGCAAACCCAAGTGCTGAAAGTCTCTCAAAGCGAGCCTGATGCTCGGGGTTCGAGAATTCCACATGTATCGGCTCGGGTGAGGTGAGTCTGAGGCACTTCACTTTGTTCTTCTTTGCACGAGGTGCCATATCTGTAGTGCAAAAGAAGAAAATAATCAAAAATTTCATAAGCAATATACTGCAAAATTCCACACGGGCCTGTGGAAATTACCCACGCCCGTGTGGATCTACAGAGCGTGAAACTCCCGCACGGGTGCACAACAAATCTTAACAATTCAATTTAAACCACTTCTAAATGCTTACTGCACATCCATCATGCATGAAAATTCGCATTTAAAAGTATTCAATCCGTGAAAAACCATAATTGGCGAAGAAAAGAGGTTAAAAACGTTACCGAAGAGATGAATATGAAAACTTCTAAAATTCAGTAAGATTTGCGAAGAAAATTCCTCCAAACAGCGATGAAAGATCGGAAAGATGATCAGCAACCGTTTTCCGGTGACTGGAGATGAAGAATGAGATGGATCACAAGGTTTTTAAGGAGAAAATCGTGTCTCTTGGAATTCTGTGTATCCCCATGGGCGTGTGGAAATTACCCACGCCCGTGTGCCTCACTTCGAGGCGCCACGGGGCGTACACGTCCCGATGCTTTCTCGGAAAAATGCACCTTTGACTCGACTGCTCTCGGATGGGCGTCGAAGTACCCACGCCCGACCCACGAGGGCGGATGCATGCCACATGGTTTCCCTGGACATCCGAGAAAAATATCAAGTCTTACACACGCCCGTGCGAAAATTCCCAACGGGCGTGGACATTTACATGCTCAACTCACAGGGGCAGCAGCATACCCCTCTGTTTTCTCGAGATGGAGGGAACATCCTGCAGAGATTTGAACGGGCGTGCGGAAATTACCGACGCCCGTGTGTGGTTCACAAGGTTGCCCACAGGGGTGAGTCCACGCCCCTGTGTGTTCTCGGGAAAATCTGCCTAACTCTGCAGGAGTTCACACGGCCGTGCGGAAATTACCCACGGGCATGCGCCAGTTGCATGGTCGTTCACAGGGGCAGCCGCACGTCCCTGTGCCTTCTCTAGATGAGCTCGCAGTATACACCCACGGGCGCGTGGAAATTCCACACGCCCATGTGTTTTCTCTGGATGACTTAGAAAAACTTGCAGGCTCTGCAGAACTATTCTGAACATGTTTACACACTCATAGCCTGCCATATTATGCAAAATTTACCAGATAAAAATACGAAATAGAACTCAAATGACCAAACTTCGCCAATTCTCAAGAAAACACACAATGAATTCTTTTAAAGACCCACAACGAAATCGCAGCACAAGCACTTAAAAATTGAAACACCAACACTTAACAGTTTATTCATGAAAACAAACTAAACTAAAAGGTGAGAGAACAGTAAACACTTGGGTTGCCTCCCAAGAAGGGCTTGTTTAACGTTACTAAGCTTGACGTATCTTTCTTACCTCATGGGGATTCATAAATGAAGGTTGCCCTCTTACCCATGGCTTGAAAGCATGATGAGCAAAGTCTCTTGAGGGTAGAGGGTGTACTCTCGGGCTTCGGACCACCTAGCAATGGTTCGTCCAACTTCCTTAGCTCATGTATGTCTCCAACAATCTTTGAGCGTTTTTGGTGGCGTCTTCGAGCCCTCTTCATTTTCCGGAGCACCGTCTTCAAGATCCCCATGGTAGATGTTTCTTCTCCAGTCGAACCAAGCATCATTACTTCTTCATTGCTCTCCTCTTGATCGAACAAACCTTCATATGGATCCGGGTTGAACATTTCTTGCACATATTCATCAACAAGCTCATCAGTAGTGTCTAGAAAGTATAAAGTGCCGTCGAAATCAAGAGAATGCCGCATGGCTTCAGCAAGACGGTATGTGAGCTTGTCATCTCCAACTCTCAATGTGAGCTCTCCGCCGTCCATGTCAATCAATGCTTTGGAAGTCCGCAAGAACGGTCTCCCAAGTATCAAGGATACATCCGCATCCTCATCGACATCTAGCACTACAAAGTCAACCGGAAAAATGTACTTGTCTACCTTGACAAGCACGTCTTCAATGATGCCTCTCAGATGTCGTACCATTCGGTCCGCCAATTGTAAAGTCATCCGAGTAGGCCTAGGCTCTCCTAAGCCTAGCTTTTGGAAGAAAGTATATGTCATGATGTTGATAGTTGCCCTTGAATCCACCAACGCCATTTCCTCACCTAAGTTGCCGATGTTACGCGGAATGATGAAGCTTCCCGGGTCTTTCTTATTGTTCGGCATGTTCTTTTGCAATACCGCCAAGCATGAAGCATCTAGCACCACTGAAGCACTCTCCTCCAATTTTCTCTTGTTGGTCAATATGTCTTTCAAGAACTTCGCGTACTTACGCATTTGAACCAATGCCTTTACAAAAGGAATATTGATGTGGAGTTTCTTGAACAGACTCAGGAACTTCTTATATTGTTCATCCCCTTGGTCATTCTTCAATCTAGAGGGGTAAGGGATTCTTGGCTTGACTGGTGGGGGTGCCACCTCTTTCTCTTTATTTACTGCCTCCTCAACCTCTACAACCTCGGGTGCGTATTCTTTCTGCTTTTCACTCAGAAGCCTCCCTTTAACCTCACGACCACTTCTTAAAGTGATCACATTCACATGTTCTCTAGGATTGGTTTCCGTGTTGCTTGGTAAACTTCCATGTGGCCTTTCGGAGAGAGACTTCGCAATTTGCCCCACCTGATTTTCAAGGTTGTGCAAGGAGACAGTGTGATTGCGAATGTAGCCTCGACTGATTCAAACCTTGTATTTTCCAATTGAACAAATCTAGCCAAGTGCTTCTCCAAATCCGTCATTCGGGTTTCCAAGCCTGAAATTCTGTTTTCCACTTGAGAGGCTTGTTGTTGTTGTTGGAAACCCAATGGCCCATGGTCTTCTGTGGTCCTTGATTACTCCATAAAAAATGGGATGATTCTTCCAACCTAAATTGTAGTTGTTGTTGTATGGATTCCCTTGAGGTCTCATGCCATTACCTACAAAGTCAATGTTCTCAACTGAAGAAACATCACCAATGACGATTGGGCAATCGGAGGGAGCATGTCCTCCACCACAACCGGTGCAATTGGTCACGTCCGCAACTCTATTCGAAGCTATAAGATCTAGCTTCTTACTCAAACTCTCCACTTGAGCCACCAATGAAGTTACATCATCAATTTCATGGAGACCGGTCACCTTTTTCTTCTCCCTAGCGTTCCACTGGTAGCTATTTAACCCCATTTCCTCAATCAAGTGAAGAGCCTCATCGGGGGTCTTGCTATCTAAGGTACCTCCTGCCGCCGCATCCAAGAGTTGCCTTGTACTCGGGTTCAAACCATTGTAGAAGGTTTGAACAATCATCCACTCCGGGAATCCGTGTTGCGGACACTTTTGCAGGAATTCCTTGAACTCTTCCCATGTCTCGAATAGAGACTCCAATTCCAACTGCACAAAGGATGAGATCTCATTCCTAAGCTTTGCTAATTTTTCGGGAGGGAAATAACGGGCTAGAAAAGCTTCTACCATCTCCTCCCATGTAGTGATTGATGCTCTAGATAATGAGTATAGCCACTACTTTGCTCTCCCCTTTAATGAAAATGGGAAGGCTCTCAATTTGATGGCATCATCCGTCACACCATTTATCTTCAGCATGTCGCACACCTCGAGGAAGCTCTCTATGTGACTGTTTGGATCCTCATCGGCCAAACCGTTGAATTGTGCGAACTGCTACAACATATGGATGAATGCCGGCTTTAGCTCGAAGTTATGAGCTGTAATTGGGGGACGCACAATACTCGATTGTGTCCCCAACAATGAAGGTCTGGTATAATCAGATAGTGTTCGTTGTTGCTCATTTTGTTCTGCCATGTTTTCAGAACCTTCTACTTCCAAAACAGCTATATTATGCTGTTCTTGCACAGGTTCTTTCCCTTTTCTTCTAAGTGTACGTTCAAGCTCAGGGTCTCCTTCAATCAATATTGATGGATTCCTTCGGGTCATAACCTAGAGCTGCACCAAAAAGAAAGAAAAAGAGAATCAGAACGATGATAGAATAAGAAGATATGAATTAGAATGTGTGGTGAAATAGCTAAGGAAACAAAGTGGTCTAAACGCCTAGCTCTCATGCAACGGCGCCAAAAACTTGACAAGAACCACTTGCGTATATCCTGCAAGTGCACGGGTTTGTTGTAGTAATAATCCCGGGTGAGCGCGTATCGAATCCATAGGGAGTAGGTAGTAAATACACTTAATTCGATTCTTAGCTATGTGGAATATCAACAATGATAAGTGTGACAATGATTCAATTCTCAACAATTAAAAGCAACAAGTAAGAGAGCAAAAGTAAGGAAGAGGTAAGGCAATCAATAAAGATGGGGTTCTCGAATGATGCTTCACCTAGGATAATCACTTCAAGTGCAAGAACTCTCTATTATGCTTGCTAATAAATGCAATGGTGGGTCATGAAAATCCTTACATACATAGTCCCAAATCTAAGGTCAACTATGCCTAACTCTATTCATGTTCCAGAGGAGAGATTAAATAACCTCTCAACCTCGCACTCGAATAAAGTTGCAATGAACTCTAGGGATTCCAGGTGATAAATCTCTTCCTAATTATAGACCCAACCCTTTGGTCCAGGCGGAAGATCCCTAACCAAAATTAAGCCCTAGATACTAAGATCTCCTCAATGCTTCACTCCGTTGCACGCGCAACTAAGCCCCAGCGGAGATTCATCCCTTAGATAATTCACTCTATTATGGCCATAAAGAACTCGAGGAACGGAGGTAGAATCTATCACGTCAGAGGGGAAAGGGGACGCTCCTGTACCTCTCGACTCACCCTCTCAACCCTCTCCAACCTAGCTTTGTATAACGCTCATGGTGTGTCACTCACTCACAAGGTTACCAACAAGAACTCTCAACCCTAGTGTCACTCTAGGAGAAATGGTCATACAATCAAGCATTCAAGGTTGGAACTCACAATAAACATCAATTTATTGAAAGCATAATAAAGAAGATCAATGAAACGAATACATCCTAGGGTTCACAATCACCCAAGTACCCACTAGGGGTTTTGCTCTCCATGGAGCTAAGTACAATCAAAGAAATCGAATATAAAAGCAATGAATCCAGAAAGAAACCCCCTTGATGGTCGTGTCGATGGTCTTGTGGAGAGTCCTCTACTCGTCGTAAGGAATCCTTTGTCCGGCCTAGGATACACCATGCCGGATCTATGCCGACGAAAGCTCTCCCATTAACCTTCTTCCAAATGACGCGCGATGTCGGAGCTATAGAACCTCTCCAAAAACCTAGCCAATACCCCTCAAAACCCTAGCCGAAGCCATCTCTCAAGTTGGGGAAAAGATGGAGAAAAGAATACCAAAATCGGGGCTGAATCGGCTTTAAATAGGGCTGGAATCGGGCGACTCCACGGGCGTGGACGGTACACACGCCCGTGTGGAATTTCCACATGGCCATGGATAATTTC
Source organism: Dioscorea cayenensis subsp. rotundata (assembly GCF_009730915.1). NCBI lineage: Eukaryota > Viridiplantae > Streptophyta > Magnoliopsida > Dioscoreales > Dioscoreaceae > Dioscorea > Dioscorea cayenensis. Next base: position 20,864,461 of record NC_052479.1, on the reverse strand, counting down.
CACACGCCCGTGTGGATTCTCTGTTTCTCTGATTTCTCAGCCGACTGTCAACAGTGCTGCTACAGTACTCTGCTACTTACTTCGACCTGAATAACTTCCCAATTCCATATTTTCAACGGGGTAACGGAAACGGGCACACGTTTACATCGTGAATCACTTGCTTCTTCAATGATATATATGTTGGTGGAGCTCTCGTTCTTATGTGCATAAATCGAAATGCTCGAGTGTGACTGCCTTTGTGCCCCTCCAAATGGATGTGCTCACTCAAATGCTAGGAGGTTGGCACACACTCTAGCATCTCACACTTGACCTATGTCTTCGCGTTTGAACCTTAATGAGATTTCCTCCAAAATAGGTGCATTATGATCCACATTGGCCTATTTCCTTCATACTCGGCCTACCTGCATAAAAGTAACATAAAAACACACATATTAGTGTAAAAACCTGAGAAAAGTAATGCTCAACATAAGGAATGAACACTTCGCATTCATATCGCACAAGCACTTATCAATAGGGACCACATTGGTGGGAATATAGGCTGATACGTCTCTAGCTTGTGTTTCAATGACGGGTAACGCAGTCGAGCTACCTGTACCTATCTGGTCCGATTGTTTAGTGGCTCTTTCTAAGAGACGGGAATGTAAATAGAAAACATCCCCTAGGAAAGCCTTACGGCCTGGTGGTCGGCATAACAATAATGACATTTGTCGATATGCCACCTCCTATTTACTAAGATCATCATATATTATTAATGCGTGCATTTCATTATCGCGGAAATATTGCCCCATGGCACACCCAGAATATGGGGCCAGAAATTGAAGAGGAGCAGGATCCGAAGTGGTAGCTACTACAAAGATGGAATATTCCAAAGCATTCGCTTCTGGAAGAATTTGAACTAATTGTGCCACAGTCGAGCATTTCTGTCCAATCGCTACATAGACACAATACAATGTCTCACTCTGAGAGGTGCCCCTTGAGTTCATTTGCTTTTGGTTTAATATAGTATCGATAGCTATAGCTGTTTTTCCAGTTTGTCTGTCCCCGATTATAAGTTCTCGTTGACCACAGCCTATAGGAACCAGGCTATCCACTACTTTTAAGCCTGTTTGCATAGGTTCATGCACAGATTTACGTTCAATAATCCTTGGGGCTTTTACTTCGACACGTCTTCGTTCGTGATCGCTTAGAGCCTCTCTTACACCAATAGGTACTCCCAACGCATCGACCACACGGCCTAACATTGCCTTTCCCGCAGGAACATCAACAATAGATCCAGTGCATTTGACAAGATCTCCTTCTTTAATAGCGGTATCACTACCAAAGACAACAATACCTACATTCTCATTCTCAAGATTCATGGCTATTCCTTTCACACCGCTGGCAAATTCCACCATTTTTCCATCTTGAATCTCATTCAATCCATAAACACGTGCAATCCCATCTCCAACTGAGACCACTCGACTGATCTCATCCACTTGAAAATTCGTGTAAATGTTGGTCATTCTACTTTCTAATAGAGTCGTGAGTTCCGCAGCTCTGGGAGATAATTCCATACTTGAACAAAGAAAGACGATGATAGAGTCAAGGGAGAAATCCTCTTTACTAATTTACTAAATATAATACTAATTAATTTCAGAGGCGAGTAAGTGGGCTCTTTTCATATGTTAAGCATATAGCTAAGGCTCTTTAAAAATTTGAAGAATAGCGCTTTCTTTCTATCTATTTATGATAAAACGAGACCACCAACGCCACCTTGGCAACTCTGAAAAGTGCATTAAGGCTAGCGGAACTAAAGGGCCCTTAGACAAAGGACCCAAGACTTCATTACTCGATTTAGACTCTTCCTCTGGGGAAGTGCTCACATCAACTAGAATTTGGATGGAGCTTCCTGATGGTTTAGAGCGTTTGCAAACCAGAAAGGGGAAAAATCCATTCTCCGAAGTAGTGAAGTGAGCTAGAACAATAAGATAATAGGTCTCATCGGCTAAGCCAGCTATCAGTCAATGAGTGGGAATCAATCAAGAAAGAGAGAAGGTCTAGTGTTCCCAGTAAAGTACTCTATTTCTTTGCCTCAAAATGGGCTTCCAAAGTTCTTGCCTTCTTTTGTTCTACACTAGTTTTGTTGAGTGGATCGGGTAGAAGGTCTAATGGATGAATACTACAAGAAGAGGGAAGAGCTATCATGCTGTAGTGGATAAACTCAGTTTGTAGGGACTGAAGTGCTTGAGGCTCGAATGTGGCTCAGTCGATTGTCTGGATGATGTAGGACTCCTGTGTTCTTGAGGAAAGCTCTTCAAGTTTCTAGTTCTTCTACTCTTGGGATAAGTGCTCTTAGCTTCTGATATTTAGTTTACGCCTTCTTTCCTTAGTCCGAAGAATTCCAAGGCTTTGCTTGACTCGCATTCATTCTCTATAGAGTACTCTTTTTGAGCTTTGAATCTCTTGCTTGAACTTTTCGAATGAAAAAAACAAAGAAAAAGCAAAGGAGAAGAAGAACAAGGACAACCTTTCCAAAAGCAGTAGCAAAGGGTCGTGAGACCCGAAGAAAGAAAGCTTAAGTCGAGTAAGTACCCTTGGTGGGTATGTACTTTACTGGCGATACCAAAGCTTTGGTGGAGAACTCGGCAGGCCGATGATGCTCGGGCTGGTCGGACTACCTTCGGCTCGTGGGATGAGTTTCTGAAGGTGTTGCGGGATTGCCCGAAGAGGAAAAAGCTGGCTGCATTGGTCACTGAGGGGCGACAGTGACTCGGAGCCGGATCAATCCTCTTCAATTGTTGGGGACTCGACGGGCGGTGAAAGGTATCCCTTCTCATTCTCTTCTTTATGTGCCACTGACCTTGAATGGCAGGGAAGCCCAGTCCATGGTGGACACTGGAGCCACTCATAATTTCATTCGAGAGCAACCATTGCACGGTTTGGGTTGAGCGTTGGCGCGCACACCAGCCGTGTCAAGGCAATCAACTCCCAGGCCCAGGCGGTAGCAGGCAGAGTGCCTTGAGAATGAAGGCATTGTTATCTCGGCATAATTATTGGCCCGATATGGGCGAGGACATTGAAGCTTATGTGAAGTTGTGCCAGCAAGACAAGTCTGAGAGAAGACGCGAAGCTGGTCTTCTTCAGCCCTTTGCCTGTCCCGGAAAGGGCCTTGGCAATCCCGGCAAGCAGACCGAGAGGATCAATGGTTTGCTGTAGGAGTATCTCCGTCACTATGTTCTGCTTCGCAGAGGAACTGGTTAAGTTAACTTGATGTGGACCAGTTCTCGTATGGGTAGCCCCAGTTGTCATCATCACGTAAGGGGGTCGTGGAAGGGTTCGAATCTCACCGCCAAGAGAGGAAGAAAGAAGAGGTGCTTTCAAAAGCTTCTCGCAGGATGAAATAAAGAAGTATGCTGACCAAGGGAGGAGGCCCTTGGAGTTCAAGGTTAGTGACAGGGGTTTTGGCTGAAGCTAACTCCTCAAGTCAAGTTTGGAAGAAGTTTTCACCGTCGGGATGTGGACAAGGGGCTTGATCACTCGTCAAATTGAGTATGGATTCTCGTATTCTTAAAAGCACTGCACTATTTTTCTTTCTGAATGAACACTGCTCTATTGTTCTTTCTTCATTCTTCAGACTGCGCACATTTCTTTCTTAGAACTTCTTTCTTTAATAATATTGTATATTATACTGACTTAAGAGAACTATCTCTTCAAATCATCCTACTCTACTCAAATCCTTTTACACCGATGTATCTTTCATACTATCCAGAAATTCAGACGCATGGGCTACGTTTGTTTACCAAGCAAAAGCAGACAACAGGGGGTAGTTGCTTGGAAAGCCTGCGTCAGCTAAAGAGAAAAAAAGAAATAGAAGATGAGGAATAGAGAATACCAACCAAGAGAACAAAAGCGTAGAAAGTTTCATAGCACATCACAGAAACAAAGAAGAGGGGGCAGAGACAGACAGGCCAAGAACATTGCTATAAATGTAACCAAAAGCAGTCCAAATTCTATAACAGATTTTTACCGGGACGGATCAAACTGTGATTGAATATCTTTCATTGACTTATTCGGTCGGCCAATTGTCGGAATGTGTACGAGATACCATAAGGGCCCAATATCTCAATAGCACCCTTGTCTAAAGCTTTGAATGAGGCTGAATATCCAAAATGTAGGAATGATCTGACTAGAAAGTCATTCAAAACTTTATCGAAGAACCAGCATTTATTGAAGAAGCAATAGAGTCGATTACAAAAAGTACTAGTTTGAATGGCTCATAGGAATTGATCCGCTACGGGATTTACATTATACGCTAGAGAAGCACCTGAAGTACTAAACAGAATAGGTATTAGTTTTGTAATGGTTAGAGCAGCAAACTCGGATTTAGCAGGAATCTGATTTTTTGGTAGTACGAAGATGGAATTGGCCCAAAAATTGGATAGGGGTAAAGACTCTACCGGGCGCTGGTGGCTTACTCAAGTGCCCTCGAACCGCGTGAAATGGTCGCCTATTACATGGCTCACAAACTCTGCCTGGGGTAGGGTACCTATTCTCTTATTCATCGGCGGTACGATGCACACACGACCTCGGTTTGCTGCGTGGACTTCCTATGCTATCCATTTCCTACAGAGTGCAATGGAACCCAGCTCAGCTCTGCTGAGCCAAAAGGAAAGAACTACCAGAGGCAGATTGTAGACTATAGCTAAGAGGCTTTCGTCATCCGTAAAGGACCTAATCGAAGATCGTGCTCCGAAATGCACTGATAGTTTTGTTTTAACACTTGACCTTACCCCTTCTATTGAGTCATGTCTATTCTAGGTGGAATCAGCAAGATTGAACCGAGGCCCACCTGACCACCTTAAGGGGAACAACCAGACCAACAAGTAGGCTTTCTTTCCGAAGTTTCCTCCCGGGGCACTGAAATCATTAAATTCATAGGGGCGTCCCAGGCAGTGGTCCAATGAGAAAGAAAGATAGGAGGGCAGGATTCGTTGTGGTCGGGTAACTCCCTTCTGGGAAAAAAAGAAGGGAGTCACTTGAGCTACAGGAAGGGAAGGAAGTCGTGGGCTATGCCGTAGGTCACTTTTCCCGAAGGTTGGTTTTTCACTCTCTTGCCCATCATCGTACCCAGCCCAGCTATCGACTCAGCCCTATCTATTCATATCTTTTCTTTTCTATGAATATTTTTTTTATCTCTCTTATTCATAGATCTTAAAACAGGATCAATAGAAATTTCTCAACTCAATATGGATCTATCTATTGTAAAATATATAGATCTCCATCGAAATATCTATCTATATATATATAAATATGGAAGAACCTTCGAAGCCTGTCCCTGATATTGTTCTCCGACAATGTCCCCTGGGCGAAAGGGGCCGCCATTCTCCTTCTTTCCTCAATCGTTCCAATCATTTATCCATTTCATTCCCCTTTATGGTCTCCCGGTTGGTTTGTTTCCTAGCCATAGGAGTGAAACTTTCATTCCACTTTAGAGTTAGAGAAGAGGTCTGTCTCATATGCCAGAAAAGAAAGCCAGTAGGTTAGGAGAAAGGTGTTTCGAGCAATAAGTGTTGCTTTTTCTGTATTAGTGAATGGTTAAGCGATAGATATCAGTATTCAATAAATCTTCCTTTCCTGTATCAGTCCTCCACCCTGAACCTAGCGATAAAGTGCTTGAAGATCCCTGCACATTCGCCTAACTAGCGAAGATTCACTCTCCTAGCACCACTACCCACGAATAATATCACCTGTCAGAACAGAAGCGAAGAGAAGAACAGACGGGCTCGGGCCTAAACCTAGGAAAGTGGGTAGAGGGACTAAAAATGAGAAGGAATCAATCAAATGCCTAGAAAAAAATTACGTAACCTAAAGAAAGGAACTGATAATCATGCCTTGATCCCAGAAAGTTTGACTTGACTTAACCAATCGTGGGAATAATTAATATTTTACTAGAGCCGGGTAGCCAAGCATTGAAAGTACTTCCTCTCGTATTTATCCTGTTGGAATGGCTAACTCCTCATAAACTTACCTATACGGTCAAAGTGCTTTGAATAGCGCTATTTCATGAAGTCAGACAAGAAGTCAACCTTCGCCATCAACCTAAACGAACAAGCCTTGATTCAAATACCAAGATAGATGGTACCCCTTGTCGTTATTGTCAAAATAAGAATTATGAAACTCGAAACTCACTCAACGCTCGCCTAACAATGCCCTTCAAACAATCCGCACCTTTTTTATAGGTCACAGCCTGGAAGTCTTTATTCCTATTCCATCCATTATTATAGCGAATCCTCATTTCTAACCACTCTGACTCTCAGGAGCGAGCCTAGCTCCCAGATTCTTTTGCATTAATGGACGACTTCGAATTAGCCTACCTACATGAGAACGGGCATGATTCATACACCCTTCGGTGATGGAAGGCGGTCGAAGTTAGGGTTCTGCTTGATGTTCTGGCCACCCGGAGCGGAGGTAAATTTAGTGTCCCTAACCAGAGATGATGTCGATGAAAGGAGACAAGCTAGAAGAAATAACAAAAGGCACTACTTGATTTACTGGGTGACCATACTATTTGTACCTAACAAGAGATATGGCACTGAAGGCGGTCCACATATCGAGGTCAGAATGGGATTGGGTGTTTTCACGTCTTACAGTAGTGCCCAGGTCGTTCCCCTTTCTTTTCTAAGTCAATATAGGTTAAAGGTGGGTAAGGAAGGTTTGCCATTGCAGATTTGTGCGTTCGATCGATGAAGCTCAAAACTTTGTTTGGGTGGTATGTGAGCTGATCCAACCTTTGTTTGAGCAGGTCAAAGAGAAGAGTTCTCCCGATCATGACGACGAAGGAAAGTCATTCATATATATAAGCCAAGTTCGGAAGGATTGGCCACCTATTTCCCCTCTGCCTAGGCCCACGGATATCGCCCCGGCGGGTTTGATTTGGAAACTGAAGCAGGAGAGAGAGAGTCTCATCATGAGTTAGGACATCAGTCGATCTAATGGTCAAAGCGAGGAGGTTTCCATCCTTTGTTTTGAAACCTCTACCGCTCTCTCCGGGTAAAGGGGTTCCGAAGCCACGATACCCTAGTTACCAGTATCAAGTAGATGATGTACAGATGCCCCTGGATGAAAACAAATGAAAAGGGCTTGGGGGCATACCACTCCAGAAAGCAAGTGATTAGGAAGGAGTCACCTTCACCCTCCCAGCAAACGTGGTTCAAATAATGATAAGTCAAGCTCAGTTCAGTGGTTACCCCAAATTCAAGCCACCAAATACTCCAGTGGGTCAATGGTTTGAGCACAGACCAAGAAATGCTCCTAAATTCCCCATTCTAAAATTAGTTCCACGAGATCAAATGACATGGAGTAAGAAGCGAAGATGGCAAAGGAGGAATTTGATAGCTCGGAAAATGAAGGTTGAGTACTCTGAGTCAACGGGGGTGATTGGAAAGTCGCAAAACATCAACCCTAAGGAACAGCCTCAGGAAAAGAAGCCAGAGAAATAATAGACCCAGGATGTAGATATGAAAGACTCCGGGACTTCTAAATCAGAAGGAAGACCGAGCTTTGCTTTGACAGGAAGGAAGATTCAAATTATGGGGATGATGATCTATAAAAGAAGGTGGTCCTCAAGTTTGGGAGTCTTCCTCCAAAGGTGGCAGTAAACTACGTCTTACCAAGGGTCTTTGGTCCAAAGAAGAATCAACCCGAGGAAATGGATGAGGATGTGGAATAAAATGACTCTCCTCCAGTTGCAAAGATTGCAGAGGTTGATTCTGATCTTGGGCCAACAGACGGATCAGAGATGAGGAGGGACCCTGGTTTTTTTTTATTAGTGACACAACCCTGATTACGATCGAAGGCTCTCGTGCTAAAGGACAATCAGTAATGGGAGAAAGCGGAGAAATTTCTAAAGGTCAGACTCCGTCTCTTCAAGAGACCATAGCCAGCAGAGTGATTTTTGAGAAGCCACACGATTTACACTTAGTGCACTACTCACTTTTCAAACTCTGTTGGAAACTCAAGTTCGATGTTAAAGGAACTAGTTATAGTTGTTTCTTGTGTTAAATTCTAAAAAAAAAATGGAAAACGAAAAAGGAAGAACAAAATAGTTTTATTGTTTATTTGTGCTTGTTGGGTGGAAAGAGCTACCACCTATGAAGTATGAAGCTACTCCCATAAGTCGGACACTAGCTATGCCCTAATGAGAGAAAGAACTATCTCATAGGATGAGTGAAAGCTACCACTCCGGTAGAAAGAGCTACCACCTCAAAAGTGTGAAAGCCACCTTAGTGGCCGCTTTGTAAAGGGCTACCTTAGAGGATGTGTGAAGCTACTACCATCTTTGAAATTGTTGTCACTTGTGTAGATAAATAAGTCCTTTATACTTAGAGCTTTGAGGAGTATACCTTGGGTTGACTTGAGTGAGTCCACACACTTTCACAATTTCGGTGTTGTTGTCCTTTTTTATTCAAGTTTTTATCTAGAGTTTCGATTAATCATATTTAGTGTTAAAAATTCCCTTACTTGTAGAATGCTCTCTTTGTATACTTTGGTGAACCTAAGGCCAAGCACTTCCAATATTTTCTTCATTGATGCACATAACATTTTAATTTTTGCTTGAGGACAAGCAAAAGCTTAAGTGTGGGGGAGTTTGCTAAGTACTTGTCTGATTTGAATGAGAAGCATTCATTCTTTATGTTGAGCATTACTTTTCTCAGGTTTTTACACTAATATGTCTGTTTTTATGTTACTTTTATGGAGGTAGGGTTGTAAGGCCATGTATGAAGGAAAGAAGCCAATGTGGATTACAATACACCAATTTTGGAGGAAATCTTGATAAGGTTCAAACGCGAAGACATAGGTCGACGTGAGATGCTAGAGTGTGTGCCAACCTCCTTGTATTTGAGTTGGCACATCCATTTGGAGGGGCACAAAGGCAGCCACACTCGAGCATTCCGACTTATGCACATAGAACAAGAGCTTCACCAACGTACCTATCATTGAAGATGCAAGTGATCCACGACGTGAAGGTGTGCCCGTTTGCGTTACTCCGATGAAAGTATGGATTCGGGAAGCTATTCAGGTCAGATACTGTAGCACAGCACTGTAGCAACGTGGTAGAAAGTACTGCAGCAGCACTGTTCACAGCCGGCCGAGAAAACAGGAGTTTAGAGGATCCACACGGGTGTGTGAAAATTATCCACGCCCGTGTGGAAATTCCCCACGGGCGCGTGAAGCATCCACGCCAATGTAGTCGCCCGATTCCAGCCCTATTTAAGAGCTGAATAAGCCCCGATTTTAGTATTCTTTTCTCCCTCTTTTCCCCAACTTGAGAGAGGGCTTCGGCTAGGGTTTTAAGGGGTATTGGCCAAGGTTTAGGAGAGGTTATACGGCTCCGACATCATCATTCCTTAGGAAGAAGGTTGGTAGGGGAGCTTCTGTGGAGGCGTATCCTATACCGGACGAGGGAATCCTTGGACAACGAGTAGAGGACTTTCCACAAGACCATCAACATGACTATCAAGGGGGTTTCTTTATGGATTCATTGCTTTTACATTCTATTTCTTTGATTGTACTTAGCTCCATAGAGAGCTAAACCCCTAGTGGGTACTCGGGTATTGTGAACCCTAGGATGTATTTGTTTCTTTGAACCTATTTATTATGCTTTCAATAAATTGATGTTTATTGTGAGTTCCAACCTTGAATTCTTGATTGTATGAACATTTCCCCTAGAGTGACACTAGGGTTGAGAGTTCTTGTTGGTAACCTTGTGAGTGAGTGACACACCACGAGCGTTAGACAAAGCTAAGTTGGAGAAGGTTGAGAGGGTGAGTCGAGAGGTACAGGAGCGTCCCCTTTCCTCTCAGACGTGATAGATTCTACCTCTGTTCCTCGAGTTCTTTGCGGTCATAATAGAGTGAATGGTCTAAGGGATGAACTTCCGCTGGGGCTTAGTTGCGCGTGCAACTGAGTGAAGCGTTGAGGTGATCTTAGTATCTAGGGCTCAATTGTGGTTAGGGACCTTCCACCTGGACCAAAGGGTTAGGTCTATTATAAGGAAGAGATTTATAACTTGGAATCCCTAGAACTCATTGCAACTCTATGAGAGTGCAAGTTGTTGAGATTGTTCGATTTCTCCTCCGGGACATGTATAGAGTTAGGCATAGTTGACCTTAGATTTGGGACTATGTAATTAAGGATTTTCACGAATCACTACTGCATTGATTAGGAAGCATAATAGAGGGTTCTTGCACTTGAAACAATTATCCTAGGCGGAGCATTATCTGGGTACCCCATCTTTATCGATTGCCTTACCCCCTTCGGTGCTTTTGCTCTCTTACTTGTTGCTTTTACTATTGAGAATTGAATCATTGTCACACTCATTATCATTGATCTTTTACATAGCTAAGAATCGAATTAAGTATTTTTATTCCCTACTTCCTGTGGATTCGATACCCGCTCACTCGGGATTATTACTTCGACAAACCCGTTATTCTCACCATGAGCAGTGTACAACTCAACAGCCAGTAGAAGAATCGGTTGAAGAGTACATCGCCAGGATTCAAGGGCAAAACAGTGAATTAGATAATGTGATAAAGCAGTTTGAGGAATCCACGTCGGCGTCAATGATCGACCAGTTGGAGGAAAGTGTAGAAGGAATACTTGCTTAGTTTGATTCTTCCTATCAAGACCAGAGACATGAACTCTTTTCAGTTGGGGTTGCTATTTCAAAAGTAGAACTATGTGGAATGGACACATTGATATCTGTTGTAGATTGTAAAGAGATAGGTACCCAGTTAGAAGAGGAGGAGAATAACTGTGAACATGAGGCAAATGATTTCGAGGAGATTGATAAATTGAATGAGGACGGCTTACACCCATCAATTGTTGGACCACCAGAACTTGAGCTTAAAACTCTTCCAACACATTTGGAGTATGCATTCTTAATGGAGGACTCTAAACTTCCTGTGATTGTAGCTTCAAACATGTCTGTGGAGCAGAAGGATAAGCTTGTTAGCATGTTGAAAAAGCACAAATCAGCTATTGCATCGAAGATCTCCGACATTAGGGGTATAAACCCATCATTCTGCACTCATAAGATCCTAATGGAGGATGACTACAAATCTGTGATCCAACCTCAGCGAAGATTGAACCCGAATATGAAGGAAGTTGTCAAGACGGAAGTAATAAACTTTTGGATACGGGAATCATCTATCTCATATCAGATAACAAGTGGGTGAACCCAACCCAAGTTGTCCCAAAAAAAGGAGGAATGACGGTAGTGAAGAATGAAAAGAATAAGTTAATCCCCACTAGGATAGTTACTGGTTGGTGAGTTTGCATTGACTATAGGAGACTGAATGACGTCACTCAGAAAGATCACTTTCCTTTGCCATTTATTGACCAAATGTTGGAACGACTAGCGGGGCATCATTTCTACTGTTTCCTTGATTGCATGTCGGGATACTTTCAAATCGCAATAGCTCCAGAAGATCAGGAGAAAACCATATTTACTTGCCCTTATGGTACTTTTGCTTACTGAAGAATACCTTTCGGGCTGTGTAACGCTCCTGCAACATTCCAGCGCTGCATGACGGCCATTTTTGAAGACTTTCTCGAAGATATTATGGAAGTTTTTATGGATGATTTTTCAATGTTCGGGGACTCTTTCGATGCTTGCTTAAATAATTTGGAAAGAGTTTTAGTGAGATGTGAAGAGACGAATCTCGTCCTCAACTGGGAGAAGTGTCACTTTATGGTGCAAGAACGCATTGTCCTTGGACATAAGATTTCCCAGGCAGGTATGGAGGTGGATAATGCGAAGATTGAGATAATTGAAAAGCTTCCTCCGCCTATGAATGTAAAAGGGATCCGCAGTTTCTTGGGTCATGCAGGTTTTTTACAGAAGGTTCATTAAGGACTTTTCTAAGATCTCCCAACCATTAACCAAACTCTTGGAGAAGGATACCCCTTTTGATTTTGGAAATGACTGTCTGAATGCATTTAATATGCTGAAAGAAAAGTTAGTGCAAACACCAATTCTGACAACACCGAAGTGGGATGAGCCATTCTAAGTAATGTGTGATGCTAGTGATTATGCAGTGGGAGCAGTCTTGGGTCAGAGGAGAAGCAAGCAATTTCAACCGATCTATTACGCTAGCAAGACTCTCACAAGTGCACAAGAGAACTACACCACTACTGAAAAGGAATTATTGGTAGTGGTGTTTGCTTTTGATAAATTCAGACCATATCTCATCCTATCTAATGTTACAGTGTTCACAGATCACTCTGCACTCCGTTATCTCATGAACAAGGCAGATGCGAAGCAGAGATTGATTCGGTGGATATTATTATTGCAAGAATTTGACATCGAAATAAAGGATAAAAAGGGACAGAGAATGTGGTTGCAGATTATTTGTCGAGATTAGAAGATTGTGAGGGGCAAGAACTGACAAGCAAGGAAATTAATGATTTCTTCCCTGAAGAGCACTTGTACGCGGTACAGGAATTAGAATCAAAAGATGTTCCATGGTTCATAGATTTTGCGAATTATCTATCAGGACGGGTATGTTTCAACAGAAGAAGAAATTTTTCAATGACCTTAAGAACTTTTTCTGGGAAGATCCTTACCTGTTTCGTATTTGTGCAGATCAGGTGGTGCGAAGGTGCGTTTCTAGGGAGGAAGGTTGGAACATCATTACGCATTGTCACTCAGGCCAAGTGGGGGGGCATTATGCTTCAAGTCGAACTGCAGAGAAGGTTTTAGCCGCTAGGTTCTATTGGCCAACCTTATTCCAAGATGTTCATTAGTTCATTTTACGATGTGATAGTTGTCAAAGGGCTGGAAATTTATCACGAAGGGATGAAATGCCTCAAAACCCCATGCAATTTTGCGAGGTATTTGATGTTTGGGGAATTGATTTTATGGGACCATTTCCAAAGTCCAATGGAAATCAATACATTCTGGTGGTAGTTGATTATGTTTCCAAGTGGGTGGAAGCTCAAGCTCTTCCAACTAATGATGCACGAACTGTGGTGAAGTTTTTGAAGAAGCTATTCACTCGCTTTGGAACTCCAAGAATTATCATCAGTGATCGGGGAACCCATTTTTGTAATACACAACTGCCGAAAGTGTTAAAGCTCTATGGGGTTCATCATCATCTAGCTACTCCTTACCATCCTCAAATGAGTGGGCAAGTGAAGGTCACAAATAGAGAGCTCAAGAGAATATTAACCAAATCAGTGGAACAAGGGAAACGAGATTGGTCTGAAAGATTGGATGACACACTTTGGGCTCATAGAACAGTATACAAAACCCCAATAGGGACCACTCCCTACACTTTGGATGACACACTTGTGTAGATAAATAAGTCCCTTATACTTAGAGCTTTGAGGAGTATACCTTGGGTTGACTTGAGTGAGTCCACACAATTTCACAATTTCGGGTTTGTTGTCCTTTTTTATACAAGTTTTTATCTAGTGTTTTGATTTTTCATATTTAGTGTTGAAAATTCCCTCACTTGTAGAATGCTCTCTTTGTATACTTTGGTGAACCTAAGGCCAAGCACTTCCAATATTTTCTTCATTGATGCACATAACATTTTAATTTTTGCTTGAGGACAAGCAAAAGCTTAAGTGTGGGGGAGTTTAATAAGTGCTTGTGCGATATGAATGCGAAGCGTTCATTCCTTATGTTGAGCATTACTTTTCTCAGGTTTTTACACTAATATGTGTGTTTTTATGTTACTTTTATGCAGGTAGGGTTGTGAGGCCAAGTATGAAGGAAAGAAGCCAATGTGGATTACAATACACCGATTTTGGAGGAAATCTTGATAAGGTTCAAACGCAAAGACATAGGTCGACGTGAGATGCTAGAGTGTGTGCCAATCTCCTCGTATTTGAGTTGGCACATCCATTTGGAGGGGCACAAAGGCAGCCACACTCGAGCATTCCAACTCATGCACATAGAACAAGAGCTTTACCAACGTGCCTATCATTGAAGATGCAAGTGATCCACGACGTGAAGGTGTGCCCGTTTGCGTTACTCCGATGAAAGTATGGATTCGGGAAGCTATTCAGGTCGGATACTGTAGCATAGCAACTCAGCAAAACAGTAGAAAGTACTACAGCAGCACTGTTTACAGCCGGCTGAGAAAACATGAGTTTAGAGGATCCACACGGGTGTGTGGAAATTATCCATGCCTGTGTGGAAATTCCCCACGGGCGCGTGAAGCATCCACGACCATGTAGTCGCCCGATTCTAGCCCTATTTAAAAGCTGAATCAGCCCCGATTTTAGTATTCTTTTCTCCATCTTTTCCCCAACTTGAGAGAGGGCTTTGGCTAGGGTTTCGAGGGGTATTGGCCAAGGATTTGGAGAGGTTCTACGGCTCCGACATCGTTATTCCTTAGGAAGAAGGTTGGTAGGGGAGCTTCCGTGGAGGCGTATCCTATATCGAACGAGAGAATCCTTGGACGACGAGTAGAGGACTTTCCACAAGACCATCGACACGACTATCGAGGGGGTTTCTTTATGGATTCATTGCTTTTACATTCTATTTTTTTGATTCTACTTAGCTCCATGGAGAGCTAAACTCCTAGTGGGTACTCGAGTATTGTGAACCCTAGGATGTATTTGTTTCTTTGAACCTATTTATTATGCTTTCAATAAATTGATGTTTATTGTGAGTTACAACCTTGAATTCTTGATCGTATGAACATTTCCCCTAGAGTGACACTAGGGTTGAGAGTTCTTGTTGGTAACCTTGTGAGTGAGTGACACACCACGAGCGTTAGACAAAACTAGGTTGGAGAGGGTTGAGAGGGTGAGTCGAGAGGTACAGGAGCGTCCCCTTTATCCTCTGGCATGATAGATTCTACCTCTATTCCTTGAGTTCTTTGCGGTCATAATTGAGTGAATGGTCTAAGGGATGAACTTCCGTTGGGGCTTAGTTGCGTGTGCAACAGAGTGAAGCGTTGAGGTGATCTTAGTATCTAAGGCTCAACTGTGGTTAGTGACCATCCGCCTGGACCAAAGGGTTAGGTCTATTATAAGGAAGAGATTTATCACTTGGAATCCCTAGAACTCATTGCAACTCTATGCGAGTGCGAGGTGTTGAGATTGTTTGATTTCTCCTCCAGGACATGTATAGAGTTAGGCATAGTTGACCTTAGATTTGGGACTATGTAATTAAGGATTTCCACGACTCACCACTGCATTGATTAGGAAGCATAATAGAGGGTTCTTGCACTTGAAACAATTATCCTAGGTGGAGCATTATCCGGGTACCCCATCTTTATCGATTGCCTTATTCCTTTTTTTACTTTTGCTCTCTTACTTGTTGCTTTTACTGTTGAGAATTGAATCATTGTCACACTCATTATCTTTGATCTTGTACATAGCTAAGAATCGAATTAAGTATTTTTATTCCCTACTCTTTGTGGATTCGATACCTTCTCACCCAGGATTATTACTTTGACAAACCCGTGCACTTGCGGGATATATGCAAGGGGACCTTGTCAAACTGGCTGATTAGGATCTGGAGGAGGCTTTTAGAAAAAGAGAGTTCGAGGGCACCGCTCGATCAAGTTCACTGTGCAATCTTGACCCGTGAGCTTGTAAAAAATCGGTTAGGTAGGGGATTCATTTAAAAAAAAAAATTTCCATTTGAGATGAGAAGCCCATTATCTTACATTATCACATTAGCATCTTAAGCCGATAACTGAAGCTTGGCTTTCATGCGTGATAAGTGCTTGAGTAGACATATTTTTATATATGTTTTACATGCATTGAGCATCATTTTTACTGTGGTTTATGTCTCATATTGTGTATTTGGTGTTCTTTTATGCATATAGGTTGTAAATGCCTTGAAGAGTAAAAAGGAAGCAAAGATAGGCTATAAAGACACAATGTTGGGAGTTCTTGTTCAATTCAAGGACCAAGACACGAGAGCAGTTCATAAACGTGGAGATGTGTGCCAACTTCGAAGAAGATTCAAGTCAATGCACCATTTGGAAGGGCACAAAGGCAGCCACATCTTCATATTCCTTCTCTTTGTGAAAAATTCCAAGACCTCTCAAAGATACGTCGATGAAGAAAAGTTTTATAGCCTACCACATGGACGTGTGCCCGGACATGTGGCCTTAAGAGAAGAGTGTTCGGATCGCGTTTTGTGAAAAAGTACAGTAGCAATTTCACTATAGCGCGATCAGTAGCGTATTCACTCGCTCACGCCGCCGCGTGGAAAGTTCCTGCAGCTCACGCGGGCGCGTGAAAAATCCACACGGGCGCGTGAGGGCACGTGATGACGCGATCTAAGGCCTATAAATAGCCGCTTTTGCCCTATTCTTTCTTATCTTTTGTGCGGCTCTTGAGGGGTGAGACGGCTAGGGGTTTGGAGAGGAGGTCTTTGCGTGCTTTGGAGGCGCTTCGTCACCAACTTTGATCGATTCCTCCTCCGTCATAGCATAAAGGAAGCCACCGGTGAACCTAGCTTCGTAGTGGGTCCTTCAAGACGTCGAAGCTCTCCATCAAGGCCATCAGTTCATATATAAGGGGGTTTATTTCTATGGTTTTAATGTACTTTCATTCATTGATGGTGTGTTTTGTATGTTGCTCCATGGAGAGCTAAAACCCTAGAGGGTATTTGGCCTTGTGAACCCTAGGATTCTCATCTTTTGTGGATTTGCTTAGTGTTTCTATTTAATCCGAGTTTGATTAAGTTTTAATCTTGTATTCTCATTGCTTGTTTGTTTAATTAATCCTTGTGGTTGATTGGATTTGCATGATTTGTTGCCTTGGTGGGATAGAGATCTCCATTAGAGTTAGAACCTCAAGATTGAAGAGGGTTGAGAGGGTTAATCATGAGATAGTGAAGTATCCCCTTTCCCCTCCGATTGGTGTATTCTATCTCCATTCCCTAAGCTCTATGCAACCATATTTAGTGGGAGGCGTGAGATTGCCCGATTTCTCCGCCGGGACCTTGTAGGGGGTTAGGATCCTTCACGGGAATTAGGGTTGGATCAATCTTTAGGAATTGGATACACAATTTGGAATCCCTAGAGTGCTTTTATGGTCATATGTGGTGTGAGGTGTTGAGATTGAGCGATTTCTCCACCGGGACCTCGTAGGGGACTAGTATCGCTGATCTAGAGATTGACCTGATTATGTTTGGATTTCCACGACTTAACTTACTCATCATAGAAACACTTTGCTTATCCGGTACCTAATACCTGAATCCTAGGGGAGCAATGCCCGAATACCCCACTTTTATCGATTGAGATTCTTCTTCCATTTTTACCCTTGCATAGTCGCCTCCGTGTTCATCTCTTCGCACATTAGATCACCACACTATCCCATTATCATTAGGCTAGATAGCGTAGAAGAAGTTAGTACTAGTAGCCCCTGCTCCTCGTGGATTCGACTCACCCGACTAACCGGTATTTATTACTTCGACACCCGTGCACTTGCGTGTACACACACGCATATTCGGACGTGTCAAGTTTTTTTGGCGCTGCTGTCGGGAATAGGATACTACGAACGCTAAGACTTTTGTTGCTCTAGCCATTTATCCCTTTTTCATTTTATCTATTCCACACTTTCTTTTTTTCTTCCATCATTCACATCGGTTTTTATTTTGTTTTCATCCATTTCACTTTATCTTCTTCCACCGCTCTATTTTTGTTTTATTTTGTGTTACTTACTTTTTCTTCCATGGAACTTGAATGATGATTAATCCAATTTTAAACTTATATTTTCAGGTTGAAGCTCTCACTAGAAAACTTTATCAATTTGTTAATGTTCATCAACATCACAATCCATATCGCATCAACTATCATCCGAATCAAAGGAGCTACCCAAATCTCTTGTGGGATATTGATGAACAACAATGGGAAGCACCTCAAGAAGAATTTCAGATGGATGAGAAGCTTGAAGATGATGTACTTCGGTTGGAAAGAGTGTTACCGAGATTTATTGAAGCCACCGATGCTCGTTTCCAAAATATTGAGGCCACATTAAGTTGTCACGAGGTCTCCATCAAAAACATTGAACATCAATTAGGAGAGATCTTGGACATGCTTGCTAAGGAAAAAGAAGAATTTGAACAAGCAAGGCAAGTATCTCCGGGACATGATGAGGCCATGAGCAACATTGAAGAAATTGGGCAAATTGAGTACATTGGAGCGGAAAATGAAAAGAAAGAAGTTGAACATCATCTTGAGATTTTGGATTGTGAGAATGAAGATTATGCTTGTGAGCGAGGAAATTTTCAAGGGGATTTTCTAGTCTCATGTTCCTCTCAAGTTGAAAATACACAAGAAGAAGCAAACCCCAAGTTAATGGAACAAGCATCTTTCTTTGGGATTGATCAACTCTTACAATGCAAGAGAGAGGTTTTGGGAAGGGAAGAAGATGTGGGCAGGAGATTGAAACCATCCAATGACCCACCTATGCTAATCTTGGACAATTCCCAACCCAAATTGTTTCCTTGGAGGCCAAAAGTAAGATGGTTGGACTCTCCAACAAATACTTCATCCCGGCAAGTTGACTCTTGGTTTAAAGGAAGTAGCTATGCAATGTCTAGTCTGGAGGAACACACTCTTTTCAAGCCTCCATAAGGTAAGGAAGAGGTACGTCAAGCTTAGTGACGTAAAACAAGCGCTTCTTGGGAGGCAACCCAAGTTTTTAAATGTTTCCTAGTTTAGAATTTCATTTCTTCAGTAATAAATTGATGAGTGGGTGCTTTGATGATTTTTTGTTGGTGTTGAAGTTTTCATGGAAAATTTTGGTGATTTAAATTGATTTTTGTGTATGTGGCATGGTTGAGGGTGTAATTCATGTTTATAGTTGAAGAATTAGTGTTAATTTGAAGTTTGGAACCTTGCGTGGACCTGCTCGCAGAAATTTTGCAGCTCACATGGTCGTGTGGACTTTCCACACGGGTCAGTAGTCAAGATCTCACGCTGGGGTGTGGAATTTCCACACCCCCATGTGGCTTATAAGAGTATGAGGGGTCGCTTTTTCATTATCTTCACCACTTACACCCATCTTCTCCCACTTCTCCATCTTCAAGAATCTGAACTTTTTGAGCACAAAACCTAATTTTCTTCAACTCCTTGAGATTTAAAAAGTGTTTTGTCGGCATTTGCATTAAGTTTCCTTCACCAATTTGCTCCGTAAACTTCATTTTTCCCCTATCTTCTCTATGCCCTTATTTTGCCAAATCCATAGAGTTTTATTGGTTTATAAGTGTTGTTTTTCATGGAAAATCTTGTAGAGACACTTTAGAATGTATGGATCGGAAATTTTTGAAGCGTTGGAGCCCAATCATGGCTTCTGGCCATGGTTAGGCACCCACACGGCGCGCTGGGTCGGCCCACACGCCCGGCGTGGGCTGGCGCCGCTCGGTCACGCGCCTCCCGGCGCTGGCCAGCCCACGCGCCACGCGCAGGGCTGGGCCACCGCTCTGCCGCATGCCCACGCGGTCACATGCCGCCCCACGCCCGCTGCAGGCTGGCCACCGCTGGCTGGGGCCACTGGCCGCGTGGCGCCCGGCCGAGATCGACGCCCACGCGGGCGCGTGGCTTTCCCACACGCCTGCATGGAAAAAGTACCCAATAAGGCCGTAAAAAGTGCTTGGCTTGCCCTCCACGCCTGTGTGGAGCCCCTCATGACTCAAATTCATGCTTAACTCGACTTCTTTTGAAGCTTTATTTTCGGGTATGACACCAAGGACCGAAAAACTTGTTCCGAAATGCCTGAATTTCATACGGTTAACCTTGGATGAGAACATTATTTTGGCACACCGGCAACACCAGAAGATGATGTCAATGCTTCAAGCATCCCACTCATGACTCTTTAGATTTCTTTACTTTTGTTCTCATTTTTAGTTTTCTTTATTTTATCATTTAGACTGTAGTTATCTTTGTGCGAGTTTGTACTTCATTTGTTTTACTAATAAGAACTCGTATGTCTTTTCTTTTTGTTGAGCTTCACTAAACCCCTTATATACGTGCAGATGGCCTTGAGAGTGATGTTGATGGTGTTTTAGTCATAGACATGATCATGTGCGTTGTCCCATGGTTGTGTGAGCTTCACAACCTATACAACACGCCCTTGAGTTGGACTTCACCAAACGTTTAATGACGAATTCAGGGGAGTATTGTTTTAATTGAATTCCCGCACACATTATGCTTCTATTGATGCTATTTTTATTGTGCTTACATGTGTACATTGAGGACAATGTACATCTTAAGTGTGGGGGAGGGTTCACCTTATACATGACTTTTACTTGTGTTTTCATGAGCATGCTCTTGTTGCCAATGAAGGTTCACCTTAGGGTTAAGAGTTTAATTCTTAGTTTTTGGAGGTTATAAACATGGATTTTATCATGCTCTAGTTTTCATCCAATTTTATTGAATATTTTTCTCCGATTGCCCTTTGTGCACCTTTCTCGCTCATTAGACCTATGAAGACTCTAGTTCATTATGTTTGGGACTTTAGTGTGCTAGTTTTTATTTGAAAAAGAAAAAAATAAAAAAATAAAAAAATAAAAAAATAAAAAAAAATAAAAAAAGAAATGGAAATTGTTTGTTGTTTGTACATAGGGGGTGAAAAGAGCTACCACTCATGATGTATGTAGCTACTCTCATAAGTCGGATACTTGTTATGCCCTAATGAGAGAAAGAGCTATCTCATGGGATGTGTGAAAGCTACCACCCTTGGTAGAAAGAGCTACCATCTCGAAAGTGTGAAAGCCACCCGGGAGGCATCTTGGGAAAGGGCTACCTTAGAGGATTGTGTGAAGCTACTACCTATTCTTTTTGTTCATAAATAAGTCCCGTTTTAATAAGAACTTGGTAGTGGACATAGTGTTGACATGAGTTGAGTTTTTCACACACACACGCATTCGGATTTTATCATATTCATTTTTGATTGGATTGTTTGCTAGAGCATTGATTGCTTTGTCTAGTGTTTGATTCTCTCCATGACTGTAGAATTTTATTCTTGTACTCATTTGGTGAACCTAAGGCCAAGCACTTCTCTTTTCTTTCTATAGGTATAATGTTTAATTTTGCTTGAGGACAAGCAAAGACTTAAGTGTGGGTGAGTTTGATAAGTGCTTGAGTAGACATATTTTTATATATGTTTTACATGCATTGAGCATCATTTTTACTATGGTTTATGTCTCATATTGTGTATTTGGTGTTCTTTTATGCATATAGGTTGTAAATGCCTTGAAAAGTAAAAGGGAAGCAAAGATAGGCTATAAAGACACAATGTTGGGAGTTCTTGTTCAATTCAAGGACCAAGACACGAGAGCAGTTCATAAACGTGGAGATGTGTGCCAACTTCCAAGAAGATTCAAGTCAATTCACCATTTGGAAGGGCACAAAGGCAGCCACATCTTCATATTCCTTCTCTTTGTGAAAAATTCCAAGACCTCTCAAAGATACGTCGATGAAGAATAGTTTTATAGCCTACCTCATGGACGTGTGCCCGGACATGTGGCCTTAAGAGAAGAGTGTTCGGATCGCGTTTTGTGAAAAGTAATGTAGCAATTTCACTATAGCAGCATCGTAGCAGTACATCATCGCTCACGCCACGTGGAAATTCCGCGCACCGCGTGAAATTCTCTGCGACCACGCGGGCGCGTGGAAAATCCACACGCGCGTGAGGGCACGTGATGACGCGATCTAAGGCCTATAAATAGCCGCTTTTGCCCTATTCTTTCTTATCTTTTGTGCGGCTCTTGAGGGGTGAGACGGCTACGGTTTTGGAGAGGAGGTCTTTGCGGCTTTGGAGGCGCCGTCACCAACTTTGATCGATTCCTCCTCCGTCATAGCATAAAGGAAGCCACCGTGAACCTAGCTTCGGAGTGGGTCCTTCAAGACGTCGAAGCTCTCCATCAAGGCCATCGCCTCATATATAAGGGGGTTTATTTCTATGGTTTTAATGTACTTTCATTCATTGATGGTGTGTTTTGTTTGTTGCTCCATGGAGAGCTAAAAACCCTAGAGGGTATTTGGGCTTGTGAACCCTAGGATTCTCATCTTTTGTGGATTTGCTTAGTGTTTCTATTTAATCCGAGTTTGATTAAGTTTTTAATCTTGTATTCTCATTGCTTGTTTGTTTAATTAATCCTTGTGGTTGATTGGATTTGCATGATTTGTTGCCTTGGTGGGAGAGAGATCTCCATTAGAGTTAGAACCTCAAGATTGAAGAGGGTTGAGAGGGTTAATCATGAGATAGTGAAGTATCCCCTTTCCCTCCGATTGGTGTATTCTATCTCCATTCCCTAAGCTCTATGCAACCATATTTGGTGGGAGGCGTGAGATTGCCCGATTTCTCCGCCTGGACCTTGTAGGGGGTTAGGATCCTTCGCCGGGAATTAGGGTTGGATCAATCTTTAGGAATTGGATACACAATTTGGAATCCCTAGAGTGCTTTGTGGTCATATGTGGTGTGAGGTGTTGAGATTGAGCGATTTCTCCACCGGGACCTCGTAGGGGGACTAGTATCGGTGATCTAGAGATAGACCCGATTATGTTTGGATTTCCACGACTTAACTTACTCATCATAGAAACACTTTGGCTTATCCGGTACCTAATACCTGAATCCTAGGGGAGCAATGCCCGAATACCCCACTTTTACTGATTGAGATTCTTCTTCCATTTTACCCTTGCATAGTCGTCTCCGGTGTTCATCTCTTCGCACATTAGATCACCACACTATCCCATTATCATTAGGCTAGATAGCAGAGAAGAAGTTAGTACTAGTAGCCCTGTTCCCTGTGGATTCGACTACCCGACTCACCGGGTATTTATTACTTCGACACCCATGCACTTGCGGTACACACACGCATATTCGGACGTGTCAATGCGTTTAGTCCAAGAGATGGGAAATTTGTTTAAGAACCCGGTGATATTAGTGGCTAGCTTTAGTGGTCTTCTTCAACTTTTAACAAGAATAGCTTTTCTTTCTTTGGTGCTTTATATAAGTAGTAGTTGATCCTTGAAAAGAGTCAAGGTACCGGCTTGATGCCATATCCGCTTTTAGTGTTGACTCAGCATAAGAAGAAGTAAGTAGTTCGACTAGCAGTTCTCTCTTTCTTGATATCCTCCCTCCAATTACTAAAATTGATGAAAAGCGAAAGTCTGATTACCTGTTATTCTAGTAGCAAGGCTTGGTCTTCTGTGAGTGAAATGACTGCTAGAGTTTTCGGTGCCAGATCATCGGCCACCATGGCACTCTTAAGAACCTCGAAGAGAGTGGGTTTTTTATTTCATGATCAGCTCGAGGAGCAGTGATTTTCTAAAGATGCTCGAGCATCTTGTATTATTTGCCAGGCTCAAAACACATTGGGAGGGATCCTCCTTTGGTTGCTCCTCATCCAAGGAGTAATGCACATGTAAAGGGAGAGTATTCAGAAAAGCATCCAATCAGCAGCTGGACTGGGGAATAGATACAAGAATAATTATGGGGTTCCCATCTTTCACGATTGGCTCTGCTTTTCTCGAATGCATGTATGAAACCTATAAACTCGCCTTAACTTATACTTTATTGGTCTTAGTCAAGCTCGGGCTGAGTTTAATATCTCTGCTTCTTTCATCCCTCCCAGAGAAAATGCCTCCCCTGGCGGCTTTATAGGTGTGTCAGCCATTCGGCTCTAATTTTCTATTTTGTAAGACCACTTTACTTTAGTCTGCTAAATTATATCATATGGCCAAGGTTGTAACCAAACCAAGAGCTAGCTTCTATCTGTTCTTCGCCTGAACATACATCTAGAAGAAGCTACCTTCTATCTGGCCTCTGTACCAGTTGTGGAGTGGCTTGCAACTTTCAATCAGAAAAGGAAGATTGAGCAAGACAAGGGAGAAAGAAGTTGTACACTCTTCTCTTCTCTGGTAACCCACCGCCGGTCATACAGAGCGCGGAGCCCACGACCGCATATGTAGAAGGAAGAGTAATTCCTGATTTTGAGAAAGTTGCAAAGGGGGATGGATGCACGCAAAGACCCTCTCATAAAGAATAGGTCTCTTATGATCAAGGTTCGCCAAGACTTTAAACCCTGCACCTCCTACCCGTGCCAATGTTGAAAATCTGGCAACTGGATAAGCCATCAGGATTGCCATCAATCCAAATGAAATGGATGGTGGGAATGAAAAAGGTTCCAAATTGACACGGGAGAGAAATCCTTAGTCAACTGCCTGACTCTGAAGCGCTTGGCAAACTCGGCTGAGCCAGTCCTAGATATTAGAGAGTTCTGATAAGAAATCATCACTCCTCATCTTTTCAGACCAGTCTTATACAGGCCAGCTACGCGTTCATCGGCTATGACGACGTCATAACCTAAAACTACATATTGAGTGAAAATAACACCTGTTCTGCACACAAGGAGATGGTGTGACAGAGCGAACAGTGGCCAACTGATGAGAGCCTTTTCTTTACATTACAAAAGGAACATCAAATATGTTACATGCTTGATAAGTGTCTAAATGTAGATGTTTACATGTATATATCGTATTTACTTTGCATGTATTTTGTGAGGTTTGATGCCCGTTCTGTGCTTAATCGTCTATTATTTCCTTTATAGGGCATAAGGAAGCCATGGAGAGCAAGAAGATATCATTTGGGTGAAAAGAGAAGAAAACAGGAATATCATACTACCCCCATACTACCCAGTATGGGGGCCGTATGCACTGTAGCAGTGGATTGTTTTGGAGTGTCTGCCCAGATTTCCATACTACCCAATATGGGGGCCATATACACCCCGTATGGATCACGAATCTAGGGTTTTTGGGTGCTATATGACCCCCATACGACCCCCATGTGACTAGTATGCCTCGGGGGATATAAATACCAACTTTTAGTGTACAAAAAGGGGAATTTTGGCTGGACCTTTTCTTGGCCAAATTTTTGGAGATCACTTGGGAGATTTTGGGTGACCTTGGGAAGGATAATAAGGGGAAGGAAGCTAGAAGATCATTCAAGCCCAAGGTCCAAGACACTTAAGGCAAGAAGGCAACATCATTCAAGGGAAGATTTACCACGATTTGAAGGAAGGAGACCCACGGCTAGAGGAAGCGTCATTTGGCACTCCTTTGGCGGGGAACCCATCATTCGGCACATTCTTCACCTCCTCCTTCACCATTTCATCTAGGGAGTGTCATTTATGCTTTTGTTTCATGTTTTGCTTGTTTGTATTGCTTGTTGTGGAATGATGACACACTAGACCCCCAAGGCCACCAGGTGTTGGTGAACCTTGGTGGGTTTTATCATGTATGTTGGATGATAACTTGTTAATTCCATGCTTGGGTAATTTTGAGATTTAATCCATTGTTTTCATGATAAGTGCTACACTAAGGAGAAATCCGTAGCTCTTTTATAAATGATGCATGTAGACGTAACTTGCTCGCATGTATTAGGTCATGAATGGATTAAAAGGGGATGCTTGTATCATCACGCCGAGAAATCGGGTGTTTGGTAGCCCTCCATGTAGTTTTAATCCGAAGAAGAGTAGGTTTAATCCTAAGTGAGATTTCCTCGTACTCAATGGAATCGTAGGAATGTAGATTTGGAAGAAATTCCTATCTATGTTCGTATGGGATTAGGGTTCAATCGCCGAGAAATTGGGGTTGTTCTAATCTTGGAATCTCATGGTCCATTTTACCCTTGCATCTTTAGATCATCATCCATGTTGCACGATAACCCCTCAAGGGGATCCTCATCCATAGGCCTTTACATCTCATTGATTTTCTTGCTTGCTTATTGCTTGTTCTCTCTAATTTGGTCATAATCTTGTTTTAGCTTTAATTACATTTATTAGAGTAAAAATCCATCACTTGAGATCTTAGGCTAGATAATAGCTCGAGAAAGAGTAATAGGAGATCCTTAGCCCCGTGGAATACGATCCTCGTGTCTTCACGCGATGTATTACTTGAGCGATCCCCAGACACTTGCGGTGAAGCAATCAATGCTAATGTAGAATTAACCACAGAAGAGTTAAAACTCCTATCAAACAAAGTTTGTAAGACCTCAAATAGAAATAATAGGGGCCACCTCTCAGTGGCTACCTTAATGTCAAAAGAAAAGCAAACCTTACCACCAACTAGTGAATCTAACGGTTTGGTTTGGTCAAAGGTTGTCTTATCAATCTTCTTGGCAAGACAAATAACTGTAGCCAATGACAATAAAGACAGATACACCTTGACCAATAGATCCAAACGTTCATTCTTTTTATAGATGTCCAATCTATGAAAAGGAGGGATGATTCGAGGATACCCTGCACTCTAGTTAGTGATACTCGGGACAGCAACAAGTCGGGTTTGAAGGGAACTCCTCCATAGGCCTTCAAGGCAAGAGGCGCACTCGCTTTAAATACAAAGCTACATTCAACCACCCAAACCTCTTTCCTAACTTGTAGACTAATCGTGAAAAGAGGTAGGCACTAATACAAAGCTCCTTTGTCAGACCATCACTGACCAAGAGAAGCACCTTATTTAATTATTTTTTCTTAATTAAGTAGCCTCCCAAGATCCGAGAGTCTTCTAAGACACTCGCCACCGAAAGGTGACACTTTCAACAGAGAAGGGAAGAGTCTTTTCATGGTTTTGGTATGTTAAAGCATCCAGTGGGTAATTGGACCCATGATAAGACAATGTGGAGGCTTCCGCCACCCCCTATTCCTACTCGATCAAAGAGATTCTATCCTCCCCGTAAGAGTGCATACCAGCAAGGACTCACCCACATGACCTTCTAAATGGAGACCATAGGATGGCACTAATGTTGTCATCCATCTGCCCTTCGTTATTGGACTAATAACATCCAAGTAAGGAAGGGGAGGTTCGAAGCACTATATCGGTAAGTTGTAGACCTGGGATCCCATTCCTCAACGAACCCACAACTACCATCCAAAGATACCCGCCTCTTTCGAATGTCGGCACATTAGATGATCCAAAGACGATCGGTGACACTCAAATCACTCGGGTTGAGCCCTTTGTCGAAATGGCTCTTCCATGATGTTCTAAAAGTCAAGTATATTTCATGAAGTTTGTGAAGGAATTCTTTTTTCGGGAGCACACGATTATTATGACTTATGGGTGTTCAAATTTCTTCCTCACACTTTCTAACATAAAGAGAGTCAAATTTGTTTCTCACACTTTCGCCGGTCTTTGTTGTCTTCTTTGTTGATTCCTCTTCCCTTTTTTTCTCGGGCAGATTGCGAATCGGAGGTGCACAGGTTAGATGAGAGTATATAAATTTAATAATAAACATTAGCATTTTTTTAGCAAGATTCCTTCAGGGGAAACAGAAAAAATTAGCGCCAACATGAAAAGGATGACATCGCTCAAAAATAGCTAAAAGCTCTAGTTTTGTTATCTCGTACCCGACTTTGAGAGGATCAAGAAATTTATCTTCTTTGAACATCTCAAAAATTTCATCCCATGAAGAAAGGGAAACCACAGATTTCTCATTTTTGCCTTGAATAGCATGAAGGCATTCCAGTGAACATATTGTCTTTGGTTGGTTGAAAATTTTTCTAGGAAAAAAATGCCACCATATCGAACCTCCTATTACTAATACTAAAGTGAGTACGAGTAAAAAGCTAAAATCAGTGACATAAGCTTGATTAGTTTCTTCGCTCAACCAGAAATCCCATATTCTTGAACTTTGACGGAAGCTGTCTGCCAATCGCACCATTACCCTTTCTTGAGACCTGAGTAGTTTAGCACGATATCCTCGAGCAGGATCGACCGCATCTGCTATTTGTTTTTGACGGGTATCTTTGTGATCTCAGGCTTTAATGTTTTCCAGGCCAAAGCTGCAGATTTTTCCCCTTTTTGATTTTTGAAATCTCGAGATTCTTTATAAAAAAATTATATAATTGTATAAATGGATTTTGCCAATGCAATATAAGTTGACTTCCCTTTTCTCAAAGTTGTTTTTTCTATTCACATCCTAGACAATTTAATTAATTAAAAAAAGGGTTTTGATCGTCTCGCAAACCGCCAAGAGACCGGGTTTACTCTCTACTATATATAATGAAATTAAATCTCTCTGGGGTGTCCAGAAGAAGAGGATAATAGATTTTGAAGCACCGATCACGACTAAATCTCTTGGGGTCTATCAGCGAAAAAAAACTTGATTTTTTTAGTCTGAAAGTCGAGTTTCGAGATGTAATCTAAAAAGGTAGGGGAGGTTCAATGACGTACTTTCTACCAACGACTCGGCCGCACTCAACCCTATACGAGTGACATACTGCAATAACTTTAAATAAGCTAGGAAGTTCAATCCCTCCCGAATAAGGTCTCACTAGAGATCTGAAAGGGAGGATCAGAAAGCGCGAGGACAAGGAAATAATTTTTTTTTACTAAGACAAGACGCCACATTGACAATATCGGGAATTAGAGTTTTCATAGATTTGGTGTTCCGGCCAAACCAACCCACAGAAAGACGACCTTTCTGAGATATACGGTTTTTGCCAGAAAGGTACGAAGTTGGACTAATTTGTTTGGAAAAGAAAGGAAGATGCTTTGTTGGAAAGATTCGGCCATTGGCTTTACGCTTTTTGAATCAATTCAATGGTAGGGTAGGACAGCCGGAGGGGACCCCGGTGGTTAGAGTAACTCGCCGAGAAGGTGAGCGAGGTTCCTACTTTTGTGAACTGACAGGTATGCTTAAACAAAGTAGGAGAGGGCACGTGGAGGCCAGCAGAGCGAAAGCAAAACAAGCTCTTAGTGGTGGGGTGCCTTCCTTCCTGGTCCCACTTTAGTCTTTTTCATCGACATAGTGTCTATATCAATGGATCTTGCAAAAGCACAAGCGAAGGACCTTAGTCAGCATAAGTCAAGTAGTATATATAACAAGTTTTTGGTTAAACGAGCGGAGTTTCCACTCGAGAAGGAAGTAATAATATAGACCTTTAGCAGAGAGCTAGGAAGGGGAGCCAAAGAAAAGAGAGGGAAGGGGCAAATCCGAGCAAGTCATATATTGTGGTTCAAGGAGGTATTCTGCATTCGGCTCATCCCATGCTAATGATTCTGACCTTGGAAATTAGGAAGCGGTAAAGGTCCCTATCATCCTGCGTACCAAGATCCGTGGACATGGAACGAGAGTTCAAAGGCTTTTTTCTTTGCAGCTGAATTTGACTTTCATTGATATTGTATGCGCTCGGCGGACAGTCTGACCTCACATCATAGCTTTCGTTGCTCTTTCCCTTTCTCTTCCGTAGGAGAGCTTTATTTTATCCCATCGTCTTCTTTTTGGGAGTCATTATTCGGCCACGTCTATGGATTGGAAAGTACTAGTACCATGTAAGCGGCTTAGAAAGTCTGTCTTTCTTCTCTTAGACCTGGACCTTGGCTTATATCTTTGGCTTATGAAGGCTTTACGAGCCCCCCTATAAAGCGAGTTTCACTAGCACTTGAGCTAGTAGCCGCAGCTTTGTCTCGAGCTCAAGCCCATTGTCTTTTTTATCCTGCTGGTCATTCTTTTGATGAGTCAAGGGGGTTTTCAAAAAAAAAGAAATTTTTGCCTTATTTACTAGCTTTCCAAAAACATGACAGTAAAGTCAAAAAACTCTTAAGCGGCCTGAGACTTGACCTTAAACTCTCGTTCCTGGGTTATAGTACTCTAAAACAACCAGGTCGCTGATGAACACCATATGACATATCAAGACTTTGTTTCTCCATTTCCTACATTGATTGAGCCTGTCCTAAATGATAACCAGCCTGCTCAAAGAAAGAGCGAGAGAAAGAATTATTATGTTGCAGGCGATGAAATTAGTGGATCTTTTAGCTCCTTATCATCGTGGGGGAAAAATCGGCCTATTTTGGGGAGCTGGGGTGGGTAATACAATCCTCATCATGGAATTGATCAACAACATTGCCAAAGCTCATGGGGGTGTATCTGTATTTGTTGGAGTAGGTGAATGTACTCGTGAAGGAAATGATCTCTACATGGAAATGAAAGAATATGGAGTGATTAATGAAAAAAAAATATTGCAGAATCAAAAGTGGCTCTAGTCTATGGTTAAATGAATAAACCACTAGGAGCTCGTATGATAGTTGGTTTGACTGCCCTAACCATGGCGAAATATTTCTGGGATGTTAATGAACAAGACAAGACGTGCTTCTATTCATCGACAATATTTTTCCTTTCGTCCAAGTAGGATCAGAAGTATCGAAGAGCAGAGACAATCGGCAAAGATGGGAACTCCATAATTATTCTTGTATCTATTCCCCAGTCTGGCTGCTGATTGGATGCTTTTCTTAATGCTCTCCCTTTACAGGTGCATTACTCCTCCGATGAGGAACCACCAAATGAGGATCCGTCCCAATGGGTTTTGAGCCTGGCAAAGATTACAAGATGCTCGAGCATCTTTAGAAAATCACTGCTCCTCGAGCTGATCATGAAATAAAAAACCGGTTCTCTTTGAGGTTCTTAAGAGTGCCATGGTGGCCGATGATCTGGCACCTGAAACTCTAGCAATCTTCGACCAACACAAAAGATGAGACTTTACCACCGTGGAGCGGTTTTTTGCTAAAAGATGAGTGGGAAACAAAGTAAGATGTCGGAAAAGCAAAATATACGAGATCACAAACGTAGATTGCTCACGGCTAAATATGAATTGAGACGAAAGTTTTATAAAGGCTTTTGTAAAGATCCTAATCTTCTGTCTAACATGCAGGACAAACATCGTTATAAGTTGTCCAAGTTGCCAAGAAATAGTTCCTTTGCACGAGTAAGAAACCGATGTATTTCCAAGGGTCGCCCTCATTCTGTAGTGGAGTTCTTTCACATTTCTCGTATCATTTTTCACGGATTAGCATCTCGAGGTCCTTTGATGGGAATAAAGAAGTCGTCTTGGTAGCAACCACCAAACTAATAGAACAAAGGTTAGTTAGCCCTGTAGCTGGTCCACAAGCAAGGGTTGTAGGTCCATTACTGTCCGGATAAGGACCTAATGGAGTCATCCCAACTCTCGGATCGGAGATGCTAACGGGGCAGGTATCGAAGTGGGGGACCTCTTCGCCGCACCTGTCCTCCAAGACATAGACTACATACAGGGTAGTACTGTTGGGAAGATAGAAGATTACCTAGTGGATAACATCTAAAGTAACGAATGTCACTCCCGAGGGATCGACAAAACAACATATCAAATCTGAACTTTACTTTTCATGCCTTTAATTCAGGGGCAGAATCCCTTTTACCTTTCTATGTTTGCGGTCCTCACCTCTCTTTCGAATTCCTTAGGTAGCGGATATCCTGGCAAAATTCTTCTTTTTATTGAAATCATTCTTCCTTCCTCATTGTGCTTTACATTTTGGACACTCATCTAAGTACTGGTATCCCAGCTATCTAGGGTTCTCATCCTCTCAGTTAGGCTCTTTTTCCATCTTGCGTTGGATGCTATTTACCCTCCCCATCCCAGAACTTGTATCTATCGGCAAAAGAGCCTAACTGATGGAGTCTTTGGAATGAGAATACTATCTATCCGTCTTTCTCATTATCATTAGCTTCAGCTTGTTCCTGTTCATTTCTATAAAAAATGAGATGGACTTGACTTACAACGAGTGAAAATAGCACACGTCTAACTAAATGAAAAGATGCGTAAGCGCTTTTACTTCCTTAATCAGGCCCCTTTACGAATTGGAGAGTGGGGCGCAGATCGGTCCACTCACTCAAGCCCTGCTCCTAGCTCTATTATCTATCCCCTACCTTTATTAAAGTTCACAAGAGTCTAGGCCCTTTCAATCTACGGTTTTTATCTAGCCCTCTAGGTCTCAAAAGTGCTTTCCAGGCGGACTCTTGATCTCGGGTTGCTTTGCGAGTAGAATATTCTTAGTCATCGCAAGTCTATCTTCATTTTCCTTTCCTTCTCATGCTAGTGAGTGATTTGGATTCATTCTTTATATGTAGTATAGACAATCTAACCCTTCTCTCAAACCATGTTGGAATTTCACATAGAGCCCTAACCTTAGCCATACATAAAGCACCAACAAGATCAGTAAGAAGCTCAAGCGGTAAAAAGGCCCGCACAGAATAGGGAGATGCCCAGTTTTTCAGACATCATGTTTTGGTCCCCTGTCTCGGCTACGAGCTTAGGATTTCAGTCTTCAGCTATAAGAGCATTAGAAGCTGGATAAGAAGCAGAATAGGATAGAGAAAATCATACGGAAATGAGAACACCCACTACTATCTTTCTTGATAGAGTATCCTTCTTATGCATCTATGGACTTTGTAAGATGTGAAAAATCTATCTCGTACATATCTTACCGAGTCACCTACGACAAGAAGCATGCCTATTAAAAGCTCAAGCCAATATGTATCTTTACCATCCAGCGGAAGTCACTCTTTCTTTTGCTACAGCTAATATGAGTGTCCCTGTTGGAGTGGTTTTAGACTAAAAAAATGACTCCGTTTATCACCGCAACACTAAAAACTGCTCAAAATCACCCAGAATCCTCTGTCAAGTGCTGTGGAAGGCCTCCAGTCTATATCTCTATCTTAAAGTCCCCACTTTGGACATGTGTAGAAGTGTTGTAGAGTGGTGAATTTCATTTCCAAATCATCCATTCACTTCCAACAGGCCTCCAAATGCGGGGAAAGTGCCATCATGTAGGACAGTCAGTCCTCCGAAAGTGGTACAGTGCTTCTAAATAAATAAAGTCCAATTAGTTAAACAAAAAAAAATCCTATCTTCCTCCTATGATTGAACCTCTCTCATCCTCTTCAAGAAAACCTACCTTAGATTCTTCCTCTTAGTAGTTTGATAAGTGCTTGTGCGATATGATTGCAAAGCGTTCATTCCTTATGTTGAGCATTACTTTTCACAGGTTTTCACACTAATATGTGTGTTTTTATGTTACTTTCGTGTAGGTAGGGTTGTGAGGCCAAGTATGAAGGAAAGAAGCCAATATGGATTACAATGCACCGATGTTGGAGGAAATCTTGCTAAGGTTAAACGCGAAGACATAGGTCGAGGTGAGATGCTAGAGTGTGTGCCAACCTCCTCGTATTCGAGTTTGGCACATCCATTTGGAGGGGCACAAAGGTAGTCACACTCGAGCATTCCGACTTATGCACATAGAACAAGAGCTCCACTAATGTACCTATCATTGAAGAAGCAAGTGATACACGACGTGAACGTGTGCCTGTTTGCATTACTCCGATGAAAATATGGATTTGGGAAGCTATTCAGGCGTATACTGTAGCAGAGCACTGTAGCAACATGGTAGCAAGTACTGTAAGAGCACTGTTCATACCGGCTGAGAAAACAAGAGTTCAGAGAATCTACACAGGCGTGTGGAAATTATCCACGCCAGTGTGGAAATTCTGCACGGGCGCGTGAAGCATCCACGCCGTGTAGTGGCCCGATTCCAGCCTTATTTAAAGCCGAATCAGCCCCGATTTTACTATTTTTTTCTCCATCTTTTCCCTAACTTGTGAGAGAGCTTTGGCTAGGGCTTTGAGGGGTATTGACCAAGGTTCTGGAGAGGTTCTACAGCTCTAACATCATCATTCCTTAGGAAGAAGGTTGGTAGGGGAGCTTCCGTCGAGGCGTATCCTATACCGGACGAGAGAATCCTTGGACGACGAGTAGAGGACTTTCCACAAGGCCATCGATACGACTATCGAAGGGTTTTTTTTTATGGATTCATTGCTTTTACATTCTATTTCTTTGATTGTACTTAGCTCCATGGAGAGCTAAACCCC
The DNA here is from genome assembly GCF_009730915.1 of Dioscorea cayenensis subsp. rotundata. NCBI lineage: Eukaryota > Viridiplantae > Streptophyta > Magnoliopsida > Dioscoreales > Dioscoreaceae > Dioscorea > Dioscorea cayenensis. Next base: position 20,830,765 of record NC_052479.1, on the reverse strand, counting down.
TAGTGGGTACTTGGGTATTGTGAACCCTAGGATGTATTTGTTTCATTAAATCTCTTTATTATGCTTTTGATTAATTGATGTTTATTGTGAGTTCAAACCTTGAATGCTTGATTGTATGAACATTTCCCCTAGAGCGACACTAGGGTTGAGAGTTCTCGTTGGTAACCTTGTGAGTGAGTGACACACCACGAGTGTTAGACAAAGCTAGGTTGGAGAGAGTTGAGAGGGTGAGTCGAGAGGTACAGGAGTGTCCCCTTTCTCCTCCGACGTGATAGATTTTATCTCTGGTCCTCGAGTTCTTTGCGGCCATAATAGAGTGAATGGTCTAAGGGATGAACTTCCGCTGGGGCTTAGTTGCGCGTGCAACAAAGTGAAGCGTTGAGGTGATCTTAGTATCTATGGCTCAATTATGGTTAGGGACCTTCCACCTGGACCAAAGGGTTAGGTCTATAATTAGGAAGAGATTTATCACTTGGAATCCCTAGTGCTTATTGCAACTCTATGCGAGTGCGAGGTGTTGAGATTGTTCGATTTCTCCTCTGGGACATGTATAGAGTTAGGCATAGTTGACCTTAGATTTGGGACTATGTAATTATGGATTTTCATGACTCACCATTGCATTGATTAGGAAGTATAATAGAGGGTTCTTGCACTTGAAACTATTATCCTATGCAGAGCATTAGCCGAGTACCCCATCTTTACCGATTGCCTTACCCCCTTTCTTTACTTTTGCTCTCTTACTTGTTGTTTTTATTGTTGAGAATTGAATCATTGTCACACTTATCATCATTGATCTTTCACATAGCTATGCATCAAATTAAGTATTTTTATTCCCTATTCCCTCTGGATTCGATACCCGCTCACCTGGGATTATTACTTCGACAAACCCGTGCACTTGTGGGATATACGCAAGGGGACCTTGTCAAGTTTTTGGTGCCATTGCCGGGGAGTAGGCGTTTAGAGATACTTTGCACTTTGTTTTCTTAGCTATTTCACCATATATTCTATTTCATATCTTCTTATTCTATCCTTGTCAAGTTTTTGGTGCCGTTGCCGAGGAGTAGGCGTTTAGAGATACTTTGCACTTTGTTTTCTTAGCTATTTCACCATATATTCTATTTCATATCTTCTTATTCTTTCATTGTTCTGATGTTTCCTTATTCTTTTTATTGTAGAAAATGATTAACATGTTTGAGTCATTTGACACTATCATGAGAATGGTTGAACACGTGGAGCAGGAAGTTCAAACAATTGCATCACACGATATGTCATATTATTCTCACCATGAGCAGTGTACAACTCAACAACAAGTAGAAGAATCAGTTGAAGAGTACATCACCAGTATTCAAGGGCAAAACTGTGAATTAGATAATGTGGTAAAACAGTTTGAGGAATCCACGTCGGTGTCAATGAGCGACCAGTTGGAGGAAAGTTTAGAAAGAATCCTTACTCAGTTTGATTCTTCCTATCAAGATCAAAGGCAGGAACTCTTTTCAGCTTGGAGTTGCTATTTCAAAAGTGGAACTATGTGGAATGGGATACGTTTGATATCCATTGCGATTGTAAAAGAAATAGATACCCAGTTAGAAGGGGAGGAGAATAACCGTGAACATAAGGTGAAAGATTTCGAGGAGATTGATAAATTGAAGGAGGGCGCTTTTACGCCCATCAATTCTTGAACCACCAGTAACTTGAGCTGAAAAACTCTTCCAACACATTTGGAATATGCATTCTTAATGGAGGACTCTAAACTCCCCTGTGATTGTAGCTTCAAAACTTATCTCAGGAGCGTAAGGATAAGCTTGTTAGCATGTTGAAAAAACACAAATCAGCTATTGCATGGAAGATCTCTGACAATAGGGGTATAAACCCATCATTCTGCACTCATAAAATCCTAATGGAGGATGACTACAAATTTGTTATTCAACCTCAGTGAAGATTGAACCTGAATATGAAGGAAGTTGTTAAGGTAGAGGTAATAAAAATTTTTGGATGCAGAATCATCTATCCCATATCGATGCATAAGTGGGTGAGCCCGACCCAAGTTGTCCCGAAAAAAAGGAGGAATGACAGTAGTGAAGAATGAAAAGAATGAGTTAATCCCCACTAGGACAGTTACTGGTTGGCGAGTTTGCATTGACTATAGAAGACCGAATGATGTCACTTGGAAAGATCACTTTCCTTTGCCATTTATTGACCAAATGTTGGAACGACTAGCGTGGCATCATTTCTACTGTTTCCTCGATGGCATGTCGAGATACTTTCAAATCCCAATAGCTCCAGAAGATTAGTAGAAAACCACATTTACTTGCCCTTATGGTACTTTTGCTTATAGAAGAATGCCTTTCGGGTTGTGTAATGCTCCTGCAACATTCCAGCGCTGCATGATGGCCATTTTGGATGACTTTCTCAAAGATATTATGGAAGTTTTTATGGATGATTTTTCAGTTTTTGGGGACTCTTTCGATGCTTGCTTAAATAATTTCGAAAGAGTCTTAGTGAGATGCGAAGAAACGAATCTCGTCCTCAACTGGGAGAAGTGTCACTTTATGGTACAAGAAGGCATTGTCCTTGGACATAAGATTTCCTAGGAAGGTATGAATGTTAAAGGGATCCGCAGTTTCATGGGTCATGCAGGTTTTTACAGAAGGTTCATTAAGGACTTTTCGAAGATCTCCCAACCGTTAACCAAACTCTTGGAGAAGGATACTCCCTTTGATTTCAGAAATGACTGTCTGAATGCATTTAATGTGCTGAAAGAAAAGTTAGTGCAAGCACCAATTCTGAGAACACTGAAGTGGGATGAGCCGTTCGAAGTAATGTGTGATGCTAGTGATTATGTAGTGGGAGCGGTCTTGGGTCAGGGAGAAGCAAGCAATTTCAACCGATCTATTATGTTAGCAAGACTCTCACATGTGCACAAGAGAATTACACCACTACTGAAAAGAAATTATTAGCAGTAGTGTTTGCTTTTGATAAATTCAGACCATATCTCAACATATCTAATGTCACACTGTTCACAGATCACTCTGCACTCTGTTATCTCATGAACAAGGCAGATGCAAAACCAAGATTGATTCGGTGGATATTGTTATTGCAAGAATTTGACATGGAAATAAAAGATAAAAAGGTGACAGAGAATGTGGTTGCAGGTCATCTGTCGAGATTAGAAGATTGCGAAGGGCAAGAACTGGCAAGCAATGAAATTAATGATTTCTTCCCTGAAGAGCATCTGTATGTGGTACAATTATCAGAATCGAAAGATATTCCATGGTTCGCAGATTTTGCGAATTATCTGTCAGGATGGTTATTGAAGCATGGTTTAAGCTTTCAGCAGAAGAAGAAATTTGTCAGTGACCTTAAGAACTTTTTCTGGGTAGATCCTTACCTGTTCCGTATTTGTGCAGATAAGGTGGTGCGAAGGTGTGTTTCTAGGAAGGAAGGTGGGAACATCATTGCGCATTGTCACTCAAGTCCAGTGGGGGGCATTATTCTTCAAGTCAAACTGCAGAGAAGGTTTTAGCCGCTGGGTTCTATTGGCCCAACCTTATTCCAAGATGTTCATCAATTCGTTTTATGATGTGATAGTTGTCAAAGGGATGAAAATTTATCACGAAGGGATGAGATGCCTCAAAATCCCATGGAATTCTGTGAGGTATTTGATGTGTGGAGGATTGATTTTATGGGACCATTTCCGAAGTCCAATGGAAATCAATCCATTTTGGTAGCAGTTGATTATGTTTCCAAGTGGGTAGAAGCCCAGGCTCTCCCAACTAATGATGCAAGAACTGTGGTGAAGTTTTTGAAGAAGCTATTCACTTGCTTTGGAACTCCAAGAATTATCATCAGCGATAGAGGAACCCATTTTTGTAATACACAATTGGCGAAAGTGTTAAAGTGTTATGGAGTTCATCATCGTCTTGCTACTCCTTACCATCCGCAAACAAGGGGGCAAGTGGAGGTTACAAACAAAGAGCTCAAGAGAATATTAACCAAATCAGTGGAACAAGTGAAACGAGATTGGTCCGAAAGGTTGGATGACACACTTTGGTCTCATAGAACAGCATACAAAAAGAATAGGGACCACTCCCTATAATTTAGTGTATTGAAAATCTTATCATTTGCCTGTGGAATTAGAGCACAAAGCATACTGGGCAATTAAAGTGATGAATTTCGACTTGCGCAAATCTAGAGAGCAACGAATATTACATCTCAACGAGTTAGACGAATGGAGGATTAAGGCATATGAGAATGCAAGGATATACAAGGAAAGAATTCGGACGTGGCATGACAAGCATATTAAGATGGCGAAGGATTTCAAAGCGGGCGATCAGGTGTTACTATTCAACTCTTGTCTACGTTTATTTTCGGGGAAACTAAAATAAAGGTGGTCTGGTCCGTACACCATAACCAAAGATTCACCCCATGGAGCTATTGAGATTAACCATCCGGAGAAGGGCACATTTAAGGTGAATGGACATAGGCTGAAACCATATACTAGCTCTTTTTTGTAATTAGCCTTTTTATACTAGCTCTTTATCTAGTAAGAGTATGATATCTGAAAGGAGTCGAGTATCGGTAGGCACAGATCATTGGTATTGGATGTATTGTTAGGTTGTGCCGATTCAAATCTGCTCCGCTTATATTTTTCCGTTGTAGAAAAGAGATCCCTTACCCCCGCTTAAAAAAATGATGAATATAAGGCTGAAGGTACTATAGATCCTCTAACTCCCAATCGGGTTGCCTTCTCGGGTCTCACCGGTCTTGCCTGTAGGTCATGATGTTCCTCGAGATAGCCGTCTCCTGTCCCCCTGCTGGTGGGTAATCCGCTTCTGGGTCATCGCTCTGCTGCCTCTGGCCTATCCTTTAGGTACCTTTGGAAGGCAGAGAGCGTGACAATGTACACGCTTCACTGATCTTCTCATCAATTGCAGGGTTTGGTAGCCCGAAATTGACTTGGCTTCACCAAAAGGCCTCATCTTCAAAGCCCAGCTCGCGAGGCGTCCCTCTCGCTGTAGGGAATCTCCCCCTCGCCTCGCTCTTGTGACATGCTATGTTTCCCTTCTCCATTCCCAAGTCAATGGTGAGTCCCATGCGTCAGTTTGTTGTGGATATCAGTCTCACGCACTAATGCCTACAGGTACCCATAGTAGGCCGGCCGCCCTACCTAAAGCAATCATCATATCGGTCCCTAGGCCCCATTGCTGGAAAGGCTCGGCTTCAAAACCATACGTGGAGCTTCCGCCTCATACGGCTCCTCTATGGATGAGGGTAGGCCCAACCCAGGCTTGTGCGCTTAAGGTTGTTGTACATGACCTCAGTTGAGCATTCAGTTAGAGACGGTGATCACAGGTTCACCAGAGGAGAGGGTCTTGTGAGCAAGATTGCACAAACAAAGCCTTCTTCTGTAAATTAGAAATTTCAATTAAATTAAAAAATTAAATTAGGCTAGCCACCTTACTGATAACCAAAGAACTAGCAATGAATCCCCAACGACAAAAGGGTGGGGCATTTTCGGGGAGTAGCCCGCTTCTTCAGAAACTTCCTGACATATAGATTTAGGGAGCTATCGAAAGGTGACTGAAACACCAGAAACGGGGACTACCCGAGCTAATGATAGAGGCAAGAACACTTTCCAGCCAGGTCCCATTAATTGATCATAACGATATCGTGGAAATGCTGCACAGACACATATATATAGGAATAGAAAAGGAATCACCTTAATACTAAACCTGATCGAGCTCGGGATCTTCTTGGACATGGCAAGATCTAAGATAAGTGGCCAACCTCCTGGAGAGAGTGATGTGCATGGACCGGGTGAGTAGGGATGCAGCTCTGTGGACCGCTCGTCGGGCCTGATAGGTGGTTGTGTCACATCCTTCTCAAAGGAACCATATGTGAGACTCTCGCGTCATACTGCTCCGTCCTGGAATCTGGACCCCCCTTTCCTTTGACCAACGGGTCCTCGAACCTACAAAGAATGAATGAATTCATTGATTCAAGGTAGCTTTAGCCATTGATTGAAGCGGAAGAAGCTAGTCGCCAAAAGCGAAGCGATCTTTCGGGCCAGGAAGAAGGCCTTTTTTCTGGCGTGCAAGCTACCGCAAAATGAATGAAGGAAGAAGGCCTCCACATTAAAAAGACTAAAGAGGCATGGAAGGCCGACTAAAAGACTAGGACTACAATACAAGTAATGAGCGATAGCAAAGCCAAGCCTTCAGTTTTTGAAAGCCCTATAACTAGCTATCCTATAGCAAACAACTAACGCAAGCCTACTCAACTAATCTCATATAAACGGCTGTTCGCAACTTAACCAATAGAAAAAGACAACTACTTATTAAATTAAATGTAGTTGAGTGCTCCGTCCTTGTTCGGGTCTTGACCGGGTCCGAGCTTCCCATGCTCTATGCTGTTTGGGAACTCCGTAAGGGTCTTACCACCATCTTGATTTACTATATTTGAATTTGAGTCTTTGGGGTACTTTGGGATTATATTCAACGCCAAAGATTTGTGCTTGTGGGCTAGGGTGAATATAGCAGACCAGCGAATCTGGTGGTCGATAATCATTCGGACTTGGCAAAGGTTGTCGCGGTACCTGTAGTAGGATAGAGCACTTATCGTGATGCCCGCGGACCGATTTACTATATCTCTGTCACTGACGTTCGTCAAAGAGGCTACGTGGATTGGCCTGGGTCTTCTTCGGCTAATGAGACCTCGATCCCGAAGCCTTCTAAGTATCTTTTTGATAGGCGACTCTATCTGTATAGGGGAATTCACTGCTGAAAGATCCCGCCAAGTGTCCCCCTCCTTCCCCCATCACCTTCTAACCTGCGGGAGTATACAATGAAACCTTGCTCATGCCTGACCGTGAGATTGCCTGTTGAAACGTCCAATGGGACGTTGCTCCGACCTGAGCTATGCAAGAATGAGATCCCCTTCGATTCTTGCCGGATGTGCTTGACGGCGCCCATAATACGCTAACTGGGGGATTTCTTACTCCATATGTTCCAAGAGTCTCCCCTAGTTGAACAACGTCCAGTAGATGACCTCTTCCGCTCATCCCCTTTGTCAGCTCTTTTATCGGGATACTAAAACTTGGGTCCCTAAACTTGGAATGGATGGCGGAGAGTAGGTGGCAAACAGTTATATGGATATGGTGCTTTACCCGTAGATGCTTCTCCAGCTCTCACAAGAATTGTATGGGGGTCATCCCCTGAGGGCCTTCCCGAATGACCATACCGTGGAATTCTACCGTACGCCGTGCAGCTATGGTTGTTGATTCTGCAGAGCCCACCCAAAGGTTCAGGCCGGATTGTTGGAAGTGGGTGATACATTTTTGAATTTCTATGAGAAGCTTTACGGCACACCCCCCACAAGCACCCCTCATGAAGGGCGGAACCAAAAAAGGCCTTTTGTTTTCCCCCTTTCAGCGGCCCTTGTTGTTTTCCTTAACAAGCCCTCGAGCCTCCTTTCAGCCGCTTGCTCATAGAAGCCGCCGGGTTGACCCCAAAGGCCGAATTCTATGGTAGAGAAGGCTTTAATAAGAATTTGGCCAGGAGAGACCTTATTAAATATTGCAAAAGAAGGGGCCCACAGATAGAGCTGGGCGAGGAGGTGATACTAGTTATCAGGTCAGAGAGACGTGATCTAAGACTTAAGCCGGCAAAGCGTAGAGGGCTCCAATCAAGCAAGATGAATATCCCATTGAAGAGGAAGGTTATAAAGAACTGCCAGGGCTTATCCAGAACTAGAATCATGTAGATGAATTAGGTTATGATATGGAAGAAGGGGCAGAAGGAGGATCTCTTTCTCAACATTCAGCACCTCTGTGACCCAAGGCATATGACTTATCGTATACATCTTCATCAAGACCAAAGAAGGTGATTGCCATGTGAATTCGTTCCCATGGTTCGATCTTTCCATGTAAAACATGGCGTGTTTGAATGATGATCACTTTTACGTGAGAAAGGTGGACCACCCTCTAAGCCTAAGTATTCCTCAATGACCGATAGCGAAGTATTCCTCAAGAACCCCCATCAGGTAGTGAAATAGAGATCCTGAGATCCGATGTGAACAATCAGTCGAAGGAGCAGAGCGTGGGCGCACTCACTCTAATTGCGTACCTTTCGCATGATGGGTCAGCGAGGAAATGGGAACAGCAGCTTAAGCCATTAGGTGTAGGCGCTTTCCAGAGGTGGAAGATTCTAGTTCTTCCTATTTGACCCAAAACCGATCAATCTAGCCATGAGCAGGTTGAAGAGAGCTCTAACAGGCCTTGGAGGACCGAACCCACGTATGTGGCAAAATACGGGGATGACTTGTGGCTCGGGGTGAAAGGGCAACCAAGCTCGGATATAGCTTATTTTCCATGAAATCTATTTCAGTAGAGCGTATGATGTTGATGGCCCGAGGTAGAGCACTCAATGGGCTAGGGTGGCCTCCATTTTGCTTGACCAACCCCAAGGATACTCTGAATACAGGCCGTCTTTGTTTGTACAGACAGACTGATTGGGTGCTAAGATCCAAAGTTAAGAGGGAAACACCCCAGATCGTACGCTAAGGTCCCTAACCAAGAACTTAGTGGAAAAGAAAGTGATCGAGCGATGACAACCAGGAGGTGGGCTTGGAAGCAGCAATCCTTTGAAGAAAGCGTAATAGCTCACTGGTCTAGCTCCATGGCACCGAAAATGTCTTAGGGCTCAAGTGATTCCCCGAAGCGACGAGACCTTGAAAGCTGCTTTTTCAAGTGTCAGTAGCGGGACTTTCTGTCAATCGGGGAAGGTTTTTGGTGACAACACCTGGAGATATCAGATGTGAGAATGTTGCATAGTTGGTCAAACAAAGGATGATACAAATTGGTATCATCCGGGGATAGGCAAGCTCAACATCCTATATCAATGTGTGTCGATTTCCCGATAATGAAAAAGTGGCTTAGTTTGGAGCATCCAATGATTAGCTTAGCCCGGTAAGCCCACAAATGAAGTAGGAGAATCATAGTACCAGAATGACTCGCTCATTCACAATCAGACATTTTGACACTAGCCAGATTGTAGTACTACAGCAATGGGAAATTCCTCAAGTAGAAAATAGTATAAAAGTGGAAAAGGAAGTTTAATTCTCAAAGACTTATAAAGAAAGAAATCTAAAGCAAAATACTCTACCTCGTATGGGCTATCATGCTGATGATCGTATAGGCGCCATCTTAGATAGTATAGGTGAATTGTATGTGTAAGGCTTGTGCATCCATGGGGTTTAGTGATTGAGATCTGATGTCGCTGGACATTGAATTGACTAAACCATGCTAGTGGGCCTATCTTTCTCTTCAAGAAGATTCAAGGGAGAGAACCACACCTTATGAAGAGAGTGATGAGACCACTCCGAGAACGAGACACTCTTGGTCCTATTTATTATGGCCAAAAAGATGGTTCCAACGGGTTTTCCTAAAGATCAATCCCTTTTCGGAGCGAAACTTCCATCTTGGAGGAAGGAACATGATTCGCAGTGGGCACAGCAAGCAACAAGGCATGAGCTAATTATTCAACAAAGCAAAGAAAAGGTATTCGCACCGGCAACTCAAAAAACTAGATTTGATCACTAAGAGCTGGCAACAAGGGTAGGAGCTTTTTAGACCGAGGCTGGGGGTTTGCAAAAAAAATATTTATAGAAATCAGAATGAAATAGTCCATTCCCTAAACGGAATAGACAGAAATGATAGAAGTCAACCGATGGAAGTCGAAACTGTCACATTATTACAGCCCAAAAACAAGGTATAGATTACATTGGATTCATTCATTCCTATATCTTTCAATCGGTCTCAAGTCTGAGGTCATGGCATCCTTGCTTGAAAGAGTTCCTCTCCTCTGGCCCTGGCCTAGTAGCTCGGGTCGGGCATGCCCTTGATTCTTTTCTTTCTCGTCTACGAAGCTGGTCGCCTCTGTCCATTTCTTGAGATAATAATGTTAGATTTTGTTTTCAGGCTGAGGGACCCATGTTTACTAGGTGAACCCCTTTGAGGCGGTAAATGAAATTGAGGGTCCACACGATCCTGAAAAAGATGCGGACTGGCGAGAGCCTTTTATATTATAGAATATCTTAGAAACGGGAGGTTGCCCGATGAAGCTTCCAATAGGGTGGAGATAAAGAGGAGTGTTGTTCGATATGCTTACATCAGCAACACCCTCAACCAGAGATCCATTAATCATCTCTTCCTAATCTGGCTCTCGCATAAACATAAAGAAGCTCGGCAAGTTATGGAAGAGGTAGATGCCGGCGTGTGTGGTGCTCATCAGTGAGGGCCTAAACTAGAATATTTAATATTATAGTAAAGATAACAGAAATGGCTTACTACTGGTTGGAAAGGGAAGGATAGGTCAATAGGTTCCAATGAGTGCTTCAACTATCCATTGAAAGATTTTTCAGCAAAAGCTAAAGTCCACACTACTTCTCTTCTCATTCGGCAACGCAAAGGCAAAGCGGAAAGCTGGCAGAAAAACAGCAAGGGTGGTAGGAGAGAAATGAATTGCATTCCCGATTCATACTATTAAGGATTTGAAAGCATTGCTCTCTTGTCTCTTCTATGGTCCGTTTAGTCACTCGAAATTGAAAGTCACATCAGGGGGAGCAAGTAAGCATATATAAGTAGCTGTTTAGTGTATAAGCAATTCTTTAGTGGCCGCAGGCAGGCCCCTCAGTGTAAATGGCGGTGAAAGTTGGCTGAAGAAGATGACGTTACGAGGCGTTCAGAACCAGCCATCGAAGTGAATGAATTTGAAAGAACGAAGAAGTAAGGAAATGATACAGCTCTCTCTTGAACTATTTCATAAGCAGATCCTCCCCTCCACACCAATCATGAGTTTTTACGCGTTGTGTAGATAAGATCATGAAAAAAATGATCAGAATGGTACCCGAATCCATTTATGATCCCAAGTTGCTTCACTCTCTCGGCCATGCGAATGAGGTAGCCAAGATAACAAAGTAGATCTCGCCCAGTAGCACCTTCTTAGGCCGGTCACCGGGGTTGAAGCAACTTGCTAGTTCTATCACATGAAAGTTTAGAGTTCGATAGAGTGATCAGTCGTACTAGCTTGCGATTCGAAGGCTGAAATTCTGACATGGTACAGGTTATGAAAAAATTTAACCTGGAGGAGCAAAGTGGATGAGTGCGACACTAAGGCCGTTTCTAGATTTTTTGAAGTAGTAGGCAATTGGTTTTGTTTTAACGTCGAGCTTTCAACAGGTTTTGATACATATAGTTTCTAGAACTGAATAGGCTGTAGGGGCACTAAGAATCTCAATACTACCAACTGAATGGATAATAACTGGTAATGAAATTGGATCCATGGGAACAGGCTCAAAATTGCTTACTCACGGACTAGCCCTATAATCTGTTGACCTAGAACCAACTCTCCCTACTACTACCTTATTCGATAGAGCAGGAGATACTCCTACCCCTTTGAAAGACTTCTTCAAAATAGGCTTGCTACAGGTATTTTAAAAAGCTTGATAAGAGCTAACTATAAATACATATCTAACTGGCTTTCTTCAAATCAAAGTCTTTCTCACAGGATAGATTGTGCCCTATTCCCCACTACCTACTTAAATTGAAATAGTAAATTTTGATTGCTCACAGTCAAAGGAAAAAGGCCTCCAATGTTGTATTCTATACTATGCACTAACATAAACTTAGCACACATCACAGGCCTGCCATCGAAAGCTTTATTCCGCCCTTGAAAAGCTCTATCTCTACTTTATCCCTCGCTTGCTTTCCCGTTTCTACTGTAAAGAAAGGTTTTAAAATGAACTCTCTTTTAAGAGATGGCTTTCAAATTCCCTTTCATATGAAAAACTTTCTTAACTTAAAAAGTCTTTATGGAAACATATTTCCTTTGCCTTAAACAAAGAGAGCCCTCGCCTTGTATGGACCGCCATAGAAAAATCTTCTTGGTAAAAATGATATTTAAGCAATAAGCTATCTAGTAACCTCACTAGGAAATATGCAAAAATACCCTAATATGATACGCTAAAGATTCATAAATGAAGGAAATCATTGCCAAGAGCAAAGATGCACTGGAGGGAATCTGGGGCATAGAGCAAATCAGAGAGTATAGTATGTATTTTGGAAGACATTTTTTTTGCCACCTAGAGCGGTGGATGAAAGATTGAATGCCAGAATGACCCAGTATCGAATACTAGTAATAATATCAGCAAAAGAACATTCTCCCATGCTTCCAGACATGCTGAGCTCAAAAAATTCTTTTGCAGTAAAAAAAGGGGAATCGATTCGGTTAAAGATGAGATCAGTAAATAGAAAACAACTAATATTTCATCTTTGTTTGTGAGATAAAAAATTTCTTACTATACTAAAGGGGTGTCTTTAGAGTATACTAAATTAGTATAGCTATCCTTCCTCCGGCACAGCAAGGCAGTATCCCGAAACGCTATATAATTCCTTTATACTCTTTTTTTTTCTTTCTTGTCTGTGCATAACTGTATGTTTGATAAGTGCTTGTGTGTTATTAATGTGAAGCATTCTTTCCTTATGTTGAGCATTACTCTTCTCGGGTTTTTACACAAATATGTGTGTTTTTATGTTACTCTTGTGCAGATAGGGTTGTGAGGCCGAGTACGAAGGAAAGAAGCCAATGTGGATCATAATGCACCGATTTTTGGAGGAAATCTTGCTAAGGTTCAAACGCGAAGACATAGATCGGGTGCGAGATGCTAGAGTGTGTGCCAACCTCCTCGTATTTGAGTTAGCACAACCATTTAGAGGGGCACATGGGCAGTCAGACTCAAGCATTCTGACTTATGCACATAGAACAAGATCTCCACCAACTTGTCCATCATTAAAGAAGCAAAGCGATCCACGACATGAACGTGTGCCTGTTTGCGTCACCTCGATGAAAGTATGGACTCAAGAAGTATTTTAGGCCAGGTACTATAGCAGAACACTATAGCGAAAGTAGTGTAGTAGCACTGTTGACAGCCGACCGAGAAAACAGGAATTCAAAGAATCCACACAGGCGTGTGGAAATTTCACATGGGCGTGTGTAAAATCCACAGGCCTGTGTGGTCGCCCGATTCCAGCCCTATTTAAAGCCGATTCAACCCCGATTTCAGCATTCTTTTGTCCATCTTTTCCCCAACTTGAGAGAGGGTTTCGGCTAGGATTTTGAGAGGTATTGCCTAAGGTTTTGGAGAGGTTCTATGGCTCTGACATCATCATTCCTTAGGAAGAAGGTTGATAGGGCAGCTTCCGTCGAGGCGTATCCTATACCGGACAAGGGAATCTTTGGATGACAAGTAGAGGACATTCCACATGACCATTAACACGACTATCGAGGGGGGGTTTCTATGGATTCGTTGCTTTTACATTCTATTACTTTGATTGTACTTAGCTCCATTGAGAGCTAAACCCCTAGTGGGTACTTGGGTATTTGTGAACCCTAGGATGTATTTGTTTAATTGAATCTCTTTATTATGCTTTCAATTAATTGATGTTTATTGTGAGTTCCAACCTTGAATGCTTGATTGTATGAACATTTCCCTTAGAGGGACACTAGGGTTGAGAGTTCTTGTTGGTAACCTTGTGAGTGAGTGACACACCACGAGCGTTAGACAAAGCTAGGTTGCAGAGGGTTGAGAGGATGAGTCGAGAGGTACAGGAGCATCCCCTTTCCCCTCTGATGTGATAGATTCTAAGAAATGGCCCTCCGCTGGGGCTTACTTGCATGTGCAACGGAGTGAAGTGTTGAGATGATCTTAGTATCTAGGGCTTAATTCTGGTTAAGGACCTTCCACCTGGACCAAAGGGTTAGATTTATAATTAGGAAGAGATTTATCACTTGGAATCCCTAGAGCTCATTGCAACTCTATGCGAGTGCGAGGTTGAGAGGTTATCCAATCTCTCCTCCGGAACATGTATAGAGTTAGGCATAGTTGACCTTAGATTTGGGACTATGTATTTATGGATTTCCGTAACTCACCATTGCATTGATTAGGAAGCATAATAGAGGGTTCTTGCACTTGAAACGATTGTCCTAGGCAGAGCATTATCCGAGTACCCCATCTTTATGAATTACCTTACCTCACTCTTTACTCATACTCTCTTACTTGTTGTTTTTACTTTTGAGAATTGAATCATTATCACATTTATCACTACTGATCTTTCACATAGCTAAGAAGCGGAATAAGTGTTTTTATTCCCTATTCCCTGTGGATTCGATACCCGCTCATCCGGGATTATTACTTCGACAAACCCGTGCACTTGCGGGATATACGCAAGGGGACCTTGTCAATGTTATTCAATAGACCAATAGAAAATTCCAATGGAGCTAAGTACAATCAAAGTAATAGAATATAAAAGTAATGAATCCATAGAGACACCGCCTCGATAGTCGTGTCGATGGTCTTGTGGAAAGTCCTCTACTCGTCGTCCAAAGATTCCCTTGTCCGGTATAGGATACGCCTAGATGGAAGCTCCCCTACCAACTTTCTTCCTAAGGAATGGCGATGTCGGAGCCATAGAACCTCTCCAAAACCCTAGCCAATACCTCTCAAAACCCTAGCCGAAACCCTCTCTCAAGTTGGGGAAAAGATGGAGAAAAGAATACTAAAATCATGGCTGAATAGGCTTTAAATAGGGCTGGAATCGGGCGACCACACGGGCCTGTGGATTTTTCACACGGCCATGTGGAATTTCCACACGGTCATGTATAATTTCAACATGCCCGTGTGGATTCTCTGAATTCCAGTTTTCTCAGCCGGTTGTGAACAGTGCTGCTACACTACTTTCACTACAGTGTTCCGCTACAGTACCTGGCCTAAAATACTTCCCGAGTCCATACTTTCATCGAGGTGATACAAACAGGCACACGTTCACGTCGTGGATGGCTTTGCTTCTTTAATGACGGACAAGTTGGTGGAGATCTTGTTCTATGTGCATAACTCGGAATGCTTGAGTGTGACTGCCCTTGTGCCCCTCCAAATGGTTGTGCTAACTCAAATATGAGGAGGTTGGCACACACTCTAGCATCTCGCACCAGACCTATGTCTTCGCGTTTGAACCTTAGCAAGATTTTCTCCGAAATCGGTACATTATGATCCACATTGGCTTCTTTCCTTCATACTCGGCCTCACAACCCCTACCCTGCATCGAAGGTAACATAAAAAAACATACATGTTAGTGTAAAACCCAAGAAGAGTAATGCTCAACATAAGGAAAGAATGCTTCGCATTCATATCACACAAGCACTTATCAGAGAGATATATCGATTCTTCTAGATAAAAAGATTTTTTCCAAGAAAAAACCAGCAGCCAAGGAAGAAATCGATGGGAGGGGGTTGATTGTACTCCTTGCTTAAAACACGTTCCATCAGAGCCCCTGTTGAGATTATCCCTATTTTCAATGACGGAGTGTGAAATGCTGGATGATTGGATTGATTTACAACTCACTCTGATGATCACTCTAACTTTTGCTATGTAGTTCTCGATTCCTTCTTTGGTTAGATGACCAACCTCTTGGATCCCCACTCCAGAAAAGAAAAGCGACAAACACCTCTACCTATTGTATCCTTAGTTGATTCTACGATCCCATTGGGGTCCTATAAAAGAATTACTTCTCCCATTCCAGCGGATGATCCTATACAGTTCGTATATCTATTTCGTCATTCGATCACGAAAACAGTGATTCTTGAATGGGGAAAAATCATTGCGATGAAGGAGATTGCGGTAGAAGAAAGAACTCATCGATCGAGCTTTTCCAATCAGAATTGGTTTTAGTCGATCGGGCGAGTGGGCAAATACCCTGCTAGTGGGACTAGTTTATGGATTGAACAAGAATAGTACGCCTTTGTTCCGACTAGGCTGGATTCCTTTCCTTACTTACAACTAAGCGGTTAGAGTATTAAAAAAAAAGTAAATATCTTATAGCTAGAAAAGTTAAAATGCAATGTAGCAGTCAAAGTGATCTCAGCAAAGTACTATATTTCTTCGCTTCAAAATGGGCTTTCGAAGTTCTTGCTTTCTTTTGTTCTGCTCTAGTTCTGCTGAGTGGATCTGGTAGAAGGTCTAATGGATGAATCCTACAAGAAGTGGGAAGAGCTATCATGCTGTAGTGGATAAACTCGGTTTGTAGGGACTGAAGTGCTAGAGGCTCGAATGTGGCTCAGTCAATTTTGCGGATGATGTGGGACCCCTGTGTTCTTGAGGAAAGTTCTTCAAGTTGCTAGTTCTTCTACTCTTGAGACAAGTGCTCTTAGCTTCCGATAGTTAGTTTATGGCTTCTTTTCTTAGTCGGAAGAATTCCAAGGCTTTGCTTGACTCGCATTCATTCTCTACAGAGTACTCTTTTTGAGCTTTGAATCTCTTTCTTGAACTTTAGAATGAAAAACAAAGAAAAGAAAGGAGAAGAAGAACAACGACAGCCTTACCAAAGAAATAGTTGTAGCAAAGGTCGTGAGACCGAAGAAAGAAAGCTTAAGTTGAGTAAGTACCCTTGGTGGGGATGTACTTTACTGGCGATACCAACCTTTGGTGGAGAACTAGGTAGGTTGATGATGCTCAGGCTGGTTGGACTACCTTCGGCTCGTGGGATGAGTTTCTGAAGGTGTTGTCATAAGTGCTTGAGTAGACATATTTTTATATATGTTTTACATACATTGAGCATCAATTTTACTGTGATTTATGTCTCATATTGTGTATTTGGTGTTCTTTTATGCATATAGGTTGTGAATGCCTTGAAGACTAAAAAGGAAGCAAAGATAGGCTATAAAGACACAATGTTGGGAGTTCTTGTTCAATTCAAGGACCAAGACACAAGAGCAATTCATAAACGTGGAGATGTGTGCCAACTTCCAAGAAGATTCAAGTTAATTCACTATTTGGAAGGGCACAAAGGCAGCCACATTTTCATATTCCTTCTCTTTGTGAAGATTGCAAGACCTCTCAAAGATACATCGATGAAGAAAAGTTTTATAGCCTATCACATGGACGTGTGCCCGGACATGTGGCCTTAAGAGAAGAGTGTTCGGGTTGTTTTTTGTGAAAAGTACTGTAGCAATTTTCAGTGTGGCAGTGATGTAGCAAAGTTACTGTTCACCCGGCCGTGTGGAAATTCCGCGCGCCCGCGTGGAATTTCTTGCAGCCCACGCAGGCGCATGGAAAATCCACACTGGCTCGTGAGGGCAGGTGACAGACGCGATCTAAGGCCTATAAATAGCCGTTTTGCCCTATTCTTTATCATCTTTTGTGCTGCTCTTGAGGGGTGAGATGGCTAGGGTTTGGAGAGGAGGTCTTTGCGTCTTTGGAGATGCTTCGTCACCAACTTTGATCGATTCCTCCTCCGCCATAGCATCAAGGAAGCCACAGGTGAACCTAGCTTCGGAGTGGGTCCTTTAAGACGTCGAAGCTCTCCATCAAGGCCATCAGTTCATATATAAGGGGGTTTATTTCTATGGTTTTAATGTACTTTCATTCATTGATGGTGTGTTTTGTATGTTGCTCCATGGAGAGCTAAAACCCTAGAGGGTATTTGGGCTTGTGAACCCTATGATTCTCATCTTTTGTGGATTCGCTTAATGTGTCTATTTAATCCGAGTTTGATTAAGTTTTAATCTTGTATTCTCATTGCTTGCTTGTTTAATTAATCCTTGTTGTTGATTGGATTTGCATGATTTGTTACTTTGATGTGAGAGAGGTCTCCATTAGAGTTAGAACTTCAAGGTTAAAGAGTGTTGAGAGGGTGAGTCATGAGATAGTGGAGTGTCCCCTCTCCCTTCCGATTGAGTGTATTCTATCTTCGTTCCCTAACTCTATGCAACCATATTTGGTGTGAGGTATGAGATTGAGAGATTTCTCCACCGGGACCTTGTAGGGGGTTAGGATCCTTCGTCGGGAATTAGGGTTGGATCAATCTTTAGGAATCGGATACACATCTTGGAATCCCTAGAGTGCTTTGTAGTCATATGTGGTGTGAGGTGTTGAGATTGAGCGATTTCTCCACCGGGACCTCGTAGGGGACTAGTATCGGTGATCGGGAGGCCGGATCCGATTATATTTGGATTTCCACGACTTAACTTACTCATCATAGAAACACTTTGCTTATTCGGTACCTAATACCTGAATCCTAGGGGGAGCATTGCCCGAATACCCCAGTTTTACTGATTGAGATCTCCATCCATTTAACCCTTGCATATTCGTCTCAGGTATTCAATTCTTCGCACATTAGATGACCACACCTTTCCATTTATTATTAGGTTAGAAAGCAGAGAAAAAGTTAGTACTAGTAGCCCTGTTCCCTGTGGATAAAAAGTTCTACCTGATTTGTGGAGGAGAGCCGACCCATGAATAGCTATCAACCGACATTGAGGGAGAGTACCATAAGTTTATAAGGGGGGACCCCCCTTTCAGCCTCCTTATATCCTTTTTACTACAGGCCGTTTTCATTCGAGCTACTGTAGTTGAATGATCAACCCTCTTAGTAGGAGCTCCCCTAGGCAGAATTTTAGAGAAAAAGACAAATGCAGTCAAAAGCTCTCAGTTGTAGACCTTAGCTTGAGGGCTAGAAAGGCAAATGAGGTTAGTGGCTAACCACAAAGAAGAGGAGAGCGCGAGATTAACTGAGAGCCTTGGATGTAGTTGGCGAAGGATAAGCCCCTGTCATTGGCTAAATGAACCATGATCCGGCGCCAAGAGCAAGGCCAACCAAGATAGTACACTCACTTCGCAGGCTAAGACTACCATCAGGCACGCCTTCCATGCATATAGGAGTTGCAGAATCTCTTCCTATGACAACATTTGACAAATAGCATGTAGAGAAGTCTCCTTTCAGAGAAGGACTCAGTGCCTGTTCAAAGCAACTCATCAACATTTCTACAGTGGACATTAGGATATATATATATTATGCTACCAACAACCACCTTTCACTGAGTTCAGTCAGTCATAGTTGAAGCATCATTCAAACAAAATCAGTACCATGTATTGATTGAACTAAAAATAGGAAGTTCACATGTTCAATAACTAAACTAGGAACTATTTTCACTATGAAACTCTACTTATTGGATTGGAACATTCACTAGACAAGGAACTTCCATTCTGGATGCTACGAACTAGACTAAGAGCTGCATTATTACGTTAATAATGCTCAAAGTGGATTTTTTATGGTCCTTCCCCGAGGGAGGAAATTGGGTTTATTTAATAATAATAATATATATAGAAGAGAGTGGTTAGGAGAGAGAATCAATCTTTAGTAGTACACCCTGTTCACCAGGTTCTACCACTGCAGGGCTCAATCATAGTTCAAATTTGAGTTTGATCCCGGCTCAGAAGGAACGTTAGCTATATGCTTAACACAAGCAGGTCGAACGTGATTTTCAGGGAGATGAGCAGAAGGAAAAGAGGCTCAACGCTAAAGTAGTCTCGCCTTGCTTCAAAATGTAAGGACGCTCGCGTTGGCAAAGATTTTCAGCCTCCATTTACTGGAATCAGAATAGTTGAGAACAAAGTGGCGAATGGGTGTGTAACGCGTGGGAATCTGCCGAACAGTACGGGCCAAATCCTGAATCAAGCTCAAAAGCACTGTTTGATGAGCCTGTATAGTATTAGGTAGTTGGTCATGTAAAGGCTGACCAAGCCAATGATGCTTAGCTGGTTTTTTCGGATGATCAGCCACACTGGGACTGAGACACGGCCCGGACTCCCACAGGGGGCAGCAGTGGGGAATCTTGGACAATGGGCGAAAGCCCAATCCAGCAATATCGCGTGAGTGAAGAAGGGCAATGCTATTTGTAAAGCTCTTTCGTCGAGTGCGCGATCATGACAGGACTCGAGGAAGAAGCCCGGCTAACTCCGTGCCAACAGCAATGGTAAGACGGGGAAGCAAGTGTTCTTCGGAATGACTGGACGTAAAGAGCACGTTGGCGGTGAATCAGGTTGAAAGTGAAAGTCACCAAAAACTGGTGGAATGCTATCAAAACCAATTCACTTGAATGAGAAAAAGGTGAGTAGAATTTCGTGTGTAGGGGTGAAATCCGTAGATCTACGAAGGAAGGCCAAAAGCGAAGGTAGCTCTTTGTGTCCCTACCGACGCTAGGGTGTGAAAGCATGGCGAGCGAACAGGATTAGATACCCTAGTAGTCCGTGCCGTAAACTATGAGTGTGCACCCTTGGTCTACGTGGATCAGGGGCCCAGCTAACGCGTGAAACACTCCGCCTAGAGAGTATGGTCACTAATAAGTGCTTGTGTGATAGGTATGCAAAACATTCTTTCCTTATGTTAAGCATTACCTTTCTCAGGTTTTTACACTAATATGTGTGTTTTTATGTTACTTTTATGCAGGTAAGATTGTGAGACCGATTATGAAGGAAAGAAGCCAATGTGGATCATAATACACCTATTTTGGAGGAAATCTTGCTAAGGTTCAAACGCGAAGACATAGGTCGGGTGTGAGATCCTAGAGTGATTGCCAACCTCCTCGTATTTGAGTTAGCACAACCATTTGGAGGGGCACAAGGGCAGTCATACTCAAGCATTCCGACTAATGCATATAGAACAAGATCTCCACCAACTTTTCCATCATTGAAGAAGCAAAGCGATCCACGACGTGAATGTATGCCCGTTTGTGTTACCTCAATAAAAGTATGGATTCGGGAAGTATTTCAGGCCGGATAATGTAGCAGAGCACTGTAGCAACACAGTGGCAAAGTATTGTAGCAGTACTATTCACAGTCGGCCGAGGAAACTGCAGAACAGAGAATCCACAGGGCGTGTGAAAATTCCACACGCCCGTGTAAAAAATCCACAGGGGCATCCACAGGGGAGTGTGGATCCCCGAATCCACCCCTATTTGAAGCCGATTCAGCCCTGATTTCAGGATTCTTTTCTCGATCTTATCCCCAACTTGAGAGAGGGTTTCGGCTAGGCTTTTGAGAGGTATTGGCTAGGGTTTTGGAGAGGTTCTATGGGTCTGACATTGTCATCTCTTTGGAAGAAGGTTGGTAGGGGAGCTTCCATCGAGGCAAATCCTATACAGGACAAGGGGATCTTTGGACGGCGATTAGTGGACTTTCCACAAGACCATCGACATGACTATCGAGGGGGTTTTCTATGGACTCATTGCTTTTACATTCTATTTCTTTGATTGTGCTTACCTCCATGGAGAGCTAAACCCCTAGTGGGTACTTGGGTATTTGTGAACCCTAGGATGTATTCATTTCTTTGAATCTCTTTATTATGCTTTCTATGCGAGTGCGAGGTTGAGAGGTTATTCAATCTCTCCTCTGGGACATGTATAGAGTTAGGCATAGTTGACCTTAGATTTGGGACTATGTAATTAAGGATTTCCATGACTCACTTGTATTGATTAGGAAGCATAATAGAGGGTTCTTGCACTTGAAATGATTGTTCTAGGCGGAGCAATATCCAGGTACCCCATCTTTATCGATTGCCTTACCTTCTCCTTTACTTGTGCTCTCTTACTTGTTGTTTTTACTTTTGAGAATTGAATCATTGTCACACATATCACTATTCATCTTTCACATAGCTAAGAAGCGAATTAAGTGTTTTTAGTCCCTACTCCCTGTGGATATGATACCCGCTCATCCGGGATTATTACTTCGACAAACCCGTGCACTTGCGGGATATACGCAAGGGGACCTTGTCAAGTTTTTGGCTCCGTTGCCGGGGAGTAGGCATTTAGAGATACTTTGCACTTTGTTTTTTTAGCTATTTCACTGTACATTCTATTTCATACCTTCTTATTCTATCATCATTCTGATTTTTTTTTCTTTCTTTTGGGCTCCAGGTTATGACCCGAGGGAACCCCTTAATATTGATTGAAGGAGATCCCGATCTTGAATGTATACTTAGAAGAAAAGGGAAAGAGCCTATGCAAGAACAGTCTAATCTAGCTGATTTGGAAGTGGAAGAATTTGAAAATATGGCGGAACAGAATGAGCAACAGTGAACATTATCTGATTATGCTAGACCTTCAGTGTTGGGGACACAATCGAGTATTGTGCGTCCCCCGATCACAGCTCAGAACTTCGAGCTGAAGCTGGCATTCATCCACATGTTACAGCAATCCGCACAATTCAATGGTTTGGCTGATGAGGATCCAAACAGTCATATAGACAGTTTTCTTGAGGTGTGTGATATTCTAAAGATAAACGGGGTAATAGATGATGCCATCAAGTTACGACCCTTCCCATTTTCTCTAAAGGGGAGAGCGAAGCAGTGGCTAAGCTCATTACCTAGAGCATCAATTACCACATGGGAGGAGATGGTAGAAGCATTTCTTGCCTGTTATTTCCCTCCCGAAAAATCAGTGAAGCTTAGGAATGAGATCTCATCCTTTGTTCAGTTGGAATTGGAGTCTCTATTTGAGACATGGGAAAGGTTCAAGGAGCTCCTGAGAAAGTGCCCGGAACACTGATTTCCAGAGTGGATGATTGTTTAGACCTTTTACAAAGGTTTGAACCCGAGTACAGGGCAATTCTTGGATGCAGCAACTAGAGGTACCTTAGGTAGCAAGACCACCGATGAGGCCCGTCAGTTAATTGAAGAAATGGGGTTAAACAGCTACCAATGGAATGTTAGGGAGAAGAAAAAGGTGGCCGGTCTCCATGAGATAGATGTAGTAACTTTATTGCTAGCTCAAGTGGAAAATTTGAGTAAGAAGTTAGATCTTCTAACTTCAAATAGAGTAGTGGCCTTGATTAATTGCACTAGGTGTGGCAGAGTACATGCTCCCTCCGATTACCAGATCTCTATTGGTTATGTATCTTCGGTGGAGAACGTTGATTTTGTAGGTAATGGCATGAGACCTCAGGGAAACCCATATAGTAATACCTACAATCCTGGTTGGAAGAATCATCCCAATTTCTCATGGAACAATCAAGGTCCACCAAAGGCCATAGGGTCACCGGGTTTCCAACAACAACAACAAGCTCCACATGTGGAAAATAGAGTTTCAGGTTTGGAAACCTGAATGAATGATTTAGAGAAGGCCTTAACTAGATTTGTGCAATCTGCAAATACAAGGTTTAAATCAGTTGAGCCCACACTTCGCAACCACACCACCTCTTTATATAACCTTGAAAATCAGGTGGGACAAATTGCGAAGTCTCACTCTGAAAGGCCACATAAAAGCTTGCCAAGTAATACAGAGACCAACCTTAGAGAGCAAGTGAAGGCGATCACTTTGAGAAGTGGTCATGAGGTTGATGGTAAGATTCCGAGTTAGATGCCAGAAGAACACGCACCCAAGGTTATAGAGGTAAAGGAGGGAACAAGCAAAGACAAGGAGGTGGCACCCCCACCTTTCAAGCCAAGAATCCCTTATCCCTCTAGATTGAAGAATGACCAAGGGGATGAATAGTAAAAGAAGTTCCTGAGTTTGTCCAAGAAACTCCACATCAATATTCCTTTTGTTGAGGAATTGGCCTAAATGCCTAAGTATACGAAGTTCTTGAAAGACTTGTTGACCAACAAGAGGAAGTTGGAGGAGAGTGCTTCGGTGATTCTAGATGCTTCATGCTTGGTAGTGTTGCAAAGGAACATGCCGAACAAGAAGAAAGACCCAGGAAGCTTTATCATTCCATGTAGCAATGTCAATATGGGTGAAGAAATGGCATTGGTGGACACAGGGGCCAGCATCAACGTCATGCCATACACCTTCTTCCGAAAGTTAGGCTTGGGCGAGCCGAGGCCCACTCGGATGACTTTGCAATTGGCGGACCGAACGGTGAGACATCCGAGGGGTATCATCGAAGATGTACTTGTCAAGGTTGAGAAGTATATATTTCCTATAGACTTTATGGTGCTAGACATCGATGAGGATGCGGATGTACCCTTAATACTTGGGAGGTCGTTCTTACGGATTTCCAAGGAATTGATTGACATGGACGATGGAGAGCTAAGTTTTAGAGTTGGAGATGACAAGCTCACCTACCGCATTGCTGAAGCCATGCGGCATTCTCTTGATTTTGATGACACTTTATATTTTCTACAAACTAATGATGAGATTGTTGATAAATACATGCAGGAAATGTTCAATCCGGACCTCTACGAGGGTTTGTTCGACCAAGAGGAGGATTATGAAGAAGTAATGATGCTTGGTTCGACGGAACGGAAGAAGTACCATCTACCCTGGGGATCTCGAAGAAGGTGCTCCGGAAAATGAAGAGGGCTAGGAGACACCACTGGAAATGCTCCAAGGCTGTTAGAAATGTACGCGAACCAAAAAAGGTGGATGAACCATTGCTAGGTGGCCCCAAGCCCGATAATACACCCTCTACCTTCAAGAGATTGTGCTCATCATGCTTCCAAGTCATGGGTAAGAGGGCAACATTCATCTATGAGCCCCCGTGAGGTAAGACAAGGTACGTCAAGTTTAGTGACGTTAAACAAGCCCTTCTTGGGAGGGAACCAAAGTGTTTCCTATTTTTCTTAGTCGAATAATGTAGTGTTTGCATGAATAAATTGTTGAGTGTTGTTGTCTTGATTTTTAGATGCTAGTGTCGTAATTTTATTTTAGGTTTTGAGGATTCATCGTGTGTTTTCATGTGGATTTGGCGAAGTTGGGTCGTTTGAGGTTTACTTCATGTTTTTCACTGGTAAAACTTGCATAATAGGGCAAGCTCTGAGTGTGTAAACATGTTCAAAAAATTTCTACAGAGCCTTCAAATTTTTCTAAGGCATCCAGAGAATATGCATGGGCGTGTGGTATTTCCACATGCCTGTGGATTTGCACTACGAGCTCATCCAGAGATGGCGCAGGGGCGTGCGGCTGCCCCTGTGAATGACCATGCGAATATCAAACGTCCGTGGGTAATTTCCGCATGGGCGTGTGATTTCCTGTAGAGTTTGGTAGATTATCCCGAGAGCGCACATGGGCGTGAACTCGCCCCTGTTGGCGACCTTGTAAACTTTGCACGGGCGTGGATAATTTCCGCACGCCCGTGCAAATCTCTGCAGAGGAGCTCTCTCCATCCCAAGAAGGCACAGGGGCGTGCATTTGCCCCAATGAATTGGACCTATGAATGTCCACGCCCGTGCGGCATTTCTACACGGGCGTGCAGAACACTTAGGAATTTTCTCGGATGTCTAGAGAAGTCAGAGGGGCGTATGGCTGCCCCTGTGGGTCGGGCGCACGGGCGTGGATATTTTCCACACGCCCGTGTTAGAGAATTCAGACTCGAAAGGGCATTTTCCTGAGAGCGCACAGCGGCGTGCACCTGCCCCTGTGCAGTTTTCCTATAGAGACGCACGGGTGTGGATAATTTCTGCACGCCCGTGGGAATGCGCAGAATTCCAAGAGACGCGAATTTTTCTTTAAAAAATCCTTGCGATTTCTCTTCCTCTTCATCTTGAACCACCTAAAAACCGCTCCTTATTAATTTCCCGGCCGTTGATCATTCTGTTACGGGGATTTCAAGCATTTTTTCACACCGAGTTCAAGGTTTTCATATCTATCATTTTCTTTTCTTTCGGTGAATCTTTAATCCCTCATCTAATTTCCATTTCTTGTTTTATTAAATTGAATGACTTGAGTTGTGTTAAATTTTGATTTAAAAGGGTCTATGCATGTTCAGAGGTCATTTTAACAGGGTGTTACATTGTATTTTTTTTTTAAAAAATAGAAATGCTATCGTACGGTTTTTCACGCCCTGCAGATCCACACAGGCGTGGATAATTTCCACAATCCCGTGTGGAATTCTGTAGTATTCTATAACTGAGCGTCTTTGATCATCTCTTCACTATTGGTTACAGGCATGGCACCGCACGTGAAGAAGCAAGAGGTAAGCGCCCTAAGGAACCTTCACCCGAGTTGGCACACATTGCATTTTCGGATCCCGAGCATCAAGCTCGCTTCGAGCGACTATCAGGGCTTAGGTTTGGCCAATCCCTTTTCACGGACCTTAGTGTGTTAAATGGGGTCCAGCGGGGTGATGAGTTTGTTAGAGAGCTGGACTCACTGATGATTGTAGGTGGATGGCAGAGGCTGTTGTATATACAAGAGCCAGTTTTCCGACTGCTGACTTTGGAGGTGCTCGCGTCTTTTGAGTTTGTGGATGATATACAGTTTAGAGTGTTAGGTCATCAATTCCCCATGAGCATTTTTGAGCTTTCCATTCGCATAGGTTTGTACGACAAGGCATATATAGTAACAAAGGAGTATAGACATCTACCGATAGATTACCCGGGCACCTTGACCCCAAAGCAAGCCTATCAGGTATTGTGTGGACCGGGGCGGCATGAACCAGGTGTGTTCAAAGCCACATGCTTGTCTAGGCTGAGCTACAGGTATTTGTTTGTTGTTCTTAGCACGTCTGTGGATGGCCGTGGCAATAACACTAGTGTTTTGTCACGGCAGGTACTACTTTATTTATATTCCATGGTGAGGTCCATGCCCATTCATCTGGGGCACATTGTGGCGGAGTATATGCGATACCATGGCCAGAGTGGGAGAGTAGGAATATTATTTTGCTGGTCCTTACATTACTAGACTCATTCTGGGGATGGGGTTCGGAGCTGCTATACGTTATGCCGATAAGATAGTTCTTCCTTCTTCACTTGGACTCGATACGCTCAGGATGATAGAAGTGGTATGTAGATATGGTCCTGGAGCTTGCATTTTGGCGACACCCACCACTGAGAGCACCGAGGTTGGATGGGATGCAGCGGGAGATTCTACCCCAGCGTGGCCGAGACCCCAGGACAACCAGGTACCCTTTCAGGAGCCTATAATCGTATTGAGAGCCTCGAGAGCACCATGGGCATATTGCTGTCTGAGATCATCGAGATGTGGGCGATACAGTCAACCCAGTATGCCGATCTCATGTCTCATTTTGATTTTCTATGACAGCTATTGAGATGTACACCCTCAGCTCCTCCAGCA
The DNA here is from genome assembly GCF_009730915.1 of Dioscorea cayenensis subsp. rotundata. Lineage (NCBI taxonomy): Eukaryota > Viridiplantae > Streptophyta > Magnoliopsida > Dioscoreales > Dioscoreaceae > Dioscorea > Dioscorea cayenensis. Next base: position 20,803,868 of record NC_052479.1, on the reverse strand, counting down.
TCTTCCTCATCAACTATACCAGGACCAGTGGACACACCTTGTACTTCCTCACCACCACCACCAGCAGAGGACTGAGAGCAAGACACCGACATTTGATTTTATTTCTGTTTCTTTACTTTTATGCACTTTATTTTGGACTTGTTCACTCAGAAAGGACTCTGCTTCTGAGTTATTTTCATTTAGCATCTCCAGTTGTATTCATTGTTCTATCTTTTATATACTCGAGTTATTTGTTTTTATTGAGCTTCACTGAACCCCCTCATATATGTGTGCAGATGGTCTTGTCATCTTGGGAATTGAGACTTTGTCATGGGCACGGCCAAAGTGCTTCGGCACTTGGCCGTGCGAGCTTCACAACCCGTTGGAACACTACTCCTAAGGAGTTAGCTTCATCAAACGCGACACTAGGAATCAGTGGAGTATTGTTTTGATTGTTTCTCCCATATATTTTCTTAATTGATATACATTATGAGTGAGCTTGCATGTGTACATTGGGGACAATGTACAACTTAAGTGTGGGGCGGAGTTTCATAGTGAGTACATTTTTTCTATTATTCTTGATTAATATACATGCTCACATAGCCAATGGCGGTTCACCTTAGTTGCATTGATTGCATTCTTGAGTTTAGAAGAATTTTCAACATTGAATGTCTTCATGCTCTAGTTTTATTTCAATTTCTAGGAATTTTTGCCCGATTTACATTCGTTGCACTAGTCACTCTTTAAACTCTTTTGAAAACTCATGTTCAATGTTAAAGGGAGTAGTTATAGTTGTTTCTTTTGTTAAAAAAAATGAAAATGAAAAGAAGGAACAAAATAGTTTTCTTATTTATTTTGCATTTTGGGTGGAAAAAGCTACCACCTATGAAATATGAAGCTTAAGTCGGACACTAGTTATGCCCTAATGAGAGAAAGAGCTATCTCATAGGATGAGTGAAAGCTACCACTCCGGTAGAAAGAGCTACCACCTCGAAAGTGTGAAAGCCACCTTAGCGGCCGCTTGGGAAAGGGCTACCTTAGAGAATGTGTGAAGCTACTACCCTCTTTGAAATTGGTGTTGCTTTCTTGTCGTAGATAAATAAGTCCCTTATACTTAGAGCTTTGAGGAGTATACTTTGGGTTGACTTGAGTGGGTCCACACATTTTCACGATTTCGGGTTTGTTGTCCTTTTTGATTCAAGTTTTTAGCTAGAGATTCGATTTTCATGTTTAGTGTAGATATTTCGCTTACTTGTAGAATGCTTTCTTCGTATACTTTGGTGAACCTAAGGCCAAGCATTTCCAATATTTCCTTCATCTATGCACAGAATGTTTAATTTTTGCTTGAGGACAAGCAAAAGCTTAAGTGTAGGGGAGTTTGATAAGTGCTTGTGCGATATGAATGCAAAGCATTCTTTCATTATGTTAAGCATTAACTTTCTCGGGCTTTTACACTAATATGTGTGTTTTTATGTTACTTTTATGCAGGTAGGGTTGTGAGGCCTATTATGAAGGAAAGAAGCCAATGTGGCTCATAATGCACCGATTTTGGAGGAAATCTTGCTAAGGTTCAAATGCGAAGACATAGGTCGGGTGTGAGATGCTAGAGTGTGTGCCAACCTCCTCGTATTTGAGTTAGTACAACCATTTGGAGGGGCACAGGGGCAGTCATACTCAAGCATTCCTACTTATGCATATAGAACAAGATCTCCACCAACGTTTCTGATAAGTTCTTGTGCGATATGAATGCGAAGCGTTCATTCCTTATGTTGAGCATTACTTTTCTCAGGTTTTTACATTAATATGTGTGTTTTTATGTTACTTTTATGCAGGTAGGGTTGTGAGGCCGAGTATGGAGGAATTAGGCCAATGTGGATCATAATGCACCTATTTTAGAGGAGATCTTGCTAAGGTTCAAACGCGAAGACATAGGTCAGGTGTGAGATGCTAGAGTGTGTGCCAACCTCCTCGTATTCGAGTAAGCACATTCATTTGGAGGGGCACAAAGGCAGTCACACTCGAACATTCTGATTTATGCATATAAGAACAAGAGATCCACCAACGTGCACATCATTGAAGAGGCAAGTGATTCACGATGTAAACGTGTGCCCGTTTGCGTTACCCCAATGAAAGTATGTAATTCGGGAGTATTTCCGGCACAGTACAAGAACAGTTACTGCAGCAGAATGCTGTAGCAAGTACTGTAGCAGCCCGGCCGAGAAATCAGAGAAACAGAGAATCCACACGGGCATGTGGAAATTACCCATGCCCATGTGGAAATTTGACATGCCCGAATATGTGTGTATGTACCGCAAGTGCACGGGTGTCGAAGTAATAATTACCCCGGTGAGTGGGTAGTCGAATCCACGAGGGAGCAGGGGCAACTAGTACTAACTTCTTCTCCGCTTTCTAACCTAATGATAAATGGAAAGGTGTGGTGATCTAATGTGCAAAAGAAGTGAATACCGGAGATGAATATGCAAGGGTTAAAATGGATGGAGATCTCAATCGAGTAAAAGTGGGGTATTCGGGCGATGCTCCCCTAGGATTCAGTGTATTAGGTACCGAATAAGCAAAAGTGTTTCTATGATGAGTAAGTTAAGTCGTGGAACTCCAAATATAATCGGATCCGGCCTCCCGATCACCGATACTAGTCCCCTACGAGGTCCGGTTGGAGAAATCGCTCAATCTCAACACCTCACACCACATATGACGCAAAGCACTCTAGGGATTCCAAGAGTTGTATCCGATTCCTAAAGATTGATCCAACCCTAATTCCCGGCGAAGGATCCTAACCCCCTACAAGGTCCCGGCAGAGAAATCTCTCAATCTCACGCCTCACACCAAATATGGTTGCATAGAGCTTAAGGAATGGAGATATAATACACTCAATCGGAAGGGAGAGGGGACACTCCACTATCTCATGACTCACCCTCTCAACCCTCTTTAACCTTGAAGTTCTAACTCTAATGGAGACCTCTCTCACATCAAAGTAACAAATCATGCAAATCAAATCAACCACAAGGATTAATTAAACAAGGAAGCAATGAGAATACAAGATTAAAACTTAATCAAACTCGGATTAAATAGAAACACTAAGCAAATCCACAAAAGATGAGAATCCTAGGGTTCACAAGCCCAAATACCCTCTAGGATTTTAGCTCTCCATGGAGCAACATACAAAACACACCATCAATGAATGAAAGTACATTAAAACCATAGAAATAAACCCACTAATATATGAACTGATGGCCTTGATGGAGAGCTTCGACGTCTTGAAGGACCCACTCCGAAGCTAGGTTCACCAGTGGCTTCCTTGATGCTATGATGGAGGAGGAATTGATCAAAGTTGGTGACGAAGTGCCTCCAAAGCCGCAAAGACCTCCTCTCCAAACCCTAGCTGTCTCACCCCTCAAGAGCCGCACAAAAGATGAGAAAGAATAGGGCAAAATGGCTATTTATAGGCCTTAGATCGCGGCTGTCACGTGCCCTCACGCGTGGATTTTCCACGCGGCCGCGTGGGCTGCAGAAATTTTCACGCGGGCGCTTGGAATTTCCACGCGGGCGCGTGAACAGTAATTTTGCTACAGTACTTTTCACAAACTGCGTCCAATCACTCTTCTCTTGAGGCCACATGTCCGGGCACACGTCCATGTGGTAGGCTATAAAACTTTTCTTCATCGATGTATCATTGAAAGGTCTTGCAATCTTCACAAAGATAAGAAACATGAAGATGTGGCTGCCTTTGTGCCCTTCCAACTAGTGAATTGACTTGAATCTTCTTGGAAGTTGGCACACATCTCCACGTTTATAAATTCCTCTCGTGTCTTGGTCTTTGAATTGAACAAGAACTCCCAACATTATGTCTTTATAGCCCATCTTTGCTTCCTTTTTACTCTTCAAGGCATTCACAACCTATATGCATAAAAGAACACCAAATACACAATATGAGACATAAACCATAGTAAAAATGATGCTCAGTGAATGTAAAACATATATAAAAAATATGTCTACTCAAGCATTTATCAAACTCCCCCACACTTAAGTCTTTGCTTGTCCTCAAGCAAAAATTAAACATTAAACTCATGGAAAGAAAAAGAGAAGTGCTTGGCCTTAGGGTTCACCAAATGAGTACAAGAATAAAAATTCTACGATCATGGAGAGAATCAAACACTAGACAAAACAATCAATGCTCTAGCAAACAATCCAATAAAAAAATTGAATGTGATAAAATCCGAATGCGTGTCGTGTGTAAAAAACTCAACTCATGTCAACACTATGTCCACTACCAAGTTCTTATTAACATGGGACTTATTTATAAATAGAAAAGAATAGGTAGTAGCTTCACACAACTTCTAAGGTAGCCCTTTCCCCAAGATGCCTCCCGAGTGGCTTTCGCGACTTTCGAGGGTGGTAGCTCTTTCTACCGAGGATGGTAGCTTTCACACATCCCATGAGATAGCTCTTTCTCTCATTAGGGCATAATAATTATCCGACTTATGAGAGTAGCTACATACATCATGGGTGGTAGCTCTTTCCACCCCCTATGTACAAACAATTTCCATTTCTTTTCAAATTTTTTTCGGATTTTTTTAAATTAAAAACTAGCACACTAAAGTCCCAAACATAATGAACTAGAGTCTTCATAGGTCTAATGAGCGAGAAAAAAATGCACAAAAGAGCAATCGGAGAAAAAAATATTCAATAAAATTGGATGAAAAACTATAGCATGATAAAAATCCATGTTTATAACCTCCAAAAAAACTAAGAATTAAACTCTTAACCCTAAAGGTGAACCTTCATTGGCAACAAGAGCATGCTCATGAAAACACAAGTAAAAAGTCATGTATAAGGTGAACCCTCCCCACACTTAAGATGTACATTGTCCTCAATGTACGCATGCAAAGCACAATAAAAAAATAATAACAATGGAAGCATAATGTGTGTGGGAATGCAATTAAAAACAATACTCCGCTGAACTCCTCATTAATTGTTTGGTGAAGTCTAACTCATGGGCTTGTTGTATGGGTTGTGAAGCTCACACGACCATGTGACAATATCACATGATCATGTCTATGACTAAAACACTATCAACATCACTCTCAAGGCCATCTGCACGTAGACAAGGGGTTCAGTGAAGCTCAACAAAATAGAAAAGATGTACGAGTTCTTATAAGTAAACACATGAAGCACAAACTCGCACAAACAAAACAAAACACAAAGTTAACTAAACTATAAAAGATAAAATAACAACTAAAAAAAATGAAAACAAAAGTGAAGGAAACTAAAGAATCATGAGTGGGATGCCTCAAGCATCGACATCGTCTTCTGATGTTGCCGGTGTGCCAAAAGAATGTTACCATCCAAGGTTAATCGTATACGATCAAAACTTTTTGGTCCTTGGTGGCATACCTGCAAGAAAACTGCCAAAGAAATGCAAATTTACATGAAATGGCAAGCTGCAGAAATCCACACGAGCGCGTGGAAAATCCACGCGCCCGTGTGGCCAATTTTTGGCCTGAAAGCAGCCCACGCGGGCGCGTGAAAAATCCACGCGCCCGCGTGGGCTTCCTGGGCACAATTTTCAGCCAATGCGGTCTTGTGGGCATCCCACACGACCGCGTGAGAGCTAGGTTATGGCCAAAAATGCCATACCGACCCACAATGGCGCTCCAAAACTCTTATAAAAGTATTCTCAAGCATATTAAGGTGATTTCCATGAAGAACAATGCATAAGAACCAAGATATCCACATAAAGTTTGAAAAATGGAGGCATGGAGAAGGTTAGAAAAATTAGAGCGCACCGGTGTGAATTGAAGAATAAAGTATGATTAAATTGCCGGTAAAACCCTTATAAATTTTTAATGACCAAGGAAAAATGTTTGGGAGTGTGGGTGTGTGAGAAAGATGAAGGGATGTGTGAATGGAAATTGTGAATAGTGGTCCTCTTCATCAATTTACCCCACATGGGGGTGTGAAAAACTCCACATGGGGGCGTGGAGTCGCATGCAGGCGGCGTGGAAATTCCAGCGCCCGTGTGAGCTGCAATTCTGCGAAAACACATCCATAGAGATATTTACATAAAATTAAGTCCAATTTCCCAACTAAAAACATGAATATCATCCTAAACCATGCCACACACATAGATTTAAACTAAAACACCAAATATCTTCATGAAGAACTCAACACCAATAAAAATTTAACAAAGCACACACTCATGATTTTATTACTGTAGAATTAAAAATCTAAGCTAGAAAATAATTAAAAACTTGGGTTGCCTCCCAAGAAGCGCTTGTTTTACGTCACTAAGCTTGACGTACCTCTTCTTTACCTTATGGAGGCTTGAAAAGAGTGTGTTTCTCCCGACTAGACATTGCATAGCTACTTCCTTTAAACCAAGAGTCAACTTGCAGGATGAAGTATTTGTTGGAGAGTCCAACCATCTTACTTTTGGCCTCCAAGGAAACAATTTGGGTTGGGAATTATCCAAGATTAGCATAGGTGGATCATTGGATGGTTTCAATCTCCTACCCACATCTTCTTCCCTTCCCAAAGTCACTTTCTTGCATTGTAAGAGTTGATCAATCCCAAAGAGAAATGCTTGTTCCATTAACTTGGGGTTTGCTTATTCTTGTGTAGTTTCAACTTGAGAGGAACATGAGACTAGCAAATCCCCTTTAAAAATTTCCTCGCTCAGAAGCACAATCTTCATTCACACAATCCAAAATCTCAAAATGATATTCAACTTCTTGCTTTTTCATTTCCCGCCCCTAATGTACTCAATTTGCCCAACTTCTTCAATTGTGCTCATGGCCTCATCATGTCCCAGAGACACTTGCCTTGCTTGTTCAAATTCTTCTTTTTTTCCTTAGCAAGCATGTCCAAGATCTCTCCTAATTGATGCTCAATGTTTTTGATGGAGACATCGTGACAACTTAATGTGGCCTCAATATTTTGGAAAGCGGGCATCGGTTGCTTCAATAAACCTCGGTAACACTCTTTTCCAACGAAGTACATCTTCTTCAACTTTCTCATCCCATTGAAGTTCTTGTTGAGGTGCTTCCCATTGTTGTCCATCAATATCACACAAGAGGTTTGGATAGCTCCTTTGATTTGGATGATAGTTGATGCGATATGGATTGTGTTGTTGATGAACATTGATAAATTGATCAATTTTTTTCTAGTGAGAGCATCAACCTGAAAAATATAATTCTACAATTGGATTAATCATCATTCAAGTTCCATGCAAGGAAAAAGTAAATAAGACAAAAATAAAAACAAAAATAGAAGCGGTGGAAGAAGATAGAGTGAAATAGATAAAAACAAAATAAAAATCGATGAGAATGATGGAAGAAAAAGAAAGTGTGGAATAGACAAAATAAAGAAAAAGATAAGTGGATAGAGCAACAAAGTCCTAGCATCCTAATATCCTGTTCCCCGGCAACGGCGCCAAAAACTTGACACGCGTCCGAATATGCGTGTAAACCGCAAGTGCATGGGTGTCAAAGTAATAATTACCCCGGTGAGTGGGTAGTCGAATCCACATGGAACAGGGCTACTAGTACTAACTTCTTCTCTGCTTTCTAACCTAATGATAAATGGAAAGGTGTGGTGATCTAATGTACGAAGAAGTGAATACCGGAGATGAATATGCAAGGGTTAAATGGATGGAGAACTCAATCAGTAAAAGTGGGGTATTCGGGCAATGCTCCCCCTAGGATTCAGGTATTAGGTACCGAATAAGCAAAGTGTTTCTATGATGAGTAAGTTAAGTCGTGGAAATCCAAATGTAATCGGATCCGGCCTCCCGATCACCGATACTAGTCCCCTACGAGGTCCTGGTGGAGAAATCGCTCAATCTCAACACCTCACACCACATATGACTACAAAGCACTCTAGGGATTGCAAGAGTTGTATCCGATTCCTAAAGATTGATCCAACCCTAATTCCCAGCGAAGGATCCTAACCCCCTACAAGGTCCCGGCGGAGAAATCTCTCAATCTCACGCCTCACACCAAATATGGTTGCATAGAGCTTAAGGAACAGAGATATAATACACTCAATCAAAAGGGAGAGGGGACACTCCACTATCTCATCACTCACCCTCTCAACCGTCTTTAACCTTGAAGTTCTAACTCTAATGGAGACCTCTCTCACATCAAAGTAACAAATCATGCAAATCCAATCAACCACAAGGATTAATTAAATAAGCAAGCAATGAGAATACAAGATTAAAACTTAAACAAACTCGGATTAAATAGAAACACTAAACAAATCCATAAAAGATGAGAATCCTAGGGTTCACAAGCCCAAATACCCTCTAGGGTTTTGGCTCTCCATGGAGCAACATACAAAACACACCATCAATGAATGAAAGTACATTAAAACCATAGAAATAAACCCCCTTATATATGAACTGATGGCCTTGATGGAGATCTTCGACGTCTTGAAGGACCCACTGCGAAGCTAGGTTCACCGGTGGCTTCCTTGATGCTATGACGGAGGAGGAATCGATCAAAGTTGGTGATGAAGCACCTCCAAAGCCGCAAAGACATCCTCTCCAAACCCTAGCCGTCTCACCCCTCAAGAGCCGCACAAAAGATGAGAAAGAATAGGGCAAAATGGATATTTATACGCCTTAGATCGCACCTGTCACGTGCCCTCACGCGCCCGTGTGGATTTTCCACGCGGCCGCGTGGGCTGCAGAAATTTTCACGCGGCCGCATGAACAATAATTTTGCTACAGTAATTTTCACAAAACGCGGTCCAATCACTCTTCTCTTCAGGCCACATGTCGGGGCACACGTCCATGTGGTAGGCTATAAAACTTTTCTTCATCGATGTATCTTTGAGAGGTCTTGCAATCTTCACAAAGAGAAGAAACATGAAGATGTGGCTGCCTTTGTGCCCTTCCAACTAGTGAATTGACTTGAATCTTCTTGGAAGTTGGCACACATCTCCATGTTTATAAACTCCTCTCGTGTCTTGGTCCTTGAATTGAACAACAACTCCCAACATTATGTCTTTATAGCCTATCTTTGCTTCCTTTTTACTCTTCAAGGCATTCACAACCTATATGCATAAAAGAACACGAAATACACAATATGAGACATAAACCATAGTAAAAAATGATGCTCAATGCATGTAAAACATATATAAAAAATATGTCTACTCAAGCATTTATCAAAATTCCACAGGGGCTTGTGACATCATACACGCCCGTGCAGTCGCTCGATTCCAGCCCTATTTAAAGCCGATTTTAGCCCCGATTTTGGTATTCGTTTCTCCATCTTTTCCCCAACTTGTGAGAGGACTTCGGCTAGGGTTTCGAGGGGTATTGGCCAAGGTTTTGGAGAAGTTCTATGGCTCCGACATCATGATTCCATTAGGAAGAAGGTTGGTAGGGGAGCTTCGATCGAGGCGTATCCTATACCGGACGAAGGAATCTTTGGACGACGAGTAGAGGACTCTCCACAAGACCATCGACATGACCATCGAGGGGGTTTCTTTATGGATTCATTGCTTTTACATTCGATTTCTTTGATTGTATTAAGCTCCATGGAGAGCTAAACCCCTAGTGGGTACTTGGATGATTGTGAACCCTAGGATGTATTCGTTTCATTGAACTTCTTTATTATGCTTTCAATAAATTGATGTTTATTGTGAGTTCCAACCTTGAATGCTTGATTGTATGAACATTTCCCCTAGAGTGACACTAGGGTTGAGAGTTCTTGTTGGTAATCTTGTGAGTGAGTGACACACCACGAGCGTTAGACAAAGCTAGGTTGGAGAGGGTTGAGAGGGTGAGTCGAGAGGTACAGGAGTGTCCCCTTTCCCCTACAGCGTGATAGATTCTACCTCCGTTCCTTGAGTTCTTTGCGGCCATAATAGAGTGAGTGGTCTAAGGGATGAACCTCCGCTAGGGCCTAGTTGCTCGTGCAATGGAGTGAAGCGTTGAGAGGATCTTAATATCTAGGGCTTAATTGTGGCTAGGGACCTTGCGCCTGGACCAAAGGGTTAGGTCTATATTTAGGAAGAGATTTATCACTTGGAATCCTTAGAGTTCATTGCAACTCTATGCGAGTACGAGGTGTTGAGATTGTTCGATTTCTCCTCCGGGACATGTATAGAGTTAGGCATAGTTGACCTTAGATTTGGGACTATGTATGTAAGGATTTCCACAACTCACCATTGCATTGATTAGGAAACATAATAGAGAGTTCTTACACTTGAAACGATTATCGTAGGTGAAGCATTATCCGAGTACCCCATCTTTATCGATTGCCTTACCCTCTTCTTACTTTTGCTCTTTCACTTGTTGATTTTATTGTTGAGAATTGAATCAATTTCACACCTATCATAATTGATCTTCCACATAGCTAAGAATCAAATTAAGTATTTTCACTCCCTACTCCCTGTGTATTCGACCCCGCTCACCCGGGATTATTACTTCGACAAGCCCATGCACTTGCGGGATATAAGCAAGGGGCACTTGTTAGTTTCCATCATTAAAGAAGCAAAGCGATCCATGATGTGAACGTGTGCCCGTTTGCGTTACCTCGATGAAAGTATGTATTCGGGAAGTATTTTAGGTAGGATACTGTAGCAGAGCACTGCAGCAACACTGTGGCAAAGTATTGTAGCAGCACTGTTCACAGTCAGTCGAGGAAACTACAGAAAAGAGAATCCACACGGGCGTGTGGAAATTCCACATGCCCGTGTGAAAAATCCACAAGGGCGTCCACAGGGGGGTATGGATCCCCGATTCCAACCCTATTTAAAGCCAATTCAGCGCCGATTTCAAGATTCTTTTCTCGATCTTTTCCACAACTTGAGAGAGGGTTTTGGCTAGGGTTTTGGAGAGGTTCTATGGCTCCGACATCATCATCTCTTTGGAAGAAGGTTGGCAGGGAAGCTTTCGTAGAGCCGTATCATATACCGGACAAGGGGATCTTTGGACAACGAGTAGAGGACTTTCCACAAGACCATCAACACGACTATCAAGGGGGTTTTCTATGGATTCATTGCTTATACATTCTATTTCTTTGATTGTACTTAGCTCGATGGAGAGCTGAACCCCTAGTGGGTACTTGGGTATTTGTGAACCCTAGGATGTATTCATTTCTTTAAACCTCTTTATTATGCTTTCAATTAATTGATGTTTATTGTGAGTTCCAAACTTGAATGCTTGATTGTGTGAATACTCCACTAGAGTGACACTAGGGTTGAGAGTTCTTATTGGTAACTTGGTGAGTGAGTGACACACCACAAGTGTTAGACAAAGCTACGTTGGAGAGGGTTGAGAGGGTGAGTCGAGAGGTACAGGAGCGTCCCCTTTCCCCTCTGATGTGTTAGATTCTACCTCCGTTCCTCGAGTTCTTTGCGACTATAATAGAGTGAATTGTCTAAGGGATGACCTTTCACTGGGGCTTAGTTTCGGGTGCAACGGAGTGAAGCGTAGAAGTGATCTTAGTATCTAGGGCTTAATTATGGTTAGGGGCCTTCCACCTGGACCAAAGGGTTAGGTCTATAATTAGGAAGAGATTTATCACTTCTAATCCCTAGAACTTATTGCAATTCTATGTGAGTTCGAGGTTGAGAGGTTATTCAATCTCTCCTCCGGGACATGTATAGATTTAATCAAAGTTGACCATAGATTTGGGACTATGTAATTAAGGATTTCCACGACTCACTTGTATTGATTAGGAAGCATAATATAGGGTTCTTGCACTTGAAATGATTGTCCTAGGTGGAGCAATATCCAAGTACACCATCTTTATCGATTGCCTTACCTTCTCCTTTACTTGTGCTCTCTTACTTGTTGTTTTTAAGGTTGAGAATTTAATCATTGTCACACATATCACTATTCATCTTTCACATAGCTAAGAAACAAATTAAGTGTTTTTATTCCCTACTCCCTGTGGATACGATACCCGCTCATCCGGGATTATTACTCGACAAACCCGTGCACTTATGGATATATGCAAGGGACCTTGTCGATCGCAAGAACGAAACTCAAAAGGAATTGACGGGGGCCTACACAAGAGGTGGAGCATATGGTTTAATTCGATACAACGCGCAAAAACCTTATCGACCCTTGACATATGAACAACAAAAACCTGTCCTTAATGGAATGGTAATCGACTTTCATACGAGTCTCTGCATGGCTATCGTCAGCACGTGTTGTGAGATTTCCTATTACCCAAGACTCATCGGCCGAGTGCCTTTCAAATTATGAGTTATTTTTTACTGGATGATAAGATGGCTAAAAGAACCAATCTCGTTAGATTTGAGTCCAATGAAATTCAATATGTTTATACTTTTTTCCTTGAGGAGCTAAAAGAGTTTTTTCGGATGTCTCGGAGAAGAATCTCTCAACAGTTGTTTGCAATCTCTAAATCATAAGATAGTGAAAGGCATCTATATGCCATTAATTTATGGTAAAACTTTGAAAAAGCACAATCGATGATCTAAAAATCCCATCTCTCTCACTATATCACACATGAAAAAATGCGTTGATGTTGCCCAAGCTCGCTTTTCTCTTCGGGCATAGAAATATGCGAGGAATGAATTGTCTAATCAACTTGATCCGTGATATAGGGTTTGGGTAGTGTCTGCTAGGGAACACCCTGTTTTCTATAAAGTTTCCTACTTTACCACTGTGAAGGATTATATGATAATGGATGCAATCAATATCTATATATATATGATTGACTTCATAAGAAAGACGAAAAAGTCATTCTCGGAGTACCTTCCGATAATAGAGATCGTAGGAAAAAGCCATATCGCTTCCTTTGTCAACTTTATCCATCGAAAGATGCCTATATTGCAATGAAAGTAGTAGAAAAATGCTAAATATGGGAGGAGAAAAATTACACTGCTCATGATAATATTATAACCACTATTTTGAATAGCAATACAATATCTAAGATGTTTAGCGAGGCATTTTGTGAGATGGGCCACCCGCTTTCTATCATTAGTGAGTTCAACTATCTTAATCTCATTAAACCATACAACATTAGTAGTTCCAATTTAGAAGATTATCAAACCAAGGGGTATGCCAGTGATAATATAATCTAAGTAAAATAACTCAAATCTAAGTTAATGGCTAGTGTACCTGAGAATCTAAGCAAGAGTATGATGGCAACTTGGGAAAAAAAGATCACTGCTATAGCACATAATTACGAGTTATATATTGATATAGTATCCAAAATCAATGTCATAGATGCGAGATGGGGGATTTTTAGCGAAATCATGAGTATAAGTGGCATGCTTTTAGGAAAGGTGTTTTAGGGGGAAACCCCTCATTCTGTGTACACTATTGAAGATGATGATAATTAATTATTTAAGCAAAGCACAACAACGGGGAGCGTTATTGAGGGAACAGTATTGAATTACTTGTATCAAAAGATTGAAGGAACTCGAACTCGAAAGAGCAGATATCCCGGTTTAATAATTGCTACACATAACTTCACCGAACCTTACCCTTTTATTGGGGAGGATGAGGTCCTCAGTCTTGCTACCATGGATCTCTTAAACCGCGTTTTGCTTTATTCATCCTTATCTCAGTTACGAAAAGTTCACAATTTCCTTAACCATTATGTGGTCTTCCGGGAGGAATTCACATTTACGATGGGCCCTAGCTATACCCTTAACTAATCTTATATAGTTATTTACAAGACTAACTTTCTTGTAAGCTACCCCTTAACTAATCCGTATGCGATAACAACCTCACGTGAGGACACGAGCTGACCTTTCATTTTAGTAACGTATGAACATCCCCTCTTTCAAGAGAGTTGAGTTAGCCTAGCCTTCGTTCCCTGATCATATCTTTTTCTTTTGTTAAAGAAGAATGTATTGACATCTACTCCCAACGCCCATACCCTAGATCCAGTTACACGCCCTATACCCTAGTCCGGGTTACTCGTAGTGAGTTCCCCTCACCTTGGGCTATCTCAGGAAAAGAGTTGGGAGTCTCCCTATATCCGATCAATGGCACCTTTTTGCAAGCAACCTCGGTGATTCTTCGCACCTTCGGACCCTTGCTTTCAGCTTGTGCTGCTACGACTACTTGCATTTCGGTATAATTGCTTACTTTTTATTCGGGATCCTTGCCTAGGCGTACTTCTGACTTGCTTTCTTATCTCACTTTCTCGCTTGGACTACTTTACTGCTCATTTTTTCACTAGGGCTACATCTGCCTTTATCTATGAGTTGCTGGGCTGATATGGCTACCGCTTTCTACTCTGACTATGAGAGCTAGGAGGGTGACCGCTGCTTCCATGCTTTTTCACTTCATCTGGGTGGGGCTATGACACCCTACTGCTAGCTGGTCCATTCAAAGACTTAGATTGCCATCCCGCTTTGGGTCACATGGAGCTTGAACTCGCTCCTCTTCCCTTCTACCCTTGTCCGGAGCGTTTGAACTACTCCGAATTGCTTGAATTCTTTAGTTTAGTAGGATCTCACTTTCATTTCACTCTTGACGGCTTACATCTTGGCTATGCTTCTCTGGGCTATTGTATTATAATTCTTGTTCTTATGCGGAAAATCAACGATCGACATAATTTCTTAAAGGATAGAATTATTTTCCCTCCATATATCGTTCTCCGGGGAAGATCGACAGTCGGAGTTTCGACATAGGTATCTCCGGAGAGTGTTCAGCTTCATCATCCATGTTTGAGGGAAGGAAAGAATAGGGTC